>NC_140993.1:53900439-54210546 GCF_052327205.1 Somniosus microcephalus | reverse complement strand
CCACATAGTAGCACCTTTCCTTGGGCCTGGAAATGGCTGATTTCCATGTGGAGAGTGTCAAATATCTCCTCTTCAAAATATGGCGATTCTATTGGAGGTATGTAGATCGCACATAAGTAAACATCGTTTTTTTCTATTCCTATATTTTTATCTAATTTTAGCCATACGTGTGATTTTCCCTGTTTATCGGTGAGATGTGTTTGTTCAGTTCTCCTTTATACCACACAGGATTCCCCCGGAGGTTCTGCCCTTGCGTGTCTTAATGTTCTTTACTGAAGGCACAATAATTTCATGGTACATTGGGGACAGTGGGTCGGCATGTCCTTTTGGCACCATGTTTCTGTTAACACAATTATATCAATGTCTTTTATAGCTTTTAGGAATTCAGGGTCTGTACTCTTCATCCCAAAAGTTGAGGAGCGGAGGCCCTGGATATTCCAGCAGCTTATGTGGAAAGAACGCATTTATATAGTTCAATAAAACGAAATAAAATGGACCTATTTTGTGGGATGAGTGTGGAAACACTATTTTCTATAATGCTAAATGATGATTTAGTATAAATTTCATGAGGCATGCACATATATCTATCTAATAGTAGTAATAATACTGATAAGATAACAATAATGATAATGATAAATAACAATATTAATAATTTCTCCGGCTTTCTATCAGGCTGTTCAGCATCGTCATGATCTTTCTCAGTTCTTGGTCTACAGTCTGTGGTCTAGAGGGGGGTCTTTGGTTCTGTTGTTGGTTTTGTAAAGGGGGGTGGGGGACATTGGTGGTCCTGTTTGGGTTACGGCTCCCAATGGTAGAGGGGGTGGGAGGGCTGCGTCTTTTGGCAGTGTTTATGAGGTTTTTTGCAAAGACCCACATCCGCTGTTTGAGTAGATGTATTTCGTCATAGAGGTCCCTTGTGTTGATGTTTGGATGATGGGCCAGGTAGACGTTGGGGAAGACAGAACATCTCGTGTCGATCTCCCTGTTGGTGTTGTGGATTATATAGGCTGGGGTGTCCTTTCTGGGCAGTAGTGTGGAGATCACGATCCGCGCCTCGGGGAATTCCTTGCTGGCCTTTTCCGCCATCCTGCTCACCGCCCTAGCAGTGCCTTCCCGTAGGGTGCGTAGGTCGTTTGTGCCTGTGTGGATCACAAGCCATTTGGGGCTTCCAAGGGATTCTTTGTTCAGGATCTTCATTGCATGTTCTGTGTTGCTGCACCATTTTTTCAGGACTTGATGACCTGGGAACAGCCTCTGGGGGTCCAGAAACTTTCCGTTGGAGTCGGTCAGCAGGACTGCCTGAGGGGCTGGTTTTTCAGACTGGGTAGCAGTAGTCTGGGCAGGACTCGACTGATGGCTGGTTGTTGGCTGGGTTTCTGGGATATGTTGTGTGGCAGGAGCGGGGTTTGAGGCTTTCGGTGTGTCCTCGTGTGGGGGGGCATCTGACGGGTTCTGCGTCCTGTGTGTGAGGACTGGGTAGCGGTAGTCTGGGCAGGACTCGACTGAGGGCTGGTTGTTGGCTGGGTTTCTGTGGTGAGCTGTGTGGCAGGAGCGGGGTTTGTGGCTTTCGGTGTGTCCTCGTGTGGGGTGGCATCCGACGGGTTCTGTGTCCTTGTGTGTGTTGTTTTTTGGACCTTAAGAGGTTTGTGTTGCCTGCTGAGCCTTTCTACGGCCTCCGTCATTTGTTTAGTTGGGTATGAGTTCTTGGATCTTATTTATTTGTTCCTCTACGGTCTTTCTCAGATTGTGGATGGTGGAATCGTTTTCCATTTTCAGCTGTTTGAGTTCCTCCGTCCAGTTCTTGGTCTGTGTTTCTCTGTATTCGTTGAATTCGAGTTCTAGTTTGGACAGACTCTCTTTCAGCAGTTTGTTTGCGTTGAGAGGTGTGGGGGGGGTGGAGATGGTCAGGGAGGTGTGTGTCTCTGCTGGACTCTCTTCTTCTTCCTCCGCTTGGCTCTCATCATCCTCTGTTCGATTCTCTTTTGCCTCCTGTCCATTGGTCCTATTTGTGTCTGCCTTAGTTTTCAGCTGGGGGAATTCCTTTTCGAAGGAGTCCAGACTTTCTACATTCCCCTGTATCATGATCTTTCCTTTTTTGTTGTAGTAGCTTATGGTTAGCAGGGGGTCATCTTTATCTAGATTTCCATCTTTACATATTTTCAGTCTGCCTCCACTGCCAATACCTTCGCTGGAGACGTATGCGTAGTATTTTTGTAAAGTCTCCTTCCATGAGGGAATGGAGTCGGTGTATCTACACAGAGAGAACCGCGCTGCCCAAGAGACTGCAAGCGGGGGGAGCGGCGGCGGCGGGCCGGAGCGGGAGCTCAGCTGAGGTGAGTCGGGCCGGGCCTGAGGTGTTAGGCCACGCACGGGGGCTCCGGGTCACCGTGGCCGGGCTCTGTGTCCAACCCCTTCCCTGGGGTGTCTTCCTCTCTTCTCTATCTCCTTCCCCTAACTCTCTCCTTCCCTCTCTCTCCTTCCCTCTCGCTCTCTCTCTCTCCTTCCCCTCTCTCTCTCCTTCCCCCTCTCTCTCACTCTCCTTCCCCCCTCTCTCTCCTTCCCCCTCTCTCTCTTTCTCCTTCCCCCCTCTCTCTCTCTCCTTCCCCCCTCTCTCTCTCTCCTTCCCCCTCTCTCTCTTTCGCCTTCCCCCCTCTCTCTCTCTCTCTCCTTCCCCCCCTCTCTCTCTCCTTCCCCCTCTCTCCTTCCCCCCCTCTCTCTCTCTCCTTCCCCCTCTCTCTCCTTCCCCCCTCCCTCACTCTCTCCTATGTATCTACACAGGGAGAACCGCGCGGCCCGAGAGACAGTGAGCGGGGGAGCAGCGGCGGCGGGCCGGAGCGGGAGCTCAGCTGAGGTGAGTCGGGCCGGGCCTGAGACGCTAGGCCGCGCACGAGGGCTCTGGGTCACCGTGGCCGGGCTCTGTGTCCAACCCCTTTCCCCGGGGTGTCTTCCTCTCTTCTCTACCTCCTTCCCTAACTCTCTCCTTCCCTCTGTCTCTCTCTGTCTCTCTCTCCTTCCCTCTCTCTCTCTCTCTCTCCTTCCCCCCCTCTCTCTCTCCTTCCCCCTCTCTCTCTCTCTCTCCTTCCCCCTCTCTCTCTCTCTCTCTCCTTCCCCCTCTCTCTCTCCTTCCCCCTCTCTCTCTCCTTCCCCCCCTCTCTCTCTCTCTCCTTCCCCCTCTCTCTCTCTCTCTCTCCTTCCCCTCTCTCTCTCTCTCTCCTTCCCCCTCTCTCTCTCTCCCCCTCCCCCTCTCTCTCTCCTTCCCCCCTCTCCCTCTCTCTCTCCTTCCCCCCTCTCCCTCTCTCTCTCCTTCCCCCCCTCTCTCTCTATCTCTCCTTCCCCCTCTCATTCTCTCTCCTTCCCCCTCTCTCTCCTTCCCCCCTCCCTCTCTCTCTCTCTCTCTCTCCTAACCACACTTGGAGTTACTGTGAACAGTTCCGGTCTCCATCTATTTTGTTCTGCCCTGCAGCTGCCCGTCAACCTCGGCGGCAACTTGCATTCATCTGGCACTTCTCACGACCGGGGCAGGGATGGGCAGCAAGGACAGAGTACAGCGGGCAAGGACACTGAAGGCACAATTGGAAGAGATAGATTGTTAGGCAGGGGAGGGAGGGAGAGAGAGCGGGAGACAAGGGGGGGGAGAGGGAGAGGAGGAGGGAGGGAGAGACAGGGGGAGGGAGAGGGAGGAGAGGGGGAGGGAGGGAGAGAGAGGGAGAGGGGAGGGAGGGAGAGAGAGGAAAGGAGGGAGATACATGGGGAGGGAGAGAGAGAGGGGGAGAGGGAGAGGGGAGGGAGGGAGAGAGAGGGAGGGAGAGAGAGCGGGGAGGGAGGGGGAGAGAGAGAGGGGAGAGAGAGAGGGGCAGGGAGAGAGAGGGGGAGGGACAGAGAGGGGGAGGGAGACAGAGAGGGGGAGGGAGGGAAAGAGTGAGGGGGTGGGAGAGGGAGGGAGGGAAGGAGCGCGGGGATGGAGAGAGAGGGGGAGGGAGGGAGAAAGAGGGAGGGGGGAGTCAGAGACTCCTGACCAGACTCAGGCACGGCAAGCTGTTGACCAGGTGAGACATACCCAAGCCAAAGCCTCAGAGACTCCTGACCAGACTCAGGCACGGCAAGCTGTTGGCCAGGCGAGACATATCCAAAACTGTATAACCTGGAGTATATGGCTACTGGTGATCCCCATTAACAAAAAACGAAGTTAAAGAACCACCTCCTGGGTGCTTAGGAAGCGTTCTTTAATCCCAACAGTTTTATAAACAGTTTTATAAACATGGCAGAGGGTTCTTCAGTTCCCTCGGCAACGCCGGGTACTCCAGCTAGTTAAACATAAAACTATGCACATAAAGTTGCTTTATTAAAAGCATGCTGAGTAGAACACTCTGAGGTACAGAGGGGGAAAAATTCAGTAGGTAGCGCCACCTGTTAGCACCTTAAGAGGGCGCTAAGTGGGGCGCAAACCAACTAGCGCCCGGGCGCGGCGATATCTGCGCCTATCGTGAAATTGACCGGACATTTTGCGGTGGTGCTAAACAATACCGCCCGATATCGTGCGCACGCAGATCTTGACATCATTCGAGAGTGCAATGCCCTTGGGGCGCCCCGGACCGGAAATTCAGTGGCGCCCCCCTCCTTTCCGCCTGGCGCAACCAATGGCAGGCTGACTGGAATGCTTCCCAGTCGCTGTGGGGCTGGGGGGGGGGGGCGCTATTTAAAGGGGGCCTCTTCCTGGCTTTTGTGTGGTAGCCATTTTTGCACCACTCGTTCTGAGAGAGAGAGAGAGATTTGGAGAGAGACAAAGAGGAGAGAGACTTTTGCATTGAGTCAACGCTGTCTGAGGTAGTTTTGGCTTCTGACCATAACTTTGCAGGTACTTTGCTTTTTGACCGTCATAACTTTGATTGCCCAGATACTATGGGGGCTGCAATGGATGGGAACATTGTCCTTCTCCATCACATTCAGAGGGCACATAGACGCAGAGAGAGAGTGGCAATCATGGCCAGACAAAGGAGGGCCAACAGGCGTCGGTACAGGAGACCTTACCCTCCCAGGGTTTTTCACCAACAGTTCTCATACATTAACATGTCTGAAGAGCAGTGTTTGCGAAGGCTGCGCTTCAGCAAGGAGGTGGTCACTGAGGTCTGCCACCTGCTTCAGCCAGGTCTGCAGCCTCAACTGAGGAGCAGGACGTCTCTGTCGGTGGCAGTGAAGATAACAGTGGCTCTCAACTTTTATGCCACCGGCTCCTTTCAATCCGCTACTGGGGACATCGCCAATATCTCCCAGTTCGTGGTGCATTGCTGCATCCGTCAGGTCACAAATGCCCTCTTTAAAAGGAGATAAGAGTACATCTCTTTCCCCATGACCCCAGACAAACAGCATGAACGTGCAACAGGCTTTGCTAGGATAGCAGGCTTCCCCATGGTACAGGGCACCATTGACTGCACCCATGTGGCTTTGCGGGCGCCACAAGAGAATGCCAAGGATTTCTGCAACCGAAAGGGCTTCCATTCCTTAAACGTTCAGTTGGTCTGTGACCACAGACAGCTGATACTCGCTGTCAATGCCCACTTTCTAGGCAGCAGCCACGATGCCTTCATCCTGTGCCAGACTTCTGTGGCAGACCTTTTCGAGGCACCACTTCACCCAGGAGGTTGGCTTCTCGGGGACAAGGGAAATCCTATGTGCACCTGGCTGATGACCCCGCTCCGTTCGCCCAGCACTCCTGCTGAGCTATGATACAACGAGAGCCATCAAGCTACCAGGAACATCGTTGAGCACACAATCGGCGTGCTCAAGCAACGGTTCCGCTGTCTGGACCATTCTGGAGGAGCCCTGCAGTACTCGCCTGAGCGAGTCTCCCACTTCGTTGTGTGCTGCATGCTGCATAACCTGGCAATCCTCAGGACCCAGCCAATGCCACCAGACATTGGAGCAGCAGCAGAGGAGGAGGAGGAGGAGGAGGATGAACATCAGCAGCACCAAGGCTGGAGGGAGGCACAAAGTGGAAGGGCCGTCCGTCAAAGGCTCATAGCAAGTCGCTTCTAGGCCCCCTCTGAGGGAATGGCTTCTGCCATTCAAACAACCTGAATGAAACCATCCCGCAACCCCTAAGCTGATCAAGGCAACAATGAGTGCAAAGACCAAACATGCACATTTTGAATACAGACACTTCTTTATTTCCCAAACTGTGTCTCCTTTCCGCATGACAAAGTAATAGAAAGAAACACCAAAAAAAAACAGTCATTCACATAACTGGATCTCACAACCTGGAGACAATGTCCAAAACAGTAACAAAAATTTGACCACGACCTTCGGCCTTCAATAAAACAATGAAATACATTTTGCGACACCTCCTACTTTTTGCCCTTCGAGGGTGATCTGACTCCCTTGCGAAATTGCCCCCTTCCCACCCTGCAGCTCCTCCGTAATGGGACCCCAGTGGCTGCAGCAAGGCTGGGGGAAGGCTGCTGAGTGTCAGAAGCTGAGACTGCAGATGCCCTTGAGGGGACGGCCTGGACCAGCTCTGGGCCTGGCGGGCCCGGCTGCTGACTGCTCCAAATCTGCAGGGGCGGCAGCAGTCTGTCCTACAGGTGGTGGCAACTGCAGTGGAGAAGTGCCAGTGTTGGCAGCAGGAATGCTGTCATCTTGAGCGAGGACAGCAACTCCCTGCTCGACCGACACATTGGCACTCCGATGGGGCAGCAGCTCAGCATGCGGAGCAATCTGCTGGAGCACAGATTGCTGGCCTGCTGCGGCACGGTGAGAGCCCCAGGGAAATTTGCCCGATCCAGTGAGGGTGGCAGCAGTCAGTGCTCGCGTGGCCTCAATCTGCGTCTGCATGAGACCAGCCATTGACTGCATTGCAGCACTTAGCATTTGCGTGGCAGCCGCCTGTGCTCCACACTCCTTGCCAGTGATTCAATGGATTCAGGCATCCTTGCCACTGCAGCCATGAGCTCAGTGTGCCTTTGCTCCACCTGGGCACTCATTTCAGCGAGGACCCGCTCCTCGTCTGCGTTCAGTGCAGCAGGACTCGAGGCCATACTCTCCATCCGGGGAGAAGGCCCCCGAGCTTCCCTAACCCCCTTGCGTTGCTGCAGCCCACTGGGTCCTGGAGCTTCACCCTCATCAGACCATTCCCCCCTGCTCCCCTCCAGGGAAGTCATGTCCCCAGTATGGGCATGGGCTGCCTCGGCAGAGGGTTGCGCTGATGGTCCGGCTTCCTCTTCCTCCTTGCCTTCAGCTTCACTCCCAAAGGCAGCTTGAGGGCCCGTCTCCTCACCTGGTGATTCACCATCTGAAAGCAGGGAGGTACAAGAGTGGCTTTAGCGTGAGGACAGGGTGGCAGCAAGGGAGACATGAGTGCAGCAATGTACTGATTTGGATTGAAAGTGTCAAAGGCTGCTGTTGTGAGGAATAAGTGGAAGGAGAGAGGACAAAAAGGTGATGACCTTACCATTGCTGGCCAGAACGGGGTCGGCGTCTCCAGTGGTGACGGGACCAAGCATCCGGCTTGCCACAATCCTGTGGATGTGCTGCTCAAGATCGCTGAGGGCTTGAAGGTGAGGCCATCCTCCACTGGTCCATTGCTGCTGCCTCCTATTATGAGCCAGCTTGACCTGCAAGAAAAAGGATGGCGTCTGAGCAAATATGCAGCCATGATCTTGCCTGAAATGCCTCCTATGGTTAAATAGCCCTTACTGTATGCAAAGTGTGGAATGTGCGTGTGTGTTTCATGAAAGAGCCATAGGTGTTGGATGAGTGCTGGGCATTGGGGCTTTCAAGACCCTCTAGTAGAGACCTTCTGCGCTCTACCGCGCCAACCAGAGCCTCCAAGGCCCGCTCGCTGAAGCACTGTGCTCGCTCCCTGGCCCTCTCCATGGTCCTTGGCTGGAAGATTTCGCCACAGGTCTGCCCAGGCCGAGACTCAAGGCTCCAGTGAGCAGGGTGTGGCTGCAGAGCAAGATTGACCCTCCCCTTTAAGAACTGACCGGCGCCAGTGTGTCTGTGTTCAATCACTAACTGACAGCGCCTGCGCTGTGCCCGCCCTCTGAGGTAGCGCCTCGCTCCTCGGGCTTAGCACCTTAAGAGAGTTGTGTAGCGCCTGATTTAGCGCTCCAATCACCTCCAGGGGCGAGAGAGGCGAATTTTGCAGTCGGCGGCGATAATTTGCACCAGGCGCTAAACTTTGCGCTCGGCCGATATTCGCGCCTCAAAATGGGCGATACCGAATTTCTCCCCCAGAGAGTCTTGTTTCATCATTTAACCCTGAACTGTGCATGCAGCCTGTCAAATAGATACTATCTTGACACATTCTTTTAAAATCCTGGATCAATCCGATTAGTTTTCCCTGGGAAGGACAGTTCAGGATGCCCTAACATTGAATATGAAGATCTCTTTTACACGTTGTGATGTGACAGCTGGACATCGACAGCTCCTGCTGATTAAAGCTGGAGCTCTGTTTGAGAAATCCTTACAACATTTTGGTTGTACATATCATGGTACCCTGGAGAAAAACAGTTGCAAGCTTTGTAGATTAACAGAGGGCTGGATTTTGCCGGCGCTCAGAGTGCAATACAAATACAATGTGATTGCTTGGTGCATCTATTGCTATCATATCTACAAAGTCTTCTGTTGGTATCTTTTACAACATGTAAATTAAAAACACTTCAACTAGGGTGTTCTATGCATTTCTTAGCTACTTCAATTGGTTGTATTAAGAATTATGTCTCCTGTTTTTCATTTGATGTGATATTTATGAAGGCATATGGTTCTTTAATGTTCTGAGTTTCTGTTGGAAGTGTTAGTTTTTAACACTTTAAACTGGGTAATGGTATTGTGTTTCTCCCAAACTGCAGACTTCTTGGAAACTCCAACCCTTTGCTTCAATAGGGCCATTGCCTCAGTTTAAAAAACCAATTCCCATTTCAAAAGCTTGTATGGTGTTTACAGCTTGTGTTAACATTTCATCTTATCTCAGAAGCCTGTATTCTGTTTACAGCCTGTGTCATAGAGGCTTTTAGATTTTTAAACCCATTTTTCATGTTTTAATAAAGTCAGAATTCTGTTCATAGGATGGTGTATTTTTCTGAAATATGGCTATTCCTTTACACCCACCCTTGACCAAAAGATGAGCTCATAACATCAGGGCAGAGTTTGGTCAATGATGCTAATAAGGTTACAATAGCATATTAATTTCACAAGATGCACAATCATGTGCTACATGAAAATTCCTTTTAATTCATCCTAGGACAATGTATTGCCTTATTTTGAATTGAACACAATTTAAAAGGATGATAAGTACATAGTCATGCTACTAACAAAACAACATGTAGTTAGAATGTCCAATCAGCAGATGTATGTTCCATAGAGGTGAGTTATTCATATGAGTCAAGGAGACATCATTTGAAACCAGTTGAAGCTTGACACGCTATTCCTTCAATCCGGCGTGTGTACAGATGTGTGTTTTCGTAAAGGCCTTGACAGGCACTCAGTTGATTCCTTCTTCATCTGCTGTATCTTCCTCCTTCGTTGAAGTAACTCATTGATCTTTCCTTGTTTCGGTCGTTGCTTTTCGCGAATCCAATTCCTGATGCATTGCCAGGCAACATGTGGAGGAGCCGGCGACACCATCTGACTGGCCGTCGTCAGTAATTCGATCGCATCCATTTCCTGTGTCGTGCTCCGAGCTGGGTCTTGAAAGACAGTGTACGACTGCACCTTGTATTGTTCCTCCTTGTCGATATCCCGCAGGACATCTTTTGATATTGTCTATGGAGACAGTTTTAAGAATATGCGTGCCATTCGGCTGGTTAATATGTATTTGAACTGTTCTTTCGCTAATAACAAAATGTATTTGAACAGGTTTTTCCCACTTCAGTCCTAAACCAGGTTTTTGCTCGAACTTCTTTTCCTGTACCCATTCTCCTACTATGGGTTGCCATGCTTTATTTGTCAATTTTTTCTGCCTATTTGCCTCCCTTATCCTCTGATCAATTCGATGAATCTCCTCTGTTACTTCTTTTTTAAACTCTAACTGTCGCTGTTGGGTCAAGGACTCAGAGTGTGTAGAGGCAATAAAAGAACTATGGGTAAGCAGTGTATTCATCTCAACCCCATACATCAGATAATATGGAGTTTTAGGGGACCCTGTCCCTGATGCAGATGTGGGCACATTATTGAGTGATAGCTGTACTTCCGGAATGATGATGGTCCACTTAATCCCCCTGATTCTCAACAGTTTGACCAATAGATTTTTTACTTCCTGGTTTTTACGTTCCACCAGTCCTGCTGATTGCGGATGACGTGCTGTGCTCTAACCCAATCCCCCTTTGTTCGCAGTAGTCTTTAAAGACCTTGGAGACAAAAGCTCCGTCTTGATTGGAGTGTAAAATTTTGGGTGCACCAGCTACAGTAATTATATCAGAAATAGCCCTGGCAAGTGCGTTTTCCGAAATAGTTTTTGTGCCTAATCGAAAGATGAGGTGCTGCTCCTCAAGCTTACGCTGAGCTTCCGTGGAAAAATGCAAGAGGCCGAGGACAGTGATGTCTGAGTGGGAGTGGAGCGGTGAATTAAAGTGACAGGTGACCGGAAGCTCGGGGTCGCCCTAACGGACTGAACGGAGGTGTTCCGCAAAGCGGTCACCCAATCTGCGTTTGGTCTCCCCAATGTAGAGTGAGACCGCATTGTGAGTAACGAATACAATATACAAAATTGCAAGAAGTACAAGTAAATTGCTGTTTCATCCTTCCAGGTGAAACAGCGATTTACTTGTACTTCTTGCAATTTAGTATACACAGCACCTCATCTTTCGATTAGGCACTTTACAGCCTTCTGGACTCAACGTAGAGTTCAACAATTTCAGATCATAACCTGACCCCTATCATATATATATTTTTTATGCACACTTTTTGTTTGTGCCTTCTGTTCTTCTCTCCCACATGGCAGCTGTCTTTCATTCTGCCAGCGCAATTTACACTTCATCTAGAGCCATCCTTTGTTTCTTATCCTGTCCCATTACCATCTCCTTTTGCCTTGAATATCTCTTAATGTCTCTTAACTTCTCCTGCCATCTATCCTATCACAGACCTTTCCTTTTGTTCTTTCATCCCCTCCCCCATTTCCCAGCCCCTAAACTTGCTTAAAAATCTGTTCCATTTCCTGCTTTTTTCCAGTTCTGATGAAAGGTCATCGACCTGAAACGTTAACTCTGTTTCTCTCTTCACAGATGCTGCCTGACCTGCTGAGTATCTCCAGCATTTTCTGTTTTTATTAAAGGATACCATGTTGCAGATATTCAGTTTCAGAGCTCAGAAACTGTTGGTTACTGCATTTGTAAGACATATAGAGATTTCTTTAGCTTGCTAGTGTTTAGAGCGAACTGTATGTCCAGTGCCACCTCATTGGAACAACCTCTCTCACCATTGACAGATCGCTTCTGTCATCTCACCTGCAGCTGCCATCTATTCCAGCAACATCGGTGCCCTTGGAAAAATCACACTTTGGTCCTCTGAATCCCTCCTTGATCAGCCCGAACACCTACATCACCAGGCACACCAACATCACCAACAACAACATCACCAAACTTCTCCTCCATCACCTGAAGCTGTACAGGACCACAGGGCATCAGCCCCTGACAACACTGCAGCCCGGGAGGCCAGCGATGGCATCACCATGGCCACATTTACTTCACTTGATGATGTTAACCCTGGCTGCCACATGATCCGCCAGGTTGACACATGATCCGCCAGGTTGACACCATCCCACACCAGCACCGTAAAGCATCCCTATAATGTCCAAGCCATTCCATGCACACTCATCACTATAGGGATGGGGTGGGGTGGGGGGGAAGTTATGTCTCAATATTCACTGGAACTTAATAAGACAGATTTCAAGGTGCGCTCAGATCTGTCCAATAAGGTGAAACGATGAAACTATGTATGACAACACATTACCAGAAACTTCACATGAACTTTGGCTAAACCTGTCAAGTGCCTACCCTTGTGTGCTGTTAGATACATAGATACATAGAAGATAGGAGCAGGAGTAGGCCATTCGGCCCTTCGTGCCTGCTCCGCCATTCGATGAGATCATGGCTGATCCTTTAATTCAGTATCCCGTCCCCGCCTTCTCTCCGTAACCCTTAACCCCTTTTGCCCGTAGAAATATATCTAATTCCCTCTTAAATATATTTAATGAGCTGGCGTACACTGCCCTCTGTGGCAATGAGTTCCACAGGTTCACCACTCTCTGAGTGAAGAAATTCCCCCTCATCTCTGTCCTAAATGGTTTAGCCCTTATCCTTAAATTATGTCCTCTAGTTCTGTTCTCACCCGCCAAGGGAAACATTCCTTCTGCATCCAGTCTGTCTAGACCTGTCAGAATTTTATACACTTCTATGAGGTCCCCTCTCAATCTTCTAAACTCCAGTGTGTACATCCCTAAACTACATAGTCTCTCCTCATAGGTCATTCCCGCCATTCCAGGTATCAGCCTGGTGAATCGCCGCTGCACCCCCTCCATGGCAAGAACATCCTTCCTCAGATGAGGCGACCAAAACTGTACACAGTACTCGAGGTGTGGTCTCACCAGTGCCCTGTACAGCTGCAGCAAGGTATCCCTGTTCCTGTATTCTAACCCTTTTGCTATGAAGGCCAGCATACCGTTTGCCTTCTTGACCGCCTGTTGCACCTGCATGCTCGCCTTCAGTGACTGGTGTACAAGAACACCCAGGTCTCTCTGTACTTCCCCCTCTCCCAATCTATTGCCATTTAAATAATAATTTGCCCTCCCGTTCCTGCACCCAAGGTGGATAACTTCGCACTTGTCCACATTATAGTGCATCTGCCATTTATCCGCCCAATCGCCCAGTCTGTCCAAATCGCTCTGGAGCTTCCTGGTCTCTTCCTCTGAGCCCACCCCCCCTCCTAGTTTAGTGTCGTCTGCAAATTTGGAAATGCTGCATCCGACTCCCTGATCCAGGTCATTAATGTAAATTGTGAACAGCTGGGGGCCCAGGACAGATCCCTGTGGTACCCCACTTGTTACTGCCTGCCATTCAGAAAATGAGCCGTTTATTCCAACTCTCTGTTTTCTATCTGACAGCCAGTTCCCTATCCACGCCAAAACTTTCCCCTTTATCCCATGAGCCTCAATTTTCCATGCTAATCTTTTATGTGGGACCTTATCGAAGGCCTTTTGGAAGTCCAGGTACACCACATCTACTGGCTCTCCCCCATCTATTCTACCAGTTACTCCCTCAAAAAATTCCAATAGATTAGTCAAGCACGATTTACCCTTTGTAAATCCATGTTGACTCTGTCCTATCCTGTCCCCATTTGCTAAGTGCTCCGCTATTTCATCCTTAATGATGGACTCCAGCATTTTGCCCACAACTGATGTAAGGCTTACAGGTCTGTAATTACCTGCTTTTTCCCTACCCCCCTTTTTGAATAGTGGGGTAACGTTAGCTACCCTCCAATCCATCGGCACTGTTCCCGAGTCTAATGAATTCTGAAAAATCATCCTTAGTGCATCCGCTATCTCTAGGGCCACCTCCTTCAGTACCCTAGGATGCATGTTATCAGGCCCTGGGGATTTGTCCACCTTCAATCCCTTTAGCTTCCTTAACACCATATCCTTAGAGATATTGATTTGCGTCAGTTCCTCCTTTGCCAATGTCCCTATTTTTCCCGATATCCCAGGGAGGTTTTTTGTGTCTTCCTTCGTAAAGACTGACCCAAAGTATGCATTTAGTTGATCTGCCATTTCCTTATTTCCCATTATATATTCCCCCGTATCTGACTGCAATGGACCAACTTTGGTTTTCACCAGTCTTTTCCTTTTGATATATTTATAAAAGCTTTTGGAGTTAGTTTTTATATTTTCCGCCAGCTTGTTTTCGTAAGCTATTTTGCCCCTCTTGATCATGCCCTTTGCCCTCCTTTGCTCTATCTTAAACTGTTCCCAATCTTCCGCTCTGGCGCTTTTTTTGGCTATTTTATACGCCCTATCTTTGGATTTTATGCTGTCTCTAATTTCCCCTGTTATCCACGGTTGAGTCACCTTTTTAGATTTCCTTTTATGCCAGATTGGTATAAACAATTTTTGCAATTTTGTCATTCTATCTTTAAATGTTTGCCATTGTTTATCTACCTCCAGTCCTCCCAGGAACGTTGTCCAATCAGACCTACTCAGTTCCCGTCTCATGGCATCATAATTCCCCTTGTTTAAATTCAGGACCTTAGTCTCTGAGTCAATTTCTTCGCTCTCCATTTCGAGTGAGAAATCGATCATGTTATGATCGCTCTGACCCAAGGGTCCCCGTACAACAAGATTACTGATTAGTCCCTTCTCATTGCACAGTACCCAGTCCAATATAGCCTGTTCCCGAGTTGGTTCCTCGACATATTGATCCAGATAACCATCCCTTAAACACTCAAGGAATTCCTCCTCCTCATTATTTTTACTGATTAGGCTAGTCCAATCTATATGTAAGTTAAAGTCACCTATGATGACAGCTGTGCTCTTATTGCACGCTTCTCTAATTTCCCTCGTGATGCCCTCCCTAACCTCTATTTTACTATTTGGAGGCCTATATACCACTCCTATTAATGTTTTTCGCCCCTCGCTATTTCTTAGCTCCACCCATATAGATTCTGTATTAACTGAGTTAATATCCTTCTTTTCAATTGCATTTATCCCCTCTTTTACTAGCCATGCTACCCCTCCTCCCTTTCTTTTTTGTCGATCCTTCCTAAATACTGAATACCCCTGTATGTTAAGCTCCCAGCCCTGCTCACCCTGCAACCATGTTTCCGTAATCCCAATTAGATCATAATTATTAACCTCTATTTCCACAGCTAATTCATCTACCTTGTTCCTGATGCTTCTCGCATTAAGGTATAAAACCCTCAGGCTTTTTTTATGCTCACATTTTTTATGAATTAGTTTGGCCCTTTGTTAGTTGGTTTGCTTGCAGTAGGATGAGGGTGAGTGTGAGGAGTGGCTAGGGAGATGGGGAAGTGATAATGTAGACAGAGAGGGATGGGTGGAGGTGCAAGGTAAGTTGGTCTGAGTAAGGATGTACAGGAGTAGGGTAGGGAAGGCAGAGTGATGGGGATGCGATGAGTGGCACAGCAGGGTGATTTTGACTGGCATTGCAGTAACGTTTCGTGATCTATTGAGAGCATTGAAAGGTTGGCGCCACTGCAGCCAGGCACTCCTGATGATATCATCATTGAGGATGGGGATATTCATGGAGCCACCTCCTCCTGTTAGTTGTTTAATGGTCCACCACCATTCATGACTGGATGTGGCAGGACTACGGAGCTTTGATCTGATCTGTTGATTGTGGGATTGCTTAGCCCTGTCTATAGTATGCTGCTTCTGTTTTTTAGCATGCATGTAGTCCTGTGTTGCAGATTCCCCAGGTTGGCACCGCATATTTAGGTACACCTGGTGCTGCTCCTGGCATGCTCTTCTACACTCCTTATTGAATCAGGGTTGGTCCCCTGGCTTGATGGTAATGGTAGAGTGAGGGATATACCGGGCCATGAGGTTACAGATTGTGGTGGAATACAATTCTGCTGCTGCTGATGGCCCACAGCGCCTCATGGATGCCCAGTTTTGAGCTGCTAAATCTGTCCTGAATCTATCCCATTTAGCACGGTGGTAGTGCCACACAACACGATGGAGGGTGTCCTCAGTGTGAAGACAGGACTTCGTCTCCACAATGACTGTGCGGTGGTCACTGCTAGCAATGCTGTCATGGACAGATGCATCTGTCACAGGTAGATTCATGAGGATGAGGTCAAGTAGGTTTTTTCCTCATGTTGGTTCTCTCACAACCTGTCGCAGGCCCAGATTGGCAGTTATATCCTTCAGGACTTGGCCAGCTCAGTCAGTAGTGGTGCTACCGAGCCACTCTTGGTGATGGACATTGAAGTCCCCCACCCAGAGTACACACAAGCTACTCTCAGTGCTTCTTCCAAGTGGTGTTCAACAGGGAGGAGTACTGATTCATCAGCTGAGGGAGGACGGAAGGTGGTAATCAGCAAGAGGTTTCCTTGCCCATGCTTGATCTGAAGCCATGAGACTTCAAAGGGTTCGGAGTCAATGTTGAGGACTCCCAGTGCCACTCCTTCCCGACTGTATACCACTGTGCCACCAACCCTGGTGGGTCTGTCCTGCTGGCAGGATGGTGATGGTGATGGCGGTGTTTGAGACATTGGCTGAAAGGTATGACTATGTCAGGCTGTTACTTGACTAGTCTGTGGGACAGCTCTCCCAATTTTGGCACACGTCCCCAGATGTTGGTGAGGGGGACTTTGCAGCGTTGACTGAGCTGGGTGTGCCATTGTCATGTCTGTAGCCAGTGCCGACGTTGATGCCAGGTGGTCCGTCTGGTTTTGTTCTTATTGTTTTTCGTAGCGTCTTTTTACAACTGAGTGGCTTGCTAGCCTATTTCGGAGGGCAGTTAAGAGTCAACCACATTGCTGTGGGCCTGGAGTCACATATAGGCCAGACCAGGTAAGAATGGCAGATTTTCTTCCCTAAAAGACATTAGTGAACCAGATGGGTTATTATGACAATCCGATAGTATCATGGTTACTATTACTGATACTAGTTTTTTATTCCAGATTTATTTAATTAATTGAATTTAAATTCCCCAGCTGCCGTGGTGGGATATGAACTCACGGGCGTGATCTTGCCAGCCCTGGGGAGGCGGGTTTGGAGGCGGGACTGCCGGGAAAATGGCAGAAACCAGGGGGCAGGTAGCTGATCTGCGCCGGGTCCCATCTCCTGGAGGCGGGAAGGGATTACAGCCATTTAACTGCCTGTTAACAGCTAGTTAACAGACAGATAAGAGGATTATCCCCATTTTATCCACACAAGTGCAGGCTTCCCAAAAGCTGCGAACCCCGCCAGGATCACCGAGGCGAACAGTGGGTCTGCAGGGGTCGGAGGGGTGCAAAAGTCCGCTGTGAAGTTAATTGATGGGTGCAAGTGTGAAGAGGTGAGTATGTGAGGTAAGTGGAAAGTGTTAGAAAAAGTTTACTTACCTTTGTTTCTTCCTGCAGGCGTCAATCATTGGGATGCGGAGAGTCTCGCATCTCCGCATCAGAGATGACAGATGGCTGCTGCATTCTCCAATGCAACAACCATCTAATTTCTGCCAAAGAAAGAGGTTTGATGAGTCTTGAGTACAAGAACTCATCAAACTGCAGGGAATGTCAATTTTTGACAGATTCACAGAGCTGTCAAATAATGACAATTCAGCTGTCAAAAATCTTTGACAGATGAAACGTCCGCTGACATTCTCTGTAACCGGCTTCTCCTTAATTGGCCTGCTAAGCCCGCTGGGTGGGCTTAACAAGGTCAATCAAGGGAAAATAGCGTGGGTTGGCCACAAGTCAATGGAAGCGGGACTAAACCCGACAAGTGGGAGACCCGCCTCCAAAAGCTCCCCATTGGCAAAATCCTGCCCTACATCTCCGGATTAGTCCAGGCCTCTGGATTACTAGTCCAGTAACATAACCACTGTGCCCCCGTTCCTGTAAATTAGTCCTACTCCCATGCTCTTTCCCCATAGTGCTGCAAATGTTTCCTTTTCAAGTATTTATCTAATTCCTTTTTGAAAGGTACCATTGAATCTGCTTCCACCACCCTTTTAGGAGGTACATTCCATATCATAACAACACATTTCATAAAAAACTTCTCATCTTCCCCCTCTGGTTCATTTGCCAATTATCTTAAATCTTGTCCTCTAGTTACTGACCTACCTGCCACTGGAAACTGCCTCTCCTTCGTTACTCATAATTTTGAAAACCTCTATTAAATCTCTTCTTAACCTTCCCTGCTCTAAACCGAACAATCCTCCAGACTCTCCACAGAACTGAAGTCCCTCAACCCTGGTATCATCTAGTGAAGCAGAGCCATTGAAGATATGTCTCCTCCGACATGTCCAGGTAGGTGTGGAGGGATGTATAAATGCAATTCCTGAGATTGATGAGGTTTTGTTGGGTAAGGGCATCAAGGGATATGGGGGCAAAGGTGGGTAAGTGGAGCTGAGGTACAGATCAACCATAGTCAAACTGAATGGCGGAGGAGCACTCCTGCCGATCTGGGGCCCACAAAAATAATTCAAGACTTACCTTTTCAGAGCCTTCATCACCCGTGGTGTAAGATTTGCAAAATGTCTGCATTTCCCCGAAGGTTGTTATTAATAAACGGGACCCTGTGTGGGCTTTTTAAATCAAAAAGGGTACCCAAAATGGCATCCGTACCTCGTGGCAGCAAGCCTGTGAGATTTTAAAATGGACTCTGCAACGCAGACAGCTTGTGGATCGAAACCAAGCTACAAGCTTCTGTGAAGAGAGACTTTGTATTTTGGAACCAGACAGGACTCTGAATTATGCATTAGACCGAATTGGAGACAAATCTAAATTCAGTTTAGGCCTATAGTTAAGGCCATCAAGCAGTCTACATATATTATCGGAAACAGGTTAACAGAGCCATCAAGGCCGGACAGGCCCATCAAGGAACTTTCAGGGCAATACAAGTCAATTATCGGGCCAGCAGATGCGATTACCAGCCATCTAAAACCAGTTAGTATGGATTGCTACCATTATTTAAAATAGCCCGCCAAGATTAAAACAAAGAACTAACCTGATTTGGCGCGCAGATAAGGGTTTTCGAAGAAGGTATAATTGAAGGCCCCCGGGTAGCAATCGATGCCTTCGGTGTGCTGTGTTGTCCTGGTGCTGCTGCTCTTCGGCCCCTCGCCCTTGTGGCTGCCGCTCTTTCCCCATCCCGTGCTTACCCCCTGGCCTTTGCCCGTGCCCTTTTCCCACTCCATCTGGAACTAGCCCCGGCACCGGGTCGGGAGGACACAGACAATTCAGGCCAGGCGAGGCGGGATGCGACACGGGGAGGAGGGAAGACTACCGGAGGGAAAGCCACTTCAGGAAGACCGGCTGAAGAAGACCAACAGAGGAAGACCAACTGAGGAGATGAACTGAGGGGAGGCTTCGAATTATCAGGCCTTCAGCCTCAGCCGACGTTCGAATGACTGCACACCAACTCAATCTGGTGGCTGTCGACGAAGAATCATCCCTGCAAGGTAAAGTACCCGAACAGAGACTTTAACTTTGGGGTACTCGAACCTGGACAATGCCCTTGCAGCGCCTGGAGGCCACGTGACGACGGCAGGCTCCAGAGAGCACCAAGAGCAAACCCCGAACTTAACCGCTGTTTTGAGTCTAACGAACCTTTTGATTGGTGAGCATGAAGTTCTGACCCCTCACAGCTTAATCTAGTTAGGTATAGGGGGTGGGATAAGGATAAGGGGATTGTTAAGATAGTTGTTTTCCCTCGATGCGCCGTGTGTTCCCCATTCCCTGTAGGAGTATATAAGTATTCTTTTGCATTTGTATTTTTTTGCCTGTAGAAGTGCACAATAGTAATTTTTCCCATAAGATTGTATCAAGTTTTTCCTCTTCAATAAAATCTTGGGTTTTGTTTACATCCAACCAGCTGTCTACTCAAGTCTTCTCTGTACCACCGCCTTGTACCTAAGTCCGGTGTCTAGAACCCAGGGGCGTGGGAGCGATTCGAACCGCTCACAAAACAGTCAGGGACATAACTGACTGGGCGTACACGCCAAACAATACCACCACACGCCATCCCCTACAGAAATGGCGACCGCGCAGGACACCGGCAACAAGGTTGCGATACAGTAGACAGTGGTTCGGATGAGCGAACCGTGATGGAGGAAAGGATTTCTGATTATGTGTTTAGCAAGGTGAATATCACTAAGAAGTGGATCACTACTCTGTTAAGGGCTGGGTGTCCGATAGATGCAGCAGCTAAGTGGACAGAGGGAAAGGTACACAAGAAGTCCTTAGAGAAGGCAGTTTGGCTGATGTGCTTTAAAAAGCAGGTCCAGCTCTTGGACGGGCTCATTGCAGCACAGGCAGTCGAGTTAAGGGAGTCAGCCCTGGAGATCCAGGATAAGGCTCTCGCAGGGGAAAAGTTATTAGTAGCTTTGCAGGCTTTGAACCAAGAGAGAGTACATTTAGTAGGAGAACACAAGGCCCAGTTGGAATACCTATGGTGCCAAGTCACCGAGGCCAAGGGAAATGAGTTCAGGTTGCGGGAGAAAAACGCCTGCTTGGCAAGGCAGATCAGGGAACAGCAATAGAAAGTACAGGAGGTAAAGGCCGCTTACAAGCTAGCGAGTGAACAGGGGTTTGAGGAGGCAGACCACGGCCCCTGGGAAGCGAGGATAGAAAATCTGAGAAGGGCCCTCCGGAAGACAAAAGGCATGGTTTGCCTTATAAGCCCAAAGGCAGGCCAGGCAGATTTTATGGGGAATGAGGGGAGGACAGTTCCAACGTCACCGGTAGTGCCTAGGGACGACCCGGTTGAGAGAGAGGAGATCTCACGGCCACCACCCGTAGTGCCAAGTTTCAGTGAGGTTTGGCAGCAAGAGGGGGGTGGAACCGGGGGTGAAACCCGAAGCGGAGCCAGAGGTGGAGGCGGAGGTAGAGCAACCCCCGCCCGAGAGGCCGGAGCCGGGACTGATGTGCCCAGCGCGGCTTCGGAGGTTCGGCCCGCCCGCCAATGGCGACAATGAGGGACCCCTCCAAAACCAGTTCGTATTACCCTTCGATACCCAACAGCTCAGGGTTACGGTCAACCATATCCCGAAGCTTTCCGCAAAGGGAGACCCCTCGATCCACTTCAGGGAAATAGAGCAGACCGCCAGCATCAACAACTGCGATGACGCTGAGAAAGCCAAAATGCTGCTATTCTCCCTGGAGAGTAATCTCCTCCAATCCCTCTCTGATGAGTGTAAAAGGGGGCAGAGCGGGTATGAGGAGCTTAGAGATGCGGTTCTAGAGGCCATGGGGATGGGTGAGGGAAGTCTCTTCTCCTGCGTGGAGAAGACGATCCAGCTTTCTGGGGAAACCCCGCAGGCTTTTGCGGACCGGCTGTGGCCGGTGTACAGGAAAGCTTGCCCGGGGATGCCAGGCCGGACATTCCTGAACGGGGATTCCCTGACTCATTGGCTCCGTTGCCTGGTGGCAAACAGCTTGCCACAGGTCCGGGCCAAGGCAGAAGCCTGGTTCAACCCCAAAGATCCCCAGACCACAGAACTCACGGTAATTAGGCAGCTAACCCTAGCCTACAAAAACGGCAGGGCACACCCACCCAAGGGGAAGGTGCATGAGATAAAACCAGGAGTGCAGAGTAGAAAGGAGTGGCACCAGGAAGGGAGTAACGCCCCCAACACAAAGACCAATTGTTACGGGTGTGGGAAGGATGGTCACTGGCGGAAGGAGTGCAAAAACCCTTGGAAGGATAACAAGGGAAAGCATCCCACAGCCCCAGCCCAAAAGGTGGGGGTAGGGACCCCTTCCGCAGAGGTCGAGTCACTTTTGGACGCCATGAGGTCCTTACTGACTGGCCAGGGGAGAGTAGCAGCCGCCACCGGTGCTCTCACCCTGTCAGCCCCATCCCACCCACAGCCGTGACTAGGGCCAGCGCAGCCTGTTTATCTGTGTTCGCTCCGATATGATGAGTGGAGGAGACCCCTTTTGGAGATGGAGGTGGAAAAGGTGACAGGGGCCTATCTGTTGGACACGAGGGCATCGTGCACCGTGATCTACTCAGCTAACCCCATCACCTCACCTCCCTCCAGCGGGGTCTGTAGAAGTGCCTTACTTCTTAGCTCTGGGTAATGACTCAATACACACTTGGATTCGTCAGACGGACAGGCCTTTTATTTTACTTCTCTTGCAAGGGGAATCAGTACCTCCACTCAAGGGGTGAGGCTACTATTCCAATGATACAGTGTAAACGTTCTATATTTATACAGTGTAACAAACAAGTTTGATTGAAATCCCTTTGTTCCTCTATCAGGATACATTTTAGATTAATCATCAGGTAGAAATAACATATTGACAGAAGGATCCTGGACACATAAGTCAACCGTTAATCTATAACAGGGCATGAATCGTGTAACCGGAGGTCCTCTTTAATCATATATAAGGGAGGCAAGCTTTGCTTTCGGTCACAAGTTATCAGGTCATTGGTACATCAAAGAAACTCATTATTCCACTTCTACATTCTCATTAGGTGGGCAGGCATCTGTTCTTGGCTGTAGTTCGAGTACGTGCAATAGCTCTAGTTACACATCGACACTTGCCCAGTGTCAAGTCTGAAAACTTTTACCCAGCAAGCACTTGAAATTAACCCCTTATATCATGTAGATTTCCTCATTCCCCCCTTTTGTCCTTTCTAAGGACAATCTATCTCGCTAAGTTTAAGAAACTCTACATCAAAGGTCTCACCCTTAATATCCTCATATTCAGACATCATTGGTACTGGAGGAGTTGACGCTAATAAGGAAAGGACTTTTGTACACAATAATTTTAAACAACCAATCAATAAACTAATTAAAATTATTATCATCACAATTGCGATTAAGGCTTCCAAAATTTGCTTTCCTAGTGCTCCTCCCCATCCTGAAATCCAATCCCACATGGACCATGGTTCAGGTTGACGTAGTTTCTCTACAGCCTCCTTTATGTGGTTTACCAGGTTGGTGATATTTTCTGAGCTATCTGGGATATAGGTGCAACATTCGGTTTTTATGATTGCACATGTGCCCCCCTTCTTTTGCCAACAAATAGTCCAGAGCCATGCGGTTTTGTAAGGCAACAGTGCGCAAAGCCACCATTTCTGCGTTTACATCACTAAGAGCATCAGCAGTATCATTGGCTATTTGTTCCAACACTGCTGCCATGTTTATAGATTCTCTTGCTAGCTTCCCTGTTCCATACCAGGGAAATGCTATAGCAAAGAACCTTTCAGTTTCTGTAATGGCTCGTTTTACTCGTGTCCCAGGGTGGCTATCCAAAGATGAAATATGATGTTCCACCGTCCCCAATAGGGCACTACATATCCCAAATAACATGACCCAGTCCAATTTTGTGGTAACCAAGGGTATGCACTAATAGACTCTCTGGATTCCTTCGATTATCATATTGGGGATGAAACCACCCTTCAAATTTTATAAGGTTGTATCCTGCATCTTTCTATTCATTTTCCAACTGATCTGGGTTTAAACTATTTTGGGTCTGAAATGTACTGGCTGCCTCCTTATTCCAGGTGGTATTAGACTGTAATAACCACCCTACCATCTCTTTTATTTCGAAGGGAATGGGCCTTAGAGGTATTCCACCCTCTGCATGCACAGGGATGTGGCTGCATATCCAGCATTTGGCAAGGTTCTGTCTTTTAGCGTACAGATAACTTGATGATAGTTATGAAAAGGATTATCACAAAACATTGACTTAGCTGTCAGGGCCAGTCCTCCCCTTGAATTACCATTGCAGATAACCCCTCCGTTCGCAGTTTTGTCACTTGGTAATACAGTATCACGGCATGTGACCCATAGCTTATCAAGCTTCTGTCCACTATCTTCTTCTACTATCTTATTCTGCCTAATCCTAAGACTCAGGGGTTGATACGGGGGTACCTGCATAGTGTGATCCTGAAGCTGAACCTTCATAGTCTCGTTATAGCATATAATATAAAAGAAATCACTGTTTAAAAGTACACATTCTTCTATGCATGGTTTGCCCTTCAGGGGATCTGATAAATCAATATGGCAGTTTCAATTATCGTTAACAAAGGGGACAGTCTTATTAGAGTCCAAATCCAGTTCATCTTGGCAGTGTATCGTCTTCAACTGATGCCTTCTTACAATGGGACACGTGTATCCATGTTGGTCGCTCCTTTACTTTTACAGCGGTGTTTGTGGTCAGGAGTACTTGGAAGGGTCCCTCAAATCTGGGTTGAAGGCTATTCTTTCGCTTGAAGATTTTTATGTAGACGTTATCTCCTGGCTCGAAAGTATGGCACTTTCCTTCAGCGGGATCGACCTGGGCTTCCTTCACCTGTTGATGGAAACTAGAAATGCATTTGGTTAGTGCAATGCAATAACTCAACATATCTTCCTCCATTTTATGAATGTCCATTTGTTTAGCTGTTAAAGGTGCCGAAAAAGGCAATCTTTGTGGTCTTCCCATGACGATCTCGTGAGGCGACAATCCTGTAGTTCTGTTGGTAGCAGACCGCATTGTCATTAAAGCTATGGGTAACAAATCAACCCATTTAAGTCCAGTTTCTTTACACAGTTTTGCAAGCTTGTTTTTCAGCATCCCGTTATATCTTTCCACTAGTTCAGCCGACTGTGGATGATAACTGCAATGGAGGTGCTGGCTAATCTGTAAGGCTTTGCATAGTTCCTTAATCACTGTTCCCGTAAAATGGGACCCATTGTCACTTGACAGTTTTGCTGGTATCCCAAAGCGAGGTACAATGTCCTTCAATAAACATTTAGCAACAGTGGTAGCGTCACTCTTTCTACAAGGAAACGCTTCAATCCATCTTGAAAACATATCAACAATAACTAATACATATTTAAAGCTCATACACACAGGTAGTTCAATAAAATCCATTTGCAAGTGTACAAAAGGGCCCATGGGGTTTGGGTGGGATGCGGGCTGTACCTTCTTTATTTTCCCTGCATTCATGGTCTGGCAGATAGTACAATTTTCACATATTTGTTTTGCCAACTTTGAGATTCCTGGTGCATACCAGGTCTTGAGGATATAGTCCGCCATCCCCCTTTTGCCCGCATGGGTGAATTTATGAACACATCGGGCAATTGGTGATAGTAATGATTTGGGTGCCACCATGCGGCCGTCATGATGAACCCATAAGCCGTCAGTGTTTTTTTTAAAACAATGATTAACAACCCATTCCTTTACTTCATCAGAACTGGCCCTATTTTGATGGGTCAGCACATCATCTAAGGACGGGGGCTGCGGTATCTCTGGCTTTTCCCTAACAGGGAAGGCTGAAACTTGTCGTTCAGTACTTGATATAGCTACTGACTTAGCAGCGCTATCTGCAGCAGCGTTTCCAAGCGCAACCTCGTCCAAATGCCCCGTGTGCGCTTGGCACTTAATAATTGCAATCTGTTTATGTCTCTGAATAGCTAGTAAAAGATTTTGCACTTCTTGTGCATTTTTAATCTGGGTTCCCGAGAGTCAGGTAACCGCGAATTTTCCAAATTTGTCATGCTCATGTCTGGTTATTTCTGAATAGTTCAATATCCATTGTCTACAATAGCCAGTCATTCCTAGAAAATGCTTCATTTCTCTTTTAGTTTTTTGGCAACGATATGTTGCAAACGACCTTTATTCTATCCGGCGTTAACTCCCTGTTTTAACAATGATTCCATCACTGGCTCAATTCCTTTTTCTGCTTTCTCTGACAATGGATACTGTGACCTTTTGGGTAATGGTGCAGCTGGATTAATTGTAACTTTATAGGGCTGTGCAGTCTAATAGTTAGGTATTTTAAATTAAAAAACGGCTGATAATCTTGTCCTGTTTTGTCATAGCAGGCCGTGCAGTGCAATTTTGGATGCCATTTCCCTAGTTTCAGGGATTCCTGGTATTGTTTTATGGAGCTTGTAATGAATCCCCACGCTCCTAACAGACTGACAAGTTTGGGACTCAAACTTGGGTCGGCAATTTCCCATGCGTAAAGAACAGGGTGTTTTATTTCTGTTACTGGGTACGCATATGCCTTATCTACTTGGATTTCTACCGTTACTCCTGATGGGGAGCAAATGATTGTAGCATTCATTTTGCACAGCAAGTCTCTTCCACATAAATTCATAGAGACATCTCCTGATAACAGAAAGGAGTGTTCTTCCTCAAATTCTTCTACTTTTACTGTGAGGGGAGTCGATTGATTCAAGCATTGTAGTATTCCAGCCAATCCAGCTATCGGGGTCTTTTTCCCATTAATAGGCATTCCTTCAGAATATCCTTTCCCTAACACCGAAAAGGTTGCTCCTGTATCTACTAAAATGACATAGGTCTCCCAGCTATTTGCATTTTAACTTCAGGTTCGCTGCGTGAATTTAAAGAAACGACCGGCATTTGGTGGTCTGTGGCGCCTGGGGCTGCTGGTGTCAGTCAGTAATTCTGATCTCTATTTCTCCTAAATCCCTGTCCGTTTGTAGGGTAACCTCCTGACTGGTCCGAAAAAGGGTTATGGACAGTGAAATTAGGACCTTTATTCTCTAACGGAGGTCCATTATTGGAGGTTTGGTTCTGACAATTTTTCGCAGGGCATTGGTTTGCCCAATGTCCAGGTTGTCCGCAATTGTAACAATTACCAGATCGTCCATACCCTCTTATTCTACCACGTCTTCCTCTATATTCCCCTCTATTCATCCTTCTATAGTTACCTTGTTATCCTACCATAATAGAGGAGAAAGGTGTTTCTTCAGGGTAATTTTTTTCTTCTTCTGACTCAACAAACATAGAGGCAGTCTTTTTATCTGGCTGTTCTCTATTTCTCTCTTGTCCGTTAAACATTCCTCGAGGCAAGTAATTCTTTCTATGTTAAATGACTATCTGAGGGAAAGGGTCTAGTCTTATTTACAGTCCATTTGGACCAATTTGGTAGGTGATCAATGGATGATTGACCAGTTCTTTAACATAAAGGCTGCTGGCGTGCCTTTCTCGGGTGGCTTACTGGCGCTAGCACTCATTTTAGCAGTTTAAATGGTTCACTTAAAACAATCTAAACTCCCGTGACAATCCATGATCTGCGTTGTACGCCCCTACAGATCAGATTAATAAACTATACATACGTATAAAACTCGAGGGTTCTCCACCCTCGTGGAAGGTATTTCTAACTGGGGAAAATACTGAATCCACAATAGCTTAGTGGATCATGTAAAAGACATCACTATTTTCTCAACCATACATTCCGCCGCGGGACTCACTTCCCCGGCTTGGGTCTTTTCCAACCCCTTCTGCAGTTTTTTTTTTCAGCTTAAATATTTTAGTTAAAACATACAACAATTCCGTAACACTCTATGGTCTGCGTGGGACGCCTCTACAGATCAGACATGACTAAACATTAATACATATAACAATAAACAATAAACAATACACTTGTTAAACAACAACCAAAGTGTTACTAAATCCCCAACCTATGCAGCCTTACTGGACAAAGCTGCAAAGTTGATTGATGATAACAAGTAGTTAAATACTCACTCTCATAAACATTAAACATTGACACTGTGTTTCAGACAACCGCCCACTCTTCTCTCTTTTTTTTACCCTATCCCCTTTAGCCAAATCTTTAGCAAAAAGGGCCTTCAATTTGTCCCAGCTAACTTCAAGCTCTTCTCTCCTTCTACCCTACTCCCTTTAGCCAAATCTTTAGCAAAAAGGGCCTTCAATTTGTCCCAGCTAACTTCAAGCTGGAACCTTGCTAGTTCAATTTCCAGTAAATCGCTAGCTCCTTAGTTAATCAAATTCCTGACTTAACCTTCTCTCTCAGCAAGCTGGAACCTTGCTAGTTCAATTTCCAATAAATCGCTAGCTCCTTAGTTAATCAAATTCCTGACTTAACCTTCTCTCTCTGGTACCTTTATTTCAGCGCTTCCTACAGTCCTTTTCTGCACGATCCTGTTCGCGGGGCGTCAGCGCCTCATGGCTGGTCCTCTGTTCCGTTTCTGAAAGGGAAGCAGTCACAACGGCAGTTTAACCTCCGAACCTTGTGAGTCAATTACCCGATGGCAGTACTGTCCAATGGAATAAACAGACTATGCGCAGCTATGCTTCTGGCAGGGAAAGTCCCAAAAATGTGGCAAAACACCACCTTCGGCCGATGGGATTTTCCCAACCGAGCAACGTACTCGGCGTCTGTTAACTCCCCAATTGGTACAGCAAGCCATCTCGGTGGAACCTCCAAATTGTAGAAGTGCCTTACTTCTTAGCTCTGGGTAATGACTCAATACACACTTGGATTCGTCAGACGGACAGGCCTTTTATTTTACTTCTCTTGCAAGGGGAATCAGTACCTCCACTCAAGGGGTGAGGCTACTATTCCAATGATACAGTGTAAACGTTCTATATTTATACAGTGTAACAAACAAGTTTGATTGAAATCCCTTTGTTCCTCTATCAGGATACATTTTAGATTAATCATCAGGTAGAAATAACATATTGACAGAAGGATCCTGGACACATAAGTCAACCGTTAATCTATAACAGGGCATGAATCGTGTAACCGGAGGTCCTCTTTAATCATATATAAGGGAGGCAAGCTTTGCTTTTGGTCACAAGTTATCAGGTCATTGGTACATCAAAGAAACTCATTATTCCACTTCTACATTCTCATTAGGTGGGCAGGCATCTGTTCTTGGCTGTAGTTCGAGTACGTGCAATAGCTCTAGTTACACATCGACACTTGCCCAGTGTCAAGTCTGAAAACTTTTACCCAGCAAGCACTTGAAATTAACCCCTTATATCATGTAGATTTCCTCAGGTCCCATACAGTCTATTGGGGTTCACGGGTAGGGAACAGGCCGGCTCGGTTTCCATCCCGCTCGCCATTCGGATAGGATCGCTCCGCTCCAAGTGGACGTGTGTCCTGATGAAATGGGACGTGGAGGATGGAAGAGGGGTCCTGGGAGCCGACTTTATTGTGGGCCACGGGATCCTAGTGGATTTGAGGAATCACTGCCTTTGGGGGGCAGGAAAAGTAAAGAACGGTGAGATCGTAGTTATCCCGGATAAGGAAGGGAAGGGGACCCTCTTGACCATGAAGCCCAAAGAGGATTATAACCTCGGGCTCATGGTCAGCAACACCCCACCAGAGTTCCAGGCATTTGTGCAGGCCACCTGGCCACATTTGGCACTCACAAACACGAGTACGGGAGGGTCACAGGGTTTGAGGTCAGCATAGACGGGGACCCCATGGCCCGACCACAGAAACAGTATAACTCCCCCAGGGAAGCAGAACCAGACATGGAAGCAGCCATGTCCTCGTTAGTGCAGCAGGGAGTTCTGAGACTGATAGCTACCCAAGTGAATTCTCCGTTATGGCTGATGCGCCTCAATAACTTCAAGACTCAAAGTTAACTGAATAAAACAAGGCTTTTATTAGCAAAGAAAGATTCCTGTGTCTTCACCTAGCTTCACCTAGCGTTCTGCTGTTCTGCTGCAAGACAAGCCTGGGCTTGTCTTAAGTAGGGCCAGGTATGGGCGGAGCCGACACACAAAGGGGGCGGTGCACTATATACAATACCAGGTAAAACACCGGAGCAGGCAATACAATATGTGTAGTTAACTACAGAGTCTGATGAATGACATATTTCATCACAATCACCCCTTCTACAGATTTAGTCTGTCCGGGGGTGTGATAGTCCTCTGTGACCGACGTAACGGTTGCGGTGCCGCGGGTGCCGGCTGGGTGTCCCGGGTGACCTCCTGGGTCTCTGCCGGGGGCGCCACCGGGGTTGTTGAAGGAGCAGGTGGTGGGGGTACCGTTGGCTGGTGTTCTTCCGGGGGTGATGAAAGAATAGTGGGTGGAGTGGGTGGGTAATAGTTGTTGTGGTTGTTGTCGTTGTTGCTGTTGTTGTTGTAGTCGTTGTCGTTGTTGCTGTTGTTACCGGCTGGGGCGAGGTCTTTTATGGACACAGTGTCCTCTCGTCCGTCGGCGTGCCGGACATACGCATATTGTGGGTTGGCGTGGAGCAGGTGCACTGGCTCCACGAGAGGGTCCATCTTGTGGCCCCTCACATGCTTCCGCCAAAGTACCAGACCTGGGGTGGAGAGCCATGACGGTATGGATACGCCTGAGGTGGATTTCCGGGGAAACACAAACATTAGCTCATGAGGCGTGGCATTAGTGGCGGTACACAATAGTGACCGTATTGAGTGGAGCACATCTGGGAGGACTTCCTGCCAGCGGGAGATAGGGAGGCCCTTGGTCCTTAGAGTTAGGGTGACTGCCCTCCATACTGTCCCGTTCTCTCGCTCCACCTGACCGTTACCCCGGGGGTTGTAGCTGGTGGTACGGCTCGTGGCAATCCCCTTGGACAGCATGTACTGGCGTAGCTCTTCACTCATGAAGGACGCCCCCCTATCTGTGTGGATATAGCATGGCATACCGAACAGGCAGAACAGGCTGTTGAGGCATTTAATGACCGTGGCGCTGGTCATGTCTGGGCAGGGGAAGGCGAATGGGAAACGGGTGTATTCGTCCACAATGTTCAGGAAGTAAACATTGCGGTCGATGGACGGGAGGGGGCCCTTGAAATCTAAGCTAAGCCGCTCAAAGGGCCGTGTAGCTTTGATTAGGTGGGCTCTATCAGGGTGGTAGAACCGAGGCTTGCACTCAGCGCAAGTGCGGCAGTTCCTGGTCAGAGACCGAACTTCCTCAATCGAGTAGGGTAAGTTGCGGGGCTTTATGAAGTGGAACAGCCGTGTGACCCCTGGGTGGCAGAGGTCGTTGTGGAGGGTCTGTAGCCGATCCCCGGTGGCGTTGGCACACATCCCTCGTGAGAGGGCGTCGGGGGATTCGTTAAGGGCCCCCGGCCGGTATATGATGTCGTACTCGAAGGTGGAGAGCTCGATCCGCCACCTAAGAATCTTATCATTTTTAATCTTCCCCCTCTGTTTATTATTGAACATAAACGCTACCGACCGCTGGTCGGTAAGCAGGGTAAAGCGTTTGCCGGCTAGGTAGTGCCGCCAGTGGCGCACTGCCTCCACGATGGCTTGGGCCTCCTTTTCCACGGAGGAGTGTCTGATCTCGGGCCCCTGGAGGGTCCTCGAGAAGAAAGCTACGGGCCGCCCCGCCTGGTTGAGGGTGGCCGCCAAGGCAAAGTCAGACGCATCACTTTCCACTTGAAAGGGAGTGTTCTCGTCCACTGCCTGTAGCGTGGCCCGCTCAATATCCTGCTTAATGCTTTTGAAGGCAGCATGGGCCTCAGCAGAGAGCGGGAAAGAGGATGCTTTCAAGAGGGGGCGGGCTTTATCGGAGTAGTTGGGGACCCATTGGGCATAATACGAGAATAACCCCAGGCACCTTTTCAGGGCTTTGGGAGTGTTGGGCAGGGGCAGCTCCCGTAGGGGGCGCAATCGGTCGGGGTCTGGTCCGATTTCCCCATTCTCCACCACGCTGCCTAGTATGCAGAGGCGCGTGGTGTTGAAAACGCACTTGTCCTCGTTGTAGGTGAGGTTGATGTTGAGTCTGTATGTCCCAGTTAGGTTTAGGATCAATCACTGGACACCGACAACAAGAATAACTTTTAACAGGTCTTTACTATTCGAAGGTCAGGGCTGAACTGCCCAGCAAATCCTTGCACAACACTTATATACCGGTGTGGTCACCACCGGTATTACAGTATTACAGTATACAGCAGCCAAGAGAAAGTAGTACATCTCTTAAGGTAGTTCTCTTAAGGTGGAACAGGTTACATACACCACAATCCTCCCTTTTTAGCTTAACAGTTATATCCCCATTTAACATAACATAATAACATATATATATACAACTTCATGCAAAACAGTTCAAAGATTCAGTCTCTGAGGAAGCCTCCTGATTCGAGTTGGATAACGCCTTTCAGGGGTCTCTGATTCTCGTTGCTGGGGTGACTCATCTAGTTGGTCTCTTATGGATTGGACATCATCATCAGGTACATTCACTTCTGAGGTAGATGCTTCAGGTTCACTAACTTCTTTCACGGTTGTCTCCGCCGTAACCATGGGTTCGACCCTTGTTCTCGATTCTACCAGTTGGTCAGCATGACGCCGTATTACATTTTCACCAATATCTACCGTGTACATCAGGGGTCCTTGTCTGGCCCGAATTGTTCCAGATTGTCATTTCTCGTTTTTATAGTCCCGGGCTAACACTGGTTGTCCTATTTCGAAACTCCGAGTGGTCTTGTTATTTATATGCTGGAACTGTTTGTTTTCAACTTCCCTCCGCACATGTGGTTTTAACAAGTCCAACCTGGACCGCAACCTCCTGTTGTAGAACATCATGGCAGGACTTTGGTTTGTCACTGCATGAGTGGCGTTTCGATATGCCAGTAGGAATTTGTCCACCTTGTGTTGTAGCGGAATCTGATCTTCGCTCATGGCCTTTATTGCTTTTTTAAACGTTTGTACAAATCTCTCGGCCAACCCGTTTGTAGCCGGATGATATGGGGCAGAGGTATAATGTTTCACCCCATTCTTCTTCATGAATCTCTGGAATTCTTCTGACACGAACTGCGGTCCGTTGCCTGAACATATTTGTTCTGGCAATCCATTTCTCGCAAATATTGTTCTTAACACTGCGATCGTCTTTTCCGAGGTAGTGGTAGTCATCTTAATCACTTCTGGCCATTTAGAATGTGCGTCCACTGCAATTAAAAACATGGAGTCCATGAAAGGACCAGCAAAGTCAATATGTACACGTTGCCATGGGGTTGAAGGCCATTCCCATGGATGCAGCGGTGCAATCGAAGGTGCATTTTGCACTTTTTGGCAGCCTGAGCAGCTTTTCGTCAGCTCCTCTATCTGTTGGTCGAAACCCGGCCACCACACATAAGCCCTAGCAAGGCTTTTCATCTTGACTCCCCCCAGATGACCTTCATGCAGTTCCTTTAGAACTCTCTCTCTTAACTTAGGAGGAATAATCACCCTTGTTCCATACATCAATGTTCCTTGACAGACGGACAGCTGTTCTCGTCTTGCTGAGAATGCCGGTAACAGTGGATCACCATGTGCTGGCCATCCCTTCACTGTCACTTCGTAGACCCTGGACAGTGTCGGGTCGTTCCTGATTTCTCTTTCAATACTTGCATTGGTGACTGGTAAACATTCGATGATGGTCGAGTGAAATAACTCAACAGGGTCAACCGTCGGTGCCTCCTCCTCTGTAGGTAGTGGCAGGCGCGACAGCCCATCAGCATTACCATGCTGCTTTGTACCTTTGAATTCTTTCTGATATTGATGTGCCCCTAGGAAAAGGGACCATCTCTGGAGTCTCTGTGCTGCCATCACCGAAACACCCTTCTTAGGGTTAAAAATGGATACCAACGGCTGGTGGTCTGTCAGAAGCGTAAACTTTTGGCCCTGCAGGTAATGATTAAACTTCTTTACTCCCTACACAAGGCTGAGAGCCTCCCTATCTATCTGAGCATAGTTGCGCTCAGCGGAGGTCAATGATCTGGATGCGAATGCAACTGGCCTCTCCTGGCCATTTGGCAACTTGTGTGAGAGTACTGCCCCAATACCATATGGAGAAGCATCACAAGCCAAACGAATAGGCAGCGTTGGGTTGAAGTGAGCCAACACTTCCTCTGAGGTGATCAATGCCTTGCTTTCGCGATAGGCCCTCTTACAGTCCTCGCTCCACTTCCATGGTACTCCCTTCTGCAAAAGAGCGTTCAGCGGGTGCAGCACCGTGGATAAATTTGGCAGAAACTTATGGTAATAGTTAATCAACCCTAGAAATGACCTCAATTGGGATACATTATCCGGAGCGGGAGCCTTCACAACAGCTTCGATCTTGTCAGGAGACTTATGAAGCCCCTCCTGGTCAATGACATGACCACAGTACGAGATCCGCTTCTGAAAGAATTCACATTTCTGGCGATTAACTCGAAGACCATATTCTTTCAATCTGGTGAGCACCAGTTCCAAGTTTGCAAGGTGTTCCTCGTCATCATCTCCTGTAATCAGAATATCGTCCAGGTAACATTGTGTACCTGGAATTCCCTGTAATACCTGCTCCATGGCCCTCTGCCAAATTGCTGGAACCGATGCCACTCCAAAAACCAGTCTATTATACCAGTACAAGCCTCTATGCGTGTTGATCGTGAGATACTGGCGTGACTCTTCCTCAACTTCCATCTGTAAGTACGCCTGCGCCAGGTCTATCTTGGTGAAGTGTTTCCCGCCAGACAATGAAGCGAAGATATCCTCAATCCGTGGAAGCGGATACTTCACCGTGTGAAGCACCGGATTAACAGTGATCTTGAAATCACCACAGATGCGAACCTTCCCCGGTTCCCCCGGCTTGTTGCTCGATGAACGCTTCATGACTGGGACAATGGGCGTGGCCCACTCACTCCAGTCTACCTTAGACAGTAGTCCTGAACGTTCTAGCCCTTCCAGCTCAGCTTCCACAGCAGGCCGTATTGCATAAGGTACCGGTCTGGCTTTGAAAAATTTCGGGTTTGCATGTTTTTCAACCTTGATGTTTGCCGTAACTCCTCTCAGTGTTCCCAGTCCTTGTTGGAACACCTCTTTAGCATCGTCCAATATTCTGGACAATCGTTTAGGTTTGACATCTTTTGTACCGGAATCTACCGTTAGTGCTTTTAAGGAATGCCAGTCCATATTTATTTTCCTAATCCACTCCCGTCCCAGTAGTGGTGGACCTCCCTCAGGTAGCACATATAAGTCCATTCCTCGGCTTTCTTTGCCCTTGTGGACCACCTTTGCCTCTATCTTCCTGATGGGGTATACTCTTTGCCCCGTGTATGTTTTCAATACAATCTCTGTATCCCGTAGGGGAATATGTGGGAATAACCTTTTGTAATCTTTCTTATTCATGACCGTCAATGCCGATCCAGTGTCCAATTCCATCTTCACTTGGACTCCTGCTATCTGAAGTGTGACCCAAATTGTTTGGAGGTCTGCTTCCTTCCCAACATTGTGTACTCTTAGACTACCCAGTTCATTACTGCTGGCGTCTGAATCTGACTTCTGTTCGTTCGAACTGTTCTCTGTCACCTTGTGTACCTTTTTGTACTTTTCCTGCGGTGACTTTTTGTTGCTGGTCTTCTTTCCTGACCGGCATACTTTAGCTATGTGACCAAGCCTGCCACATTTTCTGCATTCCTGATTTTTGAACCAGCACTGGTTCTGATCGTGTGTTGTCTTTCCACAACGATAACATTTTACTGTACTCAAGACCATTTGATTGGTACAGAGTTCCGGTGACCGTAGCTGCATTTCCGCAGTGCCTCTTGCTACGGCTTCTTGCGATGCTGCAATAGTGACAGCTTTATCAAGCGTAAGATCATTCTCTTCAAGCAGTCGCTTTTGTGTTCCTTCTTTTAACAATCCACACACAAATTTATCTCTCAGCGCATCTGCTAGCCCTGTCCCAAACTGACAGTACTTCGATAGCTTATGTAGTTCAATTAAAAATTCAGCGTTGCTTTCGTCTTTCAACTGCGTTCTTCTGTAAAATTTAAATCGTTCCGCTACCATCAGCGGCGTGGGGTTTAAATGATTTTTCAGGACAGTAACAATATTCACGAAGGTCTGATCCGCCGGTTTATTTGGTGATAGAAGGTGCTTCAGTAGCCCGTATGTCTTCGCCCCCATTGAGCTTAATAAGGTTAATGCTTTCTCATCATCTGGTACCTTATTTGCTTTACAATAAACTTCCAGGCGTTCTACATACGTGGTCCAATCTTCGACATCACTATCAAAGGTATTAATGCTCCCATATTTAGGCATCCTTGCAAGTTTTTAAAATTTTTAAAGTTTTTTTTTTAAATGGCGTCTTCCCGCGCTTGTCTTCTTCCCCCGCCTACTAAAATGGCGGCTTCCCGTGCTTGGCGGTCTTTCCCACGCTCGTCTTCTTCCCCGCCGACTACAATGGCGGATTCCCGCGTTTGCCTTCTTCCCCCGCTGGCTGCAATGGCGATTGCCTTGCTGCTGCCGTTCTCGCCTCCCCAGCGGTTCTCACTCCCCGACGCTGCTTTGCCTTGCAGCCCCGCTTGCAGCCCGATCCTTTACACCGGCTGCGTTTGAATTCTCCGCAGCTCTCGTGCCTTAAGCTTCTCAACTCCCCGACGCTGCTTTGCCTCGCAGCCCCGCTCGCATCCCGGTCCTGTACACCGGCTGCGTTTGAGTTCTCTGCGGCTCTCAAGCCTTAAGCTGCCCCAGTCGCTGCGCCTCTCGGCCTCGATTGCAGCCCGGCCCTTTCTACCGGCCGTGGTCGAGCTCTCCGCCCTTATCCCTCCGCTTTCCCTCCCCTACTCCACAGTCAACATGGCCGACTTTCTGCTCGTGTCGCTGATCGGCTTACCCACCACCGTGGTAGAAGGGATGATCACTGCCTGTCGCTGATGGAGGGCTTCGTGGTCAGAATTCTTTTTCTTTTTAACCTGGTTTCTCGATGCTTCCCGTGCGATGGTGCTCAGCAGGATGATGAGGGCGGATGCCTCTTCTCGACGCCCGTTTTGAGGACGAAGCTGCCTTGGATGTAAATTTGCCGCAGGGTAAGATCGGACTCGTCGCCACTGTTGAGTCTGTATGTCCCAGTTAGGTTTAGGATCAATCACTGGACACCGACAACAAGAATAACTTTTCACAGGTCTTTGCTATTCGAAGGTCAGGGCTGAACTGCCCAGCAAATCCTTGCACAACACTTATATACCAGTGTGGTCACCACCGGTATTACAGTATTACAGTATACAGCAGCCAAGAGAAAGTAGTACATCTCTTAAGGTAGTTCTCTTAAGGTGGAACAGGTTACATACACCACAGTTGAGTTTTTGTGCGGTTTTCAGAAACCTCGCGAGGTTTGAGTCGTGGTCCTGTTGGTTGTGGCCGCAGATGGTGACATTGTGGAGATAGGGGAAGGTTGCCTGCAAGTGGTGGTCATCGACCATGCGGTCCATCTCCCTCTGAAAGACCGAGACCCCATTCATCACCCCAAAGGGGACTCTGAGGAACTGGTAGAGGCGTCCGTTTGCCTCGAAGGCGGTGTACGAACGGTCCTCTGGTCTGATAGGGAGCTGGTGGTATGCTGACTTGAGGTCGATGGTGGAGAACACCCGGTATTGGGCGATTTGGTTCACCATCTCAGATATGCGGGGTAGCGGGTAGGCGTCTAGTTGGGTATAGATGTTGACTGTTTGACTATAGTCAATCACCATCCGCTTCTTCTCGCTACCCCTCACCACCACCACTTGGGCGCGCCACGGGCTGTTGCTGCGTTCAATAATGCGCTCCCTCAGGAGCCTGTCTACCTTGGTCACGATAAACCGCCTGTCCTCCCAGCTGTACCTCCTGCTTTTGGTCGCTATTGGCCGGCAGTTAGGGGTAAGGTTCGCGAATAGCGAAGGCGGCTTTACCTTCAGGGTAGCCAGACCGCACACTGTGAGGGGCGGTTGGGTCCCACCGAAATTGAGCGTGATGCTTTGGTGGTGGCACTGAAAATCCAGGCCCAAGATCACGCTCACACATAAATCCTTCATAATTAACAGTTTAAAATGATTATATACAGTGCCTTTAACGAACAATCGTACCGCGCAGTAACCCGCAATAGTCGATATCTGGGTTTTGTCGGCCATAGAGATCGTGCCCTGAGTAGGGACTATAGTTAGAGAGAGTCGTTGTACCAGATCAGGGTGAATGAAGCTCTCCGTGCTCCCGCTGTCAATTAAACATTTAACCTTGCACCCGTTTACCTCGATATCCACCATCGATTTGGATAGTGGGTGCGGTCTGGACTGGTCCACTGTGATCGACGCCACTGTAGGGCCCTGATCGGGACAAGATGGTGGGCCACGCGAGGCCAGGTAAGATGGCGTCCACGATGTCTGCTCGCGAGATGGTGGACCCCACGAGGTCGGACAAGATGGCGTCCAAGATGGCCGCTCCCACGGCGTGCACGCGGCGGTGGCGGTTTTGCCTGCGGGGTTCCCTCTGCACACCTTCCCAAAGTGCCCCTTCTTACCGCACTTACAGCAGGTGGTGCCTTTCGCCGGGCACAGGTTCCTGGTGTGCTTCGGCTGCCCGCAGAAGTAGCATTTGGGGCCCCGATGCGTTGCGGCGGTCGTAGGGCTTCTGGGGGGAGAGCAGGGCCCCGACGGCGTTGGGCTACCGGGTGGGGAAGCAGCGGCGGTGTGGGCCGCGCGGCCTGACGAGTAGGAGTCAGAGTTCTTCTGAGCCACATCCAGCGATCGCGCTGTGTCCACAGCCTGTGTCAGATCTAGGCCCGTTTTCTCTAGCAGTCTCTGCCGGATGTAATTAGAGCTAAGGCCTGCGATAAAGGCATCCCGAATAAGCTCATCTGTGTATACCGTGGCTTTCACGTCTTTGCATTTGCAGTCTTTGCCAAGCACTTTTAGGGTGACTAGAAAGTCCTCTAGCGACTCTCCGGGTCGCTGTGTGCAGGTAGCAAGCAGGTGCCTGGCGTACACCTCGTTGGTAGGCCGCTGATAGTGGGCCTTTAGAATGTTGCAGGCATCCAGGTAGGTGGCGGTGTCTTGGATGAGTGGAAAAACCCGGTGGCTTACCCGATTCTGCAGGATCCCGAGTTTCACATCTCCGGTGGCTTTAGAGGCTGTGACGGCTTCGGAGTTGGCCATAAAAAATTCCAAGCACTGGAACCAGTGTCCAAACCGTGCCGATGCATCCGAAGCATGCGGGTCCAAATCCAAGCGTTCCGGTTTCAAAAGTTGATCCATCGTTAAAACTTTGCTAATAAAATTGATACGCCTCAATAACTTCAAGACTCAAAGTTAACTGAATAAAACAAGGCTTTTATTAGCAAAGAAAGATGCCTGTGTCTTCACCTAGCTTCACCTAGCGTTCTGCTGTTCTGCTGCAAGACAAGCCTGGGCTTGTCTTAAGTAGGGCCAGGTATGGGCGGAGCCGACACACAAAGGGGGCGGTGCACTATATACAATACCAGGTAAAACACCGGAGCAGGCAATACAATATGTGTAGTTAACTACAGAGTCTGATGAATGACATATTTCATCACAATGGCCAGTCAGAAAGCCGGACAATTCCCGGAGGGCCACGGTGGACTATCGGGTGCTCAATAGCAACATCCCAGCCTGCGTACCCACAGTAGCAGCAGTTGCCGACCTCATCAGGAGTATTCCAGCATCCGCGACCACTTTCACCGTGCCGGATATTTCAAATGGGTTTTGGTCCATTCCTGTAAGGAGGGAGGATCAGTACAAGTTTGCCTTTACGTTTAAAGGGCAACAGTACATGTGGAACTGTTTGCCACAGGGCTTCCACAACAGCCCCAGCATTTTCCATCAGTGCATGACCGACAGTTTGAAGGATTTTAGCCAGCCCAGACAGTTGGTTCAATATGTGGATGACCTGCTCCTGTTCACTGATTCGAAAGAGGAGCATGGCCCGCTATTGGCCGAACTGCTGGAGCTGTTAGGACAGAAGGGTTTCAAAGTGAATCCCAAGAAGGTGCAGATCGGCCAGCAGGAGGTGAAATTCCTCGGTCTGACTGTGCGCGCTGGAGAAAGGGCCATAGATAAGGCTGTTGAAGGAGAGTCCCGGGACCCCTATCGTGCAGGTCCGGAAGCTGCAGTCCGGGACAAGGGAGGCACACAGGGGGTAGTTTTGGCCCCGGACCTAAAGTGGGTCTGGGCCCAAGATCCCGTCTGTAAGACCGTCCCGGTGAGGAAAGAGAAAGGGGCGCCCCTAGAAAGTCCGTTCGGGGCAGCGGGCGAGCCTTCAGTACAGGTTTTAAAACAGGCCGCTGGTTACATCAACCAGTGTAAGCTGTTTACGCCTGAAAGGGGAAAGCAGCCAGTTAGGAAAAGGTTTGAGGGTAAAGATCGTCAGCCCGCAGCAGGAGCGAGTTCACAGACTGCACTGGCAGGCGCTGTGGCTTGTTTGAAGGGAGGGACCATCCCGCCCATCGGTTGGGACACTCCCCCACTCTTCTGGGATCTAGATGAGGGGGAGGGACCTGAGGGCGAAAAGCCCGCCCCTAACCCAGGTGTAGAGAAGGAGGGACCTGAGGTCGAAAACCCCGCCCCGGACCCAGCCATGGGACCTGGGGGCGGAGACTCTCAGCTCGCAGCAGCAGGCTGCGAAAAGTTACCTGCCCCCAGCCCAGGTTCGGGAGGGGTCAAGCCTGGGGGAGCAGCGGTTCGGGTAAAATGTCCAGCGGCCAAGACAGCCCCACCCGTCAAAGCCCCTAGAAGGTCCCACGGACGCCCCAGCCGAGAAAGCCATGGTCACCAGCCCTCCAGTTACCAAGGGCCGCCCCTCGAGCCAGGGAGAGGTCCAAGGACACAGTCCCTCAGCCAGCAGCCACTGGCTGCGAGGGACCAACAGTGAAGGACGGTGCGGTCATGCCGGGGGTAGCGGCGAGCCACAGTCTGACCAAGGATTAGCCTGGCCGCCCGGAGACGGGCGGCGCATGTATATAGTTTTAGTTTAAGTTTAAGTTTTAAGTAAAGTGTAATTATTTAGCTTAAGTTTGGGTGTTTTTGATTTAAGTTAAATAAGGTGATGGGTAGTTTTATGTAAGTAATCTGTTAAGAGTATATCTTTGGGTCGAGGTCGGGGGATCCGACCATGCTTCACCAAGCCAGAGAATCTCTTAGGCGCCTGGCTGCATGTTTTTTACATCTTTTTGCAGAAAGATAGTCGGGATGGAATGGATCGTGATCCTATTCACCCTGATCGGGATGAGTGTGGAGAGGAGGGGCGACGTCCAAGACTCCCACATCTACGGGTGTTCGGGAGACAAGGCGCCCCAAGCGATCGATGGGAACGGTGAACGGGATGCGGAGGAGACCGCCGTCTACTTCCACGAGGGAAGGTGGCCAGGATGGCTGGGGTCCAATTCGTCTCGTCTCAGTGCTCCAGCCAAACCGGATTCACGTACAGGGAAGCCTCCCTCCTGTGCCCCCGGGTACGAGTCGTTACCACGAGGGTCAGCTTCACTATTGGAAAGCGAATATGTTTGACGTGTAAAGGACACATTCCACTGTATAGGTGGTGGTGGCTCAGGAAGTTGAGCAAGGACATGAGGAACCCCGAAGTCGACTGGGAACGGTTGGGAAACAACACCCAGCGGACGATTACCGGGACTCATGGAGGACTAAGCGTGTGTTGGGACAAGTGGTGGGAACCGGATCAAGGGATTTACATCTGTATGTGGGGGTCAGAGACAGTCTGCCCCGCAGGCATATCCATTATGTTCCACCGGCAGTGGCACGACACCAGGAAGGGGATGAAGTGGGATACCAGCGTGAAGGCGTGTGCAGTCCCATTCTCTCCGTTCCCAGTCAATGCCACTGAGCTGGTAACCTGCCCCCATAAGCCCCTGCTCACGGCGCAGGCGGCGAGGTTATCCAGGGAAGGTTGCCCCACCGCCACCAAGGGACCAGGGAATGGGTTGGTATTAGTCCCCACCGATCAGATGCTGTATCTGGGGGTACACTACGCGGTAGCCTCCCTGATTTTAAATCTCACGGAGGAGCATTTACCGGAGTGGTGCCCCAAAGAAACAGAGCAGTTATACCAGGCCCTATTAAAGGACATGTTCAAGAAGTTTTACGAGTTCGATTTTGCCCATGTGGACAAGATCGAACTCTACACAACACACCGAGAATTTTTGGGTAACACAGGGAGGCAAAGAAGGGGTGAATGGAATGATGGTTTTACTGCGTTTAATACTGGGTCCTCTGTCATCAACAGCTTGGATGACATAGAGCTGCAGACCCAGGTAAATGGTTTAAAAACACAGTTAAAAAGGATATTACTGGATGAGAACAAGGTAGTGGGCTTGGAGTTGCATGAGGACCAGGCCATGACGGTCCATTTAAAGGAGATCATAACGGAGTTGGAAAAGCACACAAAGACGGTAAAATGCTGTCATAAGGGAGGACAGAAATGCTTCTGACCAGGCTGCGCAGAATGAGGTGTGCGTGTTATACGTGGCGTGGTTACTGGGCGAGGGCCGCAGTAATCTGGAGGATTTAAAACAAGGTTTGGTCCCCTCCTGGATTAGCAACAAGCACCGCGCAGCCCTCCATCCTTTTGAGAATGCATTGAGCCCGTGCCAACTCAGGCTGGCCTCTGAAGCCAATCCAGTCCACATGGATTGTGGGCGGTCCAACCACACAATCATGGGAGTAGTAGTTAGGATGCCGGTCATGAGTAGGACAGCCCGACCCGCACCGGTATACAGGGTTGAGAACATTGGAGTCATTCAAGGGGGTGCACACATTCGTTTTACAGTGGTCCCGCCTTACATCATTAAGTGGGAGCACACTATGACAGGTACTGGCCTCTCAGGGTGCCGGAGCCAGGGAGCACACATAATCCTGTGTCCCCAGCACTTGAATGCCTTTTCAAAACCGTAGTGTGGTTTCAGAGCTGCTGACGCGAAGCCTATAAATTGTACCATGGAGGCAATGGCACAAGGCCATGGTCCCCCCGCAGGTAGCATATATAGGGGGTGGGACATATTGTGTCACCACCGGCGCGTCCCACTACCAGCATGGACAGCATAGCTGGTGTCCGGTTAGTGACAGCAGTTTCTGTTTTTAACCCCAGGCAGAAGTTCAAGTGGCCCAGGAACAAATTGTCCCCATTCCTGAACCCTCCACTGTTCACCTCACTGTGAAGGAGAATTTTATGGATTTGCAAAAGTACGTAGCGCACTTTGGCTATGAAATTCCCCCTCTCCCTGAACATCTTACCAAAATACTCAAAGCCGTTATAGTTTCGCAGAAACATTTTTATACACTCGAACAGAAAACAGTAGAGATAGGGACTAAGATATTGGATATCGTGACTCCACCCTGGTGGAACATTTTCAGTAATATAGAGGTCCCTTCGTGGATCAGACTGGCATCCCACATTCTCGTGGTTTGCCAGTTAGGGATAGTGTTGTATTTAGTTTGTATTCAGTGTAAGGGAAAAGTTCGGTTGTCAGAATTCCGAAACCAGAGGATGTGGAAGGAACACTATGTAAAGGTGGAGGGAGATACGCCAGTTTAAGTCTTTTTCCCTGTATTTTGATTAAAGGATTGTCGTTTCTTTTGTGTTTGTTATTTTTTATTAAAGGTTTTTCTTTTGTTGTTTTTTGGCGACGCGGTTTAATAAAGATACGTGTACCAAGTGGTGCAGGGGTGTTGGACCCCTCCATGCTTGGATGTGTGTGTAAAGTCTGTAATTTTACTCTCTGTATGCTGATGTACACTATATTTCCGCAGAATGGGAAGTGCATGTGTCGTGGGTATATTAGAGAGATAATTACAGGGGAAGGTTGACTATGGAGGGTCAGAAAAATTTTGCTCACCTTAAATGTATGATACTTCAAGCAAGTTTTAGTATCACAGGGAGGACTGTAAGATTTGCAAAATTTCTGCATTTCCCTGAAGGCTGTTATTAATAAATGGGACCCTGCGTGGATTTTTAAATTAAAAAGGGTACCCAAAATGGCGTCCGTGCCTCGTGTCAGCAAGCCTGTGAGATTTTAAAATGGATTCTGCAATGCAGACAGCTTGTGGATCGAAACCCAAGCTGTAGGCTTCTGTGAAGAGAGACTTTGTATTTTGGAACCAGACAGGACTCTGAATTATGCATTAGACCGAATTGGAGACAAATCTAAATTCAGTTTAGGCCTATAGTTAAGGCCATCAAGTAGTCTACATATATTATCGGAAACAGATTAACAGAGCCATCGAGGCCGGACAGGCCCATCAAGGAACTTTCAGGACAATACAAGTCAATTATCGGGCCGATAGATGCGATTACTGGCCATCTAAAACCAGTTAGTATGGATTGCTACCATTATTTAAAATAGCCCGCCAAGATTAAAACAAAGAACTAACCTGATTTGGCACGCAGATAAGGGTTTTCGACGAAGGTATAATTGAAGGCCCCCAGGTAGCAATCGGCGTCTTCGGTGTGCTGTGCTGTCCTGGTGCTGCTGCTCTTTGGCCCCTCGCCCTCCCGGCTGCCGCTCTTTCCCCGTCCCGCGCTTACCCCCTGGCCTTTGTCTGTGCCCTTTTCCCACTCCATCTGGAACTAGCCCTAGCCCCGGGTCGGGCGGACACGGACAATTCAGGCCAGGCGAGGCGGAACGCGACGAGGGGAGGAGGGAAGACCACCGGAGGGAAGGCCACCTGAGGAAGACTGGCTGAGGAAGACCAACTGAGGAAGACCAACTTAGGAGATGAACTGAGGGGAGGCTTCGAATTATCGGGCCTTCAGCCTCAGCCAACCTTCGAATAACTGCACACCAACTCAATCTGGCGGCTGTCGACGAAGAATCATCCCTGCAAGGTAAAGTACCCAAACAGAGACTTTAACTTTGGGGTACTCAAACCTGGACAACGCCCTTGCAGCACCTGGAGGCCACGTGATGACGGCAGGCTCCAGAGGGCACCAAGAGCAAACCCCGAACCCAACTGCTGTTTTGAGTCTAACGAACCTTTTGATTGGTGAGCATGAATTTCTGACCCCTCATAGCTTAATCTAGTTAGGTATAGGGGGTGGGATAAGGATAAGGGGATTGTTAAGATAGTTGTTTTCCCTCGATGTGCCGTGTGTTCCTCATTCCCTGTATAAGTATATAGTTATTATTCTTTTGCATTTGTATATTTCGCCTGTAGAAGTGTACACTAGTAATTTTTCCCATAAGATTGTATCAAGTTTTTCCTCTTCAATAAAATCTTGGGTTTTGTTTACATCCAACCACCTGTCTACTCAAGTCTTCTCTGTACCACCGCCTTGTACCTAAGTCTAGAACCCAGGGGCGTGGGAGCGATTCGAACCGCTCACAAAACTGTCAGGGGCACAACTGACTGGGCGTACGCGCCAAACAACACCACCACACGCCACCCCCCTACAGTGGAATGGATCAGAGCTGCACAGTTCCTACTAAAATGACAATTGGAGTCCTATTTACGTCATAGGCGATTGATTTCCATATTAAAAGGGCCCTATCACCTGAATCAGGCGGGCGCTTTGGACACCCGTCGTTAGGCCCCTTTCATAATGGAGCCAGCTGCATCGCCAGTGTTAATGGTGGGAGGAGGGGGGGTGGGGGGGAGGTCAGGCTACCGACCCCGTTTTGAGGGTGTTACCACTTTGTTAGGTGAGGCCACTCAAATTCGACCTCATTGAGAGGTTCAGATGGTTTATTTTTTTTTAGAGTGAATCTGAACCCTTTGATAAGATTGCACCTTTGAAATCAAAGATCCATTATTTTTGTAATTGATATGCAGTAGCTCTTAAGGAGGGCTTTGAATTACAGGTTTGAAAAAAGTGGCAGCGATTAGGTGGCTGGACCGAGATGGCATCAGCCTGGATACTTAACAAATCTACAAGAATTAGAGTAGCAGACAGTTTGCTGGGTCTGGATTTCAGATGAGGGGTGGGTGGATTACTGTGAATGAAAGAAAAGATGTGACTGGCTTTGAAAGCTGCAAAGATTTTCCAGTATTTGAAGGATTAAGAGGAGGAATCGATGCTTAGTAGCTACTGCAATGCTATCAAGCCAGGGAGTAAGGAAGCGTCAGAATAACTGTGACAATTTTACAGTCTGAAACAAATGACGAATCTGATAAAGGGTAACTAACCATCAGGGTCAATTATAAATTCACGGCAAAGTAGGCTGTTTGAATGAATTACTCCTTGCTTGAAATACTTCACATACTGAACGGCACAGCTGCAACAGTGTCAAGATCCTTGCTATATTAACACTTTGATTATTCATTTAGTTCACCCTCCTGGTTCACATTTAAATGTATATCACATACTATTAACATAATGCATATTAGCAGCTCTACTGCAGCCCTGCCCATGGTAAATCGCAGGATACGGTCTCGGTATTTCTGCTTCTGTAGTGCTCATGCTGTTGGTTTAGTTTCTCAATGTACCCTTTTTCTGTCTTTCCTTTCGGTTTTCTGTTCTTCTCTCTTTCTTCTGTCGCTTTGACTTCTGTGACTTTTGTGTTGTCTCCCTATTTGTTCTTGGTTCTGTTAGTGGGAGAAGTGGGGAGCTGGAGAAGGGCTTTAGATAGGTATGTAGGCAGGTTATGAATTGCACTTAGTGTGGAGGGATGTGCTGAGGGGACAGGCTGACTGTTGGGTGGTAGGCTGAAGGGTCACAGGGTGAAAGCAGAAAGGAGCGCGAAAGAGGTAACATTCCACCTTCCTTGCAAGATATGGAGTTCAATCTGGAGAAGTATGAGGTAATGCATTTGGGAAGGGCTATACACTATAAATGGTAGGACACTGAGAAGTGCAGAAGATCAGAGGGACCTTGGAGTGCATGTCCACAGATCCCTGAAGGAAGCAGGACAGGTCTGTAAGGGGTTTTAGATCGCAGAGGTTTCTCTCTCTAGAGGCCTCTCTCTCTTGCACAGTAAAACCTTGAGTGATTCGACCCACTCGCCCCTTAGATTCTATACTCTGGACTTTGGGGCAGGAACTACAATGTAGGGAAAACTCTTGTAGACCAAGTTTGATGAAACGAAATGAAATTTTATTGCATATGGAAAAATAAATCAAATGCAAGCAAATAAGAGAGTACATGGGAGGGAAAAACACAAACAAATCATAATGACACAATACTAACTAAGGCAAATACAGGCATCTTATACTCTACAAAAATCATCATGAAATAAGGAAACACACGGAACATCGAGGGACAACAACTCATGTTAATTGTACCCTTAAGTCCACCCCCTTAAACCTATCTAGATCTGATTGTGAAGGGCCAGAAACATGCTCACCAATCCAACTAGGAAGTGCAAGGTTTTGAACCAGTCTGTGTTTGATCCTTTCAGGCGTTCCGTCTCCACATGGATCGTGGAGCCCCAGCGAGCTGCGCCACACCTCTCTCCTGAGGTGGGGGTCGGGGGCGGCTGGACACCGGCTGGTTCTGGCTGTCGGCGGGGTCGGGGATCGTCGGCTCGACCCCGGTCAGAGGAGCCTTGGGCTGGCTCACATCGTTTCTTCAGTTTATTTTTGTCTCTTCTCCCGAGTTGGGAGAGGGCCTCTCGTTTTAGTCAACGGCCCGGGGTTGGTCGATGATCTCCCGATGTTTGACCCCGGGGCGGGACGCCGACTCGAACGGTTTTCTTGATGGCGGTTTGGTCTTCTACTCCTTCCTCACCGTCGATGGAGAGGGGTCCCACTGATCTTCTGCCGAAGCGACTCCTCTTCACCCAGCTCAAAAGCTGGGCAGGCCTGCAAGCTGGAAAGCTGGAAAGCCAACCAACTGACTGAATTCCTCCCCGAGTGTCTTCCAATTATACTTTTCCTTCAGAAGCTTCCACTTCCCGCCCAAAATCAGGTTAGTCTTTGTTTAACTTTTGGCAGGCTGGGAGCACAGCGGGGTAGTTATTATATTTTAAAATATTTTAGATGGCCGGTAAAGGCCCATCTCTGGTTTGGAATTGTAGTGTATGCACCTTTAAGAGAGAACTACTTTTACAGCTCCTGTATACTGTAGTACCGGCAGTGACCACACCTATATATAAGCCTTGAGCATGCCTCTGTACCCCCAGTCTTGAGACTACCCTACTCCAGTAAACACCTGTTGATTGTTAAGTTACAGCATCCGTGTAGTTATTTGAAAACATCATACTCTCAGAATCACGGATCTAACAGTGGCGACGAGGATGGGACTCGAATCTACCTACAACTCTGCATTTCCCTTCAAGGATTCGCTCCGGGAGGGCGGTGGAAGAAAGTCGAGGCCAGAAGCACGGGCGTCGACCACGAGCAACCGCCCAGTCGTCCAGCAGAGAGTGAACATCGCAGGGGAGGCTGTTGAGAGCCGGGCTTGGTTCCCCAGCCACGACGATCCAGCAACAGACTGACAACAGGTACAGCGCAGACCCTTCCCGGACGGCGGCAGCTGGAGCTGACCAACGGCAGAGAAAAAGCCGAGCAGCGTCGACGGATAAGAGAGAGGGTGAAGCGCACAGGGCGCAGCCGGGAGTTGAAAACTGAGCAGCGTCGAGAAAAAAAAAAACAGAGAGAGAGAGGGTAAAGCAGCAGCTGAGCGCAACTACGCCCAGATTGACAGGGAGGCCCTCAGCCTAGTATGGGGAGTAAAAAAATTCAACCATTATCTGCATGGGCAGAAGTTCACCTTGCTGACTGACCACCAACCACTTGTCTCCATCTTTAATCCAAAGAAGGGTGTTCCAGTGATGACTGCACAACGGTTACAAAGATGGTCCCTTTTTCTAGGGGCGAATCAATATGAAATAGAATATAAAGGCACGAAACAGCATGGAAACGCTGATGGGCAATCACGCTTGCCACTGCCTACTGTGGAGGAAGCACCAGCAGTGGACCCTATCGAGATATTTTATTCGTCAATAATTGAACGATTGCCAGTAACTAACACGGATATAGAGAAGGAGACGCGCAATGATCCGACACTGTCTCGGGTGTATGATTTGACGGTGAAGGGATGGCCAACACATGGCGACTCACTGTTGCCAGCATTCTCATCCAGAAGAGAACAGCTGTCAGTATGCCAGGGGACAGTGATGTGTGGGTCCCAAGTGGTGATTCCACCCAAGTTAAGGGAGAGAGTGCTAAATGAGCTTCATGAAGGTCATCTGGGAGGGGTGAAAATGAAAAGCCTTGCTAGGGCTTATGTGTGGTGGCCGGGGATCAATCAACAAATCGAGGACCTAACCAAGAGCTGCTCAGGATGCCAGAAGGTCCAAAATGCACCACCACATGCCCCTCTACACCCATGGGAGTGGCCCTCCTCTCCATGGCAACGGGTGCACATTAATTTTGCTGGTCCATTCATGGACTCAATGTTCTTAATAGCAGTGGATGCTCACTCGAAATGGCCTGAGGTGATAAAAATATCCTCAACCACTACAGAGAAAACGATTGCAGTCCTACGGACCATATTTGCCAGGAACGGCTTGCCAGAGCAGATTTGCTCTGATAATGGACCACAGTTTGTGTCCGAAGAGTTTTGGAAATTTATGAGAAGGAGTGGGGTAAGGCATTACACATCCGCCCCGTATCATCCAGCCACAAATGGATTGGCTGAGAGGTTCGTACAAACCTTTAAAAAGGTGATAAAGGCCATGTGCGACGATGAAATTCCACTACAGCATAAGGTGGACAATTTCCTATTAGCCTACAGAAATGCGACACATGCAGTCACCAACCAGACCCCGGCCATGATGTTCTTTATCCGAAGGTTGAGATCTCGTCTGGATTTGCTCAGACCAAATGTGCGAAGAAATGTTGAGGATAAACAATTCCAGCACATCAATGAGAAGCCGACAAGGAGCTTCAATGTAGGGCAACCAGTCTTGGCCCGTGACTACCGAACAGAGAAAAGGCAACCCGGAACGATATGCACAAGGCAGGGGCCATTAATGTACACAGTGGATGTCAGGGAGAACATTGTGAGACGCCACGTCGATCAGATCTTAGCGTCACAGGAACGAGTCAACCCCATGTCTCGAGTACCTGGGGATGAACCCGACATACCGGTAGCATCTACCTCAGAACCAGTAGCAGTGGAAACTGATGAACTAACCGACGAAAAGGGGCCAGAATCGCCTCCGCACCAAGAACAAGAACCTCAGGGAAGGCGCTATCCAGAAAGGATCAGGAAGCCGCCCCAACGACTGAATCTATAAATGGACTATTTTTGTTTAATGTGCATGTTAAAGTGTTAATTGTTATTTGAATATTATGGGTACTGCTAATCTAAAAGGGGAGGAATTGTAATGTATGCACCTTTAAGAGAGAACTACTTTTACAGTTCCTGTATACTGTAGTACCGGCAGTGACCACACCTGTATATAAGCCTTGAGCATGCCTCTGTACCCCCAGTCTTGAGACTACCCTACTCCAGTAAACACCTGTTGATTGTTAAGTTACAGCATCCGTGTGTTATTTGAAAACATCATACTCTCAGAATCACGGATCTAACAGGAATGACCTTCATTATTTTTAATGTCCTGCTGATCTCGTTATCTAGTCCTTGGTGCTGTTCTCATGAATATGAAATTGTCCCCTTTTGTCTGGGTCAACGTTTAGATGGCCTCTGTCTCCAGGCCGATCTTAACTGGATCTGCATCTAATCCATATGTATATGTGGGGGTCTGGTTTCGTTCTCTCAGAAACGGCTTCCAGAACTTACTGTGGGTTGAATCCACAAAGCTGTCTGAGGATTCAAAGGAACCATTTTAAAATGTCCCAATAAGCCGGTCACGTGGTATGGTGGCCATTTTGTATGCCCCTTTTTCTGGGCTTCTTTTAAAACAGTCTTTAAAAATCATGGCCTCTTCTGCCATTTGACCCTTTATAATATAAAGTTCAATTTTGCGAATCCTACAGGTAGATAAGGTGGTTAAGAAGGCATACGGGATACTTGCCTTTGTTAGCCGAGGCATAGAATATAGGAACAGGGAGGTTATGCTTGAACGGTATAAAACATTAGTTAGGCCGCAGCTAGAATACTGCGTGCAGTTCTGGTCACCACATTACAAGAAGGATGTGATTGCACTAGACGGGGTGCAGAGGAGATTTATGAGGATGTTGCCTAGGCTGGGGAATTTTAGCTATGAAGAAAGATTGGATAGGCTGGGGTTATTTTCTTTGGAACAGAGGAGGCTGAGGGGAGACCTAATTGAGGTGTATAAAATTATGAGGGGCCTAGATAGAGTGGATAGGAAGGACCTATTTCCCTTAGCAGAAGGGTCAATAACCTTGGGGCATAGATTTAAAGTAATTGGTCGGAGGTCTAGAGGGGATTTGAGGAGAATTTTTTCACCCAGCGGGTGGTGGGGTTCTGGAACTCACTGCCTGAAAGGATGGTGGAGGCAGAAACCCTCAACACATTTAAAAAGAACTTGGATATGCACTTGAAGTGAAGTAACCTACAAGGCTATGGACCAAGCGCTGGAAAGTGGAATTAGGGTGGATAGCTCTTTGTTGGCTGGCACGGACAAGATGGGCCGACTGGCCTCCTTCTGTGCTGTAAATGTCTATCATTCTATGATTCTATGATATGTGCTCGTACAGCACCAACTCCTCTCCACCTACATAATATGCCATGTCCTCACAGTAACTTGCTCAACATGTGAGGTTGTGTCCCTGTTTGGTTTACTGCTGTTGTGTCTGTTCATCCATATCCCGTGCTCCTCTTTATCGCTTCCTCTTTTCCTCTGTTTCCTCCTCTTCTTTCTAACTTCCAGTCTTGCTTTGCTATGTTTCCTCTTATTCCCCTTTAATCTTACCTTAAGTCTTTACTTTCTACCCCGCCCCCCCATCCTGCTTCTCTCTCCATTCCGCCACGTGGGTGGGAGGGGGTATGAGGTGCAGTCGTGTGGAAAGCAACAAACTGACAACCTGGTAGAGGGAGGAAGTGGCTATGGGGGTTGGGAGGTGGCGGGTATGGGAGAAGGGCAGGGCGGGCAAAGGGATATAGCAGATGGGATTAGCAGAGTGACGTAAAACTTTTCAGGAGGCATCAGGGCCAGGAACGGAGGCAGCAGGGGGTGGGGGTGGGACAGGAAGAAAAGGTGAAAAAAGCCTAGGCCTAGAAATTGGACATCGACAGAAACTTGCCGACGTCTCTGCGGCCTCGGGTTTACGGCCGCTGAAAATGGCCGCGGCGCTATCGGGTAAAAATTCGTGCTGGGGGCTAAAAATTTGTAGCTCAGCGCTAACTTACAGTGTAACACCCTCTTGGGAGCGTTAGTGGAGCCATCCGACCCCAAGTTCCCGACCAGGAGTGGTGTTGCAGCTTCTTACAGCCTCTGGGAGTGAGGCTGTGGTGTTTGCAATGAGTTGTGGGCAATTAAAAGGGCTCTGAATTAAAGGGGCAATGTGTTCAGAACTAATAAAACTTAAAATCAAGTGAATAATTGCATTTTTAAGCCCTTACTGCTTTTCAAAAAAAATTAACTTTAAAAAGAAGTCCCACTTAAAGCTGAATTCCCTTCCGAACCTCAAAAAATGGGGAAAAAAGTGCTTCAGCACTAACAGAAATGACTCCGCAAGCCAGGGAAGGGGCAGCCAGGGTCACACAAGCAGCACTCCAGCTTTGTGAAGGGGATCAACACTGCAGGAGAGGCTCTCTACCCACAGGGGCCAGGAGGCCCTCCAGAAAGTACGATGTGGGACCAGATCACCGAGGCCGTCACTGCCAACAGTGTCGTCCCAACCACCTGGCTCCAGTGCCCAAAGAAGCTACATGACCTCAGACCACTGGTCAAGGTCAGTGAATGCATCTTCAAAAGCCGTCTCCTACCAACTGAATCACTAACCTCACACACTTCTCAATGCATGATTCCCCCCAACACCCCACCCCCCCAAATCACACTCACCTACCAACAGTCTGTACCAATCACGAGGCACATTTTCCCATTCCTATCCTCACCTCACGCCCTTGGAGGAGACGGTGCAGGCCATTCTTGGCAGGGGCATGGCTGAGCCCTTGGCCAGTGGCAGGGCTGAAAGGATAAAAGATGCTGGTATCCTCATACATTTCCCTCCTTCTGGCATGCACCCCATGCTTTCAGACCCTCCCGTGACCACAACTCCAGCATTGTGCCTTCCTCATTTTACACACCCAAGAAATGTAGCCTGTCCACCCAGTGGTTAGCCAAGAAGGAGAGTGGAGAAGAAGAAACACCATCACTCGATTTGACACTCTTAGCCACCAGCTCCTCAAGGTTGACCAGCAAGGCCATTTGCAGTGTCCCCCAATGAAAGACAGCAGCCTTCCAACAGCCATGCTGCAGCCACTGGGGTAGCACTGCGTGACATCACGAGGATAGGCAAAGGCACACACAAGACAGTCACTGAGAATGCATAAGGGTGATAAGTTGATTGCTTGATGTCATATTGGATGGATAGATGTATAAAGTTGGATTGGAAAGCTTGCTTTGTGGTGGCTTTTATTTCAACATCATGGCCAAGAGGACGCTGTGATGGTCAATAGCAGAGGGAAGGTAAGGTGTGGGGCTAATGTTGAAAGGGGAATTGGGGATGCGATCACTGGTACTGCAGGCAGATGATTCCATCCTGGATATCCCGGCCACAAAGGGGCTGCCTGGGTTGCATCCTTCCTTCTGTTTCCTCCTCTTCTGCTTCCTCCTCTGGAACAACTCAGCAGGTCAGGCAGCATCTCAACCTGAGACGTGAACTCTGTTTCTCGCTCCACAGATGTTACCTGACCTGCTGAGTATTTCCAGCATTTTCTGTCTTCTCAGAAGCCTTCCTTTACCATCCGAGCCTTTGCAAACTTCCAGAAGCACTCCCTACATACTTAAAAACTTTTAACATGTATTGCAGCAAGCCGCTACTTCAATAAAATAAAATAAAACCCAGTCCAAAAGCGTAAATGCAAATTTACCTGTAAGATGTGTGTATCCCTTTAAGAGGTGCTGACAGCGCCACTGTCAGTGTGCTTGCACGCTGGGTTTACTTGGCTTGCTTAGGACCCAGCGCTAGGGTCGAAGATCGCCCTGGTGAATTTAAGTTGGCATTGCACGCCGACTGATGTCACCACAGCACCATTTATCTTTTCAGGACGATGCTACTTACCGGCAGCGCTACCAAGACCACGAAAATGGAGGGCGCTGTGGGATCCGCCACCAGCTGGCTTTCTGCACATTACGCTGCGCTAACGGGTGACGATAATGTAGGGAATTTCTCCCCACCTAAAATTTTACGTTTAGAAACAGAAAAATTAAGGTAAAAATTAAAGTTATAAATAAAGCCAAGTCACAGACCCACTTAGAAGACCAAATACGGGCGATGGAACTTAGCAACCTATAGTAGGAGGGTTGAAAGGTGATTCTAATGGCAAGTATTGATTTTTAACTGACCAGGCATTATCCAGGTGTGACAGAGAAAGTGAGACAACAGCGTGACATGGGTGTGACAAAATGTTGACATAGGAAGTAAGTGCGACAGCAGGACATGAGTGTAGTTCCACATGCCTACATATATTATATTATTATTATCATTATAAAACAGATCCAACATTACTCCCTTGACCTACACAACTAAAAACAGTTTAACTGGTCATTCATCTCCTTTGCTGTTTGTAGGACTCTGCTATGTGCTAATTGGTTGCTGGTAACATCATAACCGATGCTCCCATTTTTGTGGACAGCAGGTGCTGGTAATGCTTTTGTCATTTTCAGCTCCTCTTGACCCGTCTTTTGTTTCTTTTCTTGTCCCACTCCCTTTCACCTCCCTTTTGTCATTTAATCAGTCCTGCCTTCCATTCTATCACAGACCCATCCTCCCCTGCCCCCTTCCCTGCTGAAAACCTGTTACATTCCTAACTTTTTCAAGTTCTGATGAAAGGTCATCAATCTGAAGCATTAATTCTGTTTCTATCTCCACAGATGCTGCCTGAACTGTTGAGTATTTCCAGCATTTTCTGTTTTTATTTCAGATTTCCAGCAGCCGTAGTATTTTGATTTTGCCAAAAAGTGGCCAAGATATTGGATAAGGCCCGAAAACAGGTGCGGGGATCACGATGCAGGCAGCACACAAACTTTGAGCTGCCTGCTAATTTACATGACTGCAGCTTATAGCCCAGCACTAAACACACCGCTGAGTGGTTGCATGCTTAGCAGGGGCCCAAGTTCGTGCGAGGCTTCCACCAATTAAAGCTGGCCTGCACTTCTTAAATCCAACCTGCACCTCTTAAAGGGGAGGTGCAGTATGATGAGAGCAAGTGCTGGAAGTCATTCCAGAGTGAGTTTGACCTGGGAAGGAAACAGGAAGGCACAATATTGGTAGCAGTCATTGTGGATACGAAGTCCCGTCTTCACACTGAGGACACCCTCCATCGTGTTGTGCGGCACTACCACTGTGCTAAATGGGACAGATTCAGAACAGATCTAGCAATTCAAAACTGGGCATCCATGAGGCATTGTAGGCCATCAGCTGCAGCAGAATTGTATTCCACCACAATCTGTAACCTCATGGCCTGACATATCCCTCACTCTACCATTACCATCAATCCAGGGGACCAAACCTGGTTCAATAAGGAGTGTAGAAAAGCATGCCAGGAGCAGCACCAGGCGTACCTAAAAATGAGGTGCCAACCTGGGGAAACTGCAACACAGGACTACATGCATGCTAAAAAGAGGAAGCAACAGGAGGAGGAGGCTCCATGAATATCCCCATCCTCAGTGATGGTGGAGCTCAGCACGTCAATGCAAAAGACAAGGCTGAAGCGTTTGCAACCATCTTCAGCCAGAAGTGCCGAGTCAATGATCTATATTGGCCACCACCTGAGGTCCCCATCATCACAGAAGCCAGACTTCAGCCAATTCGATTCACTCCACTTGATATCAAGAAATGGTTAAGGGCACTGGATACAGCAAAGGCTATGGGCCCCGACAGCATCCCGGCTGTCGTGCTGAAGTCTTGTGCTCCAGAACTAGCCACGCCTCTAGCCAAGCTGTTCTAGTATAGCTGCAACACTGGCATCTATCCAACAATATGGAAAACTGCCCAGGTATGTCCTGTCCACAAAAGGCAGGACAAATCCAATCGGGCCAATTACCGTCCCATCAGTCTACTCTCAATCATCAGCAAAGTGATGGAAGGTGTCGTCGACAGTGCAATCAAGCGGCACTTAATCACCAATAACCTGCTCACTGATGCCCAGTTTGGGTTCCGCCAGGACCACTCGGCTCCCGCCCTCATTGCAGCCTTGGTCCAAACATGGACAAAGGAGCTGAATTCCAGAGGTGAGGTGAGAGTGACTGCCCTTGACATCAAGGCAGCATTTGACCGAGTGTGGCATCAAAGAGCCCTAATAAAACTGAAGTCAATGGGAATCAAGGGGAAACCTCTCCACTGGCTAGAGTCATACCTAGCACAAAGGAAGAAGGTTGTGGTGGTTGGAGGTCAATCATCACAGCTCCAGGACATCACTAAAGGAGTTCATCAGGGCAGTGTCCTCGGCCCAAACATCTTCAGCTGCTTCATCAATGACCTTCTCTCCAACATAAGGTCAGAAATGGGGATGTTCGCTGATGACTGCCCAGTGTTCAGTGCCATTCACAACTCCTCAGATAATGAAGCAGTCCATGCCCACATGCAACAAGACCTGGACGACGTTCAGGCTTGGGCTGATAAGTGGCAGGTAACATTCACGCCACACAATTGTCAGGCAATGACTATCTCCAACAAGCGCGAGCCAAACCACTGCCCCTTGACATTCAACGGCATTACCATCGCTGAATCCCCCACCATCAACATCCTGGGGGCCACCATTGACCAGAAACTTAACTGGACCAGTCACATAAATACTGTGGCAACAAGAGCAGGTCAGAGGCTAGGTATTCTGTGGCGAGTGTCTCACCTCCTGACTCCCCAAAGTATTTCCACTATCTACAAGGCACAAGTAAGGAGTGTGATGGAATACTCTCCACTTGCCTGGATGAGTTCAGCTCCAACAACATTCAAGAATCTCGACACCATCCAGGACAAAGCAGCCCGCTTGATTCGCACCCCATCCACCACCTTAAACATTCACTCCCTCCACAACCAGTGTACCGTGGCTGCAGTGTGTACCATCTACAAGATGCACTGCAGCAACTCGCTCAGGCTTCTACGGCAGCACCACCCAAACCCGCGACCTCTTCCACCTTGAAGGACAGGAGCAGCAGACGCATGGGAACACCACCACCTCCAAGTTCCCCTCCAAGTCACAGGCCATCCTGCCTTGGAAGTATATCACCATTCCTTCATCATCGCTGGGTCAAAATCCTGGAACTCCCTTCCTAACAGCACTGTGGGATTACCTTCACCACACGGACTGCAGCGGTTCAAGAAGGCAGCTCACCACCACCTTCTCAAGGGCAATTAGGTATGGGCAATAAATGCTGGCTTTGCCAGCGACACCCACATCCCAGAATGAATTTTAAAAAAGCAACATACTTGAGCAGCATGCATCAAATGAAAGCCATGCTGCCACAATGTGATCGAGCAGACCATTGGGATCTATTTCTGCTGCCTGGGCTGCTCTGGCGATGCTTTGCAGTACTCATAAGAGCACATCTCAAGATTCATCGTTGTCTGCTGCATGCTGCAGAACCTCACCATCATGAGGGTATAGTCCTTGTCACGAGGTTACGGCGAAGAGCTGAGGAGGGGGAAGAGGAGGAAGAGGTCGAGGAGGTGGAAAGGAGGAGGCAACTAAGGGAGCCCCTTTCTGGCCGGACTGCCCGTAATCAACTGCTCTGACTGCAGTACCAGTGAACAAAACCCCAATTCCCAATTCGGCCACAGTCCCACACCTTACCTTCCTTCTGTTACTGACCATCACAGTGTGTGCCTTTGCCTATCATAGTGCTGTTACGCAGTGCAACCCGAGTAGCTGCAGCATGGCTGGAGGATGGCTGGTAACTTCAGTGGGGAAGACTGCAGATGGCCTTGCCGGTCGACCTCAAGCAGCTCTGGGCCTATTAGGCCCGGCTTTAGAGTGCACCACCTCAGCCTGGGAGGCAGCAGTCTGGGCTGGCTGGCTGACAGGCAACAGCAAGGGCACTGGCAGAGAGGCAGTGGTGGGAGGACGAATGCTGTTATCCTGAGATTTGGGGTTCCTGATTGGCCACTGTAACTTAGGCGCAAAGTCAGTGGAAACCCCGGATAAACCTTGTAAACTGAAAATTTTTACATAAATTCACCCACATAATATGTAGCAGCTTAACCTCTGCTACCAGAACTCCATCTTAAGTCCTCTGGCTGCGTTAAACTGCTTGTCTAATTGAAACTTTGTCAGATAAAAATAAATAACATGACTTACATTTATATAGCGCCTTTCACAACCACCGGACGTCTCAAAGCGCTTTACAGCCAATAAAGTATTTTTGAAGTGGAGTCACTGTTGTAATGTAGGAAATGTGGCAACCATTTTGCACACAGCAAGCTCCCACAAACAGTAATGTGATAATGACCAGATAAACTGTTTTTGTTATGTGGATTGGCCAGGACACCAGAGATAACTCCCCTACTCTTCTTCGAAATTGTCCCAGGGATCTTTTACGTCCACCTGAGAGGTCTCGGTTTAACATCTCATGTGAAAGACAGCACCGCCAACAGTGCAGCACTCCCTTGGAGTGTCAGTCTAGATTTATGTGCTCGAATCCTTGGAGTGGGACTTGAACCCACAACCTTCTGACTCAGAGGCAAGTGTGCTACCCACTTTTTTAAAAATAAATATACTTTATTGAACATTAAGAACATTTACAACATCTTGATCACTTCATTGTATGATACAAATCAATTCCGCCGCTCTGCACAGCCATTCCACCACCACATTTTAACATCAAAACCTGAAGTTTAATTTGTCTCCTGTAACACATATTAATCGATTGTACTTTAAAAATTGGTTGTAAAATACTATCCTTAAATTCCTTTCCGAATAAAACATCCACAGAGCCTTATAATGATCTTTTAACTTATATTTAAAATACTCTTTTAGATTGATTCTCCTCCCCTTAAAAAACAGAGCATTCCTTCTTTGCACAATCACGAATCTAGCCAAACTGAACATTAAATTAATTGCCGCTCCGCTAGACTCGGGCAGACTCTCCTGCAATCCCCATCTCAAAATTGAGTCCCACGAGATTCCCATTCTCGCTCTTCAGTCCCCACCCAGCAAAAAAGCTTCACACAACTGTCGAACATAGTACTTAAAGTCATTTAACTGTGGACATAACACCAGTAAATGGGACAGAGTCTCATCCCGTGTCCCACACACTGGGCAAGTTGCCGCCTCCACTCGCCCAATCTTGCACAAGACCGTCATGGTAAAAATCCGGTTATGAGCCAATTTGAAATCCAGTTCAATCCACCCTGGACATTTAAAATTCGCCCACACTCCCTTCCAAGTCCTGTTGAAGTCCAGCTGTGGGTATATACTCTGCCAAAACTCCTGACCAGCAGATATCTTGAATCTCCATTCTCTAAATACCTCATAGAAATCTCGAGTGTTACAGTTGTCAAATTGGACCAACTCTCCCCCTTTCTCCAGTACAAAGCTTGGAAAAGCAGGACACATTTTACTTCCTTTGGAGATTTCCGCATTTATTTCTTCCATCCAATCCTGTGGCATTGCCCTCACAATCTTCTCATACATAATTCCTGTTGCTTTTTCCTCTGCCTCCTGATCCTCCTCCCACACCATGTCCCTCACTATCGCTTCCGGCAACCAACCTGGAATCACCTCGTACAATACATATTTCACAGATATAATCCCAGCTTTTATAAAAGCTTGATTAAATAAAACCTCTCCTTCGATGTTGACCCACCTGTTCAAAAATAAGGGCTGTTCTAAAAATTCCTCAGCCCCCTTGGGCATAAACTGCACACTTTTTAAAAATTGGGCCCAAGTCTCTACAACCCCCTTATAAAACCTAGGGAGAAGTTTAATCGATTTCAAAAACATATTATTGTATTCCATATACAATATCCCCTGCCCTCCTATCCAACTTCATTTAAAAAAATGCTCAAAACAACTCTTCCAAAAACTTGTATTTGACTTCTGAAGAAATCTCTTCACCCATTTGATTCTAAAGGATTTTTTCTTCAAATCAATATCTGGGAAATTGTGTCCTCCCTGATTTCTCCGTCCAATGATGGTATTGTAAACCTCACACAAGCCTCTCGGATGGACTTTTCTGCCCACTCAGGAATATCCTCCACCGTCAATAAGTACCAAAGCTTAGATAGCAGGAGGGCAGACACCACTGTTGCTTTTCCTTGCACTTTCAACCACCTTCTTTCCCATCTTCCCAAAATCTTTTTAATTTTCATAACCTTCGGTTCCCAATTTAATCGATCCACTTCATCCCTGTCTTTCTTGCACCCCATATGCACCCCCAGAACTTCCAAAACCTCCACCACCTTAAAGGGACACTCCCCCAACCATTCCGCCCTACCCCTCCCTGCAACCAGGCATTGGGACTTACTATAATTCACTCTGGCTCCTGAAGCTCTACAATATTCCTCCACTACATCCATAGCTTTCCTCAATGACTCCCCATTTCTCAATGTTAAGGTGGTGTTATCTGCATATTGGTATATTGTAGGAATGTCTAGTTCCTATCAAGAGACTGAGGTCGACTCAGGCGATCAAACAAACGATGTTTAATGTAGAACAAACTGAGTTTAACAAACAAATGCACGAGAACTACGAATACAGGTCTAGTCAGTTCGGAGGCTCCACGAGGACTCCTTGGGCGGTCCTGTGGCTGGCGTCATGACGTCATCACTTTTTTCCCGCCGATGGGGATCACGTGATGAACGGCGTGACATCATCGCATTTACCCGCGCTCTTAAACGGACCGCGCTCTGTACATGCAAGCAATATATACAAAGATACAGACTCAGGCTGTAGTTAACATATTGTTAAAGGGAATTATGTACATTTGATCGGAGTCCCTTAGTGGCTCCGCCACATGCGTCCCCCCAGAATTGTCTTTAACAGAAAAAGTGAAACGGCGAGGAGGCCTGACAAGCCTGTCAAAGCGACTTTTGTACAGTTGGAGTGAAAGCTGCTGGACGGCGGGCGGGCCGGCGGGCGGTTGCGCTTGATCTGTCACGGTGACTGTGGGCGGTCGGCCACGTTTTGCCAGCTGTGCGGTCTCGACCAGGCGGTCAAGGTCCAAGTGTGCCGGCTTCAACCGGTCAACCGAAATGTGGTCCGGTTTACCTCCGATATCCACCGAGAAAGTTTTGTCTCCCGGCTCTAGCACGCGGAAAGGACCAGTGTAAGGGGCTTGAGCGGATCCCGATGAGCGTCGTGGCGGAGGAACACATATTCGGCGTTCTTCAGCTCTGCTGGGACGTGGGAGCTCTGAAAGCCGTGATGCAACTTTGGTACTGGTGCAAAACACCTGGCTGCCTCCTGGTGGCTGATGAGTTGATTGGATGCGGACCATGGCTCTGTTGCAGTCGGAAGGAAATCCCCTGGTATGCGCAGCGGCTGGCCATAGATGAGCTCTGCCGAGGACGAGCGAAGATCTTCCTTGGGTGCCGTGCGAAGACCCAACAGGACCCAAGGTAGCCTGTCAACCCATCCAGCGCCTTGGAGGCTGGCCCTCAGTGCGGCTTTGAGCGACCTGTGAAATCGTTTGCACAGGCCGTTCGCCTGTGGATGGTAGGCTGTGGTGCGATGTAGCTTGATGCCGAGCCCTTGAGCCACTGCGTTCCAGAGCTCAAAGGAAAACTGCGGTCCACGATCAGAAGAGATGTCCGCCGGTACCCCGAAATGGGTGACCCAAGAGGAGATGAATGCCCTGGCCACGTCTGCCGAAGTGGTGGATGACAAGGGAACTGCCTCTGGCCATCTAGTGATGCGGTCTACCATCGTAAGGATATGGGTAAACCCATGAGAAGGTGGAAGTGGCCCCACCAGGTCCACATTCACATGATCGAACCGTCGCTCCGGAACCGCGAAGGTGGCCAATGGAGCTTTGACGTGCCGCTGCACCTTAGCCTTTTGGCAGACCACGCAGGTGTTGGCCCAGTCACGGACATCCATATGCATGCCCCGCCAAACGAACTTGGACAACATCAGCCTTTGCGAGGCCTTCATGCCAGGGTGTGACAACCTGTGTATGGTGTCAAAAACTTTGCGGTGCCAGGCGACCGGCACGATAGGGTGAGGATCTCCTACGGAGACGTCACAAAGTAGCGTGGTGCCTGTGGCATAGAATTTGACGTCGGCCGCTTGGAGGCTAGAGGGGCTGGTTCGGTAAGCTTGCACCTCTGGATCTAAGGCTTGGTCCGCAGCCATGAGGGCATAATCGATGCCAAGCTGGACTGCATGAACGGTCGCGCGGGAGAGGCAATCTGCCACCAGGTTGTCTTTACCGGCCACGTGCTGAATATCAGTAGTGAATTCGGAGATAAACGTTAACTGCCGTTGTTGTCGGGCTGACCACGGTTCGGTGGTTTTGGCCACAGCGAACGTTAGTGGCTTATGGTCCACAAAAGCAGTGAAAGGACGTCCTTCCAGCAAGAACCGGAAATGGCGGATGGCCAGAAAAAGGGCCAGCAACTACGGTCGAAGGTACTGTACTTCCGCTCATTTCGCTGTAGTTGACGGCTGAAGAACGCCAGTGGTTGCCACGTTCCATTGACCCACTGTTCCTGCACTGTGCCGATGGCGTAGTCTGACGCATCGGTGGTGAGGGCGATGGTGGCACTTGGCAGCGGGTGCACCAGCATGGTCGCGTTGGCTAGGGCGCTTTTTGTGTCAACGAACGCCCGGTCCATGTCGACCGTCCAGCTTACCGGATCCTTGCCAGACTTGCCCTTGAGGGCCTCGTACAGGGGCTGCATGAGCAAAGCTGCCTTAAGCACGAAACGGTGGTAAAAATTTACCATCCCGAGGAACTCCTGCAGGGCCTTGATGGTCTGTGGGCGTGGAAAAGATGTTACTGCCTCCACCTTCGTTTGCAAAGGAATTGTGCCGACCGATGTGATGCGGTGGCCCAAGAAATCAATCTGTTGCAGGCCGAACTGGCACTTGGCCGGGTTGATGATCAGGCCGTGTTGGCTGAGGCAACTAAAAAGGGTACGTAAATGGCAGATGTGCTCCTCCTTGTTGGAACTGGCAATGAGGATGTCTTCGAGGTAGACGAATATAAACTTGAGGTCCCAAAGTACGGAGTCCATCAGGCGCTGGAAAGCCTGTGCAGCGTTCTTCAGTCCAAACGGCATCCGCAGAAATTCAAAAAGGCCGAATGGGGTGATGACTGCAGTTTTCGGTACGTCTTGCGGGTGCACAGGGACCTGGTGGTAGCCATGGACTAGGTCGACTTTGGAAAAAATGGCATTTCCTGCCAAATGGGCAGAGAAATCTTGGATATAAGGGATCGGGTACCGATCAGGAGTAGTGGCATCGTTTAGGCGTCGGTAGTCGCCGCATGGCCGCCATCCGCCGCCAGGTTTCAGGACAATGTGGAGAGGTGAAGACAAGGGACTATGCGACCGGTGAATAATCCCTAGCCGTTCCATTGTGGCGAACTCCGCTTTCGCAGCCACGAGCTTGCCAGGTTCGAGGCGCCGGGCCCGTGCATAGACCGGGGAGCCAGTGGTGGTGATGTGATGTTCGACACCATGTTTCGTGACCATGGAGAAGAAGGTGGGTCTAGTCAGGCCTGGGAATTTTCTTAGCAGGCGAGCGAACTCATCCGGAGGCGGGAACGCACAGGAGACGGTGTGTGACATGGCGTTATTGCGGTGGCAAGGGATGGAGTGGAACGTGGCCGCATTGATTAAACGTCGGTGTCTTACATCAACCAGGAGGCTGTTGGCGCACAACAAATCCGCACCAAGGATGGCTTGCGAGACCTTGGCCGTGATGAATTCCCAGTAAAACCGCTGGCCGCCGAAACACACCTGGACCCGCCGTCTGCCGAAGGTCCGAATAGCCCCGCCATTAGCCGCCTCGAGGGAGAGGCCGTGCCTCCCAGCCTGTATATCAAAATTTGACGCGGGTAGGATGCTACACTGCGCCCCGGTGTTGCATAGGAAACGTCGACCAGAGAGGGAGTCGCTGATAAACAGGAGCTTTCCAGAATTTCCGATTGCCATCGCAGCCACGGGGCGCCCGTTAGAGCTGGTCATCTTTTGCCAGAGTTGAAGTTGGTTTTTTTTGGGCGAGAAGCTGCAGGGAGGGCGGCAACATCTTGCTTTCGCGCCAAAACGGGCGTGGTAGGAGCACAACCCCGCAGGTTGAGGAGCTGGGGCGGCATCTGTGGGGGATAGGCACCTCGTCGCAACGCAGTACTGCTGCGTCACCGCGAAGATCTTGTCCGCTTCGGCAGCAAGCGCTGCACAGTCTGTGACTTCGGACCTGGCCAGGGCAGCTTGTACTTGCTCCGGTAACTGACTGAGGAAGAGCTCCCTAAAGAGGAAGCATTCCGGTTCGGAGCCAAGGAGCGTGAGCATTTGGCTCATGAGCTCAGACGGCTTGGAGTTCCTGAGGCCGGGCATAGCGAGGAGTCGGCGGGCGCGCTCCGACTTCGTGAGCCCGAAGACCTGTAACAACCGCGCCTTGATTGTTTCGTACTTGCGGTCGTCCGGGGGGTTCTCAAGCAGGCTGACGATCCGCGAGGTGGTGGAGCTGTCGAGTGCGGAGACCACGTAAAAGTAACGGGTCTGATCCGCAACGATGTTCCATAGTTCAAACTGGGCTTCGACCTGGACGAACCAGGAGGTCGCTTGTTGCTCCCAGAATTGCGGTAGCTTCACTGCAACGGCGTTTGTTTCCATGCTTCGTTCCTTCTGCAAAAACCGTTCGCAAAAGTCGGGGTCACCAATGTAGGAATGTCTAGTTCCTATCAAGAGACTGAGGTCGACTCAGGTGATCAAACAAACGATGTTTAATGTAGAACAAACTGAGTTTAACAAACAAATGCACGATAACTACGAATACAGGTCTAGTCAGTTCGGAGGCCCCCACGAGGATTCCTTGGGCAGTCCTGTGGCTGGCATTATGACGTCATCACGTTTTTCCCACCGATGGGGGATCACGTGATAAACGGCGTGATGTCATCGCGTTTACACGCGCTCTTAAAGGGACCGCGCTCTGTACATGCAAACAGTATATACAAAGATACAGACTCAGGCTGTAGTTAACATATTGTTAACATAGAAAGATAGAAACATAGAAGATATGAGCAGGAGTAAGCCATTCGGCCCTTCGAGCCTGCTCCACCATTCAATGAGATCATGGCTGATCATCCAAATTCAGTACCCTGTCCCTGCCTTCTCCCCATATCCCTTGATCCCTTTAGAGTCATAGAGTCATAGAGTAATACAGCACGGATAGAGGCCCTTCGGCCCATCGTGTCCGCGCCGGCCATCAAGCCCTGCCTAATCTAATCCCATATTCCAGCATTTGGCCCGTAGCCTTGTATGCTATGGCATTTCAAGTGCACATCCAAATGCTTCTTAAATGTTGTGAGGGTTTCTGCCTCCACAACCCTTTCAGGCAGTGAGTTCCAGACTCCAACCACCCTCTGGGTGAAAAGGTTCTTTCTCAAATCCCCTCTAAACCTCCCGCCCTTTACCTTGAATCTATGCCCCTGAGTTATTGACCCCTCTACTAAGGGAAAAAGCTCCTCAGCATCCATCCTATCTATGCCCCTCATAATTTTGTACACCTCAATCATGTCCCCCCTCAGCCTCCTCTGCTCCAAGGAAAACAAACCCAATCTGCCCAGTCTCTCTTCATAGCCGAAGCGCTCCAGCCCTGGTAACATCCTGGTGAACCTCCTCTGCACCCTCTCTAACGCGATCACATCCTTCCTGTAGTGTGGCGACCACAACTGCACACAGTATTCCAGCTGTGGCCTAACCAGTGTTTTATACAGCTCCATCATAACCTCCTTGCTCTTATATTCAATGCCTCGGCTAATGAAGGCAAGTATCCCATATGCCTTTTTTACCACCTTATCCACCTGTTCCGCCGCCTTCAGGGATCTGTGTACTTGCACACCCAGATCCCTCTGACCCTCCGTCTTGCCTAGGGTCTTTCAAGAAATATATCCAACTCTTTCTTGAATGTATTTAATGAACTGGCCTCCACCGCCCTCTGTGGCAGAGAATTCCACAGGTTCACCACTCTCTGGGTGAAGAAATTCCTCCTCATTTCAGTCCTAAATGGCTTACCCCTTATCCTTAGACCATGACCCTTGGTTCTGGACTCCCCGGCCATCAGAAACATCCTTTCTGTATCTAGTCTGTCCAGACCTGACAGAATTTTATAGGTTTCGATGAGATCCCCTCTCAATCTTCCAAACTCCAGTGAGTATAAGCCCAATTGACACAATCTCTCCTCGTACGTCATTCCTGCCATCCCAGGTATCAGCCTGGTGAATCTTCGCTGCACTCCCTCCATGGCAAGAACGTCCTTCCTCAGGTAAGGTGATCAAAACTGCACACAATACTCAAGGTGCAGTCTCACCAAGGCCCTGTACAACTGCAGCAAGACATCCTTGTTCTTGTACTCGAACCCTCTTGCTACGAAGGCCAACATACCATTTGCCTTCTTAACCGCCTGCTGCACCTGCATGCTTACCTTTAGCGACTGGTGCACAAGAATACCCAGGTCTCTTTGCACTTCCCCTTCTCCCAATCTATTGCCATTCAAATAATAATCTGCCTTCCTGTTTTTGCCACCAAAGTGGATAACCTCACATTTATCCACATTATAGTGCATTTGCCATGTTTCTGCCCAATCACCCAACCTGTCCAAATCGTACTGGAGTTTCACGACATCCTCCTCACAGCATACCCTCCCACCCAGCTTTGTGTCGTCTGCAAATTTGGAGATATTACATCCAATTCCCTCGTCCAGATCATTAATATATATTGTGAACAGCTGTGGTCCTAGGACCGATCCTTGCGGTACCCCACTAGTCACTGCCTACCACTCGGAAAACGACCCGTTTATTCCAACTCTTTGCTTTCTGTCCGCCAACCAGTTCTCTATCCAAGTCAATACCTTGCCCCCAATCCCATGTGCCTTAATTTTGCACGCTAACCTCTTATGCGGGACCTTATCGAAAGCCTTCTGAAAGTCCAAATACACCACATCCCCTGGTTCTCCCTTATCTATTTTACCAGTTACATCCTCAAAAAATTCCAGTAGATTAGTCAAGCATAATTTACCTTTTGTAAATCCATGTTGACTTTGTCCGATCCTGTCACTGCTTTCCAAGTGCTCTGCTATTACATCTTTTATAATGGACTCTAGCATTTACCCCACTACCGATGTCAGGCTTACTGGTCTATAATTCCCTGCTTTTTCTCTGCCACCTTTTTTGAATAGTGGGGTAACATTAGCTACCCTCCAATCCATGGGTACTGTTCCAGAGTCTATCGAGTTCTGGAAGATGACCAGCAATGCATCTACTATTTCTAGGGTCACTTCCTTAAGTACCCTGGGATGTAGATTATCAGGCCCTGGGGATTTATTGGCCTTCAGTCCCACCAATTTTCCTAACACCATTTCCCTACAAATACTGATTTCTTTCAGTTCCACCCTTTCATCAGACCCTATGTTCCGCGGTATTTCTGGGAGGTTATTTGTGTCCTCCTTTGTGAAGACAGAACCAAAATATGTATTTAGTTGGTCTGCCATTACTTTGCTCCCCATTATAAATCCCCCGATTCTGACTGCAAGGGACCTACGCTTGACTTCACCAATCTTTTTCTCTTTACATATCTATAAAAGCTTTTAGTCAGTTTTTATGTTCCCTGCAAGCTTACTCTCATATTCTATTTTCCCTTTCTTAATTAATCCCTTTGTCCTCCTTTGTTGAATCCTAAACTGCTCCCAATCCTCAGGATTATTGCTTTTTCTGGCCAATTTGTATGTCCTCTCCTTGGATCTTATGCTATCCCTAATTTCCCTTGTTAGCCACGGTTGAGTCACCTTTTTTGTTTTATTTTTATGCCAAACTGGGATGAACAACTTCTGTAGTTCATCCATTCGGTCTTTGAATGTTTGCCATTGCCTATCCACCGTCAACCCTTTGAGTGCCATTCCCCAATCAATCCTACCCAACTCGCTCCTCAGACCATCATAGTTTCCTTTATTTAAATTGAGGACCCTAGTTTCTGAGTCAACTACTTCATTCTCCATCTTAATGAAGAATTCGATCATATTATGATCGCTCCGACCCAAGGGGCCTCGTCCAACAAGATTGCTAATTAATCCTTTCTCGTTACATAATACCCAGTCTAAGATGGCCTGATCTCTGGTTGGTTCCTCGACATATTGGTCCAGGAAACCATCCCGTAAACACTCCAGGAATTCCTCCTCCAAAGTATTGTTACTAATTTGGTTAGTCCAATCGATATGTAGATTAAAGTCACCCATGATGACTGCTGTGCCCTAATTCCACGCTTCTTTAATTTCCCTTTTAATGCCATCCCCAACCTCCGCCTTACTGTTTGGAGGTCTATATACCACTCCCACTAATGTTTTTTTCCCCTTAGTATTTCTCAATTCTACCCATACAGATTCCACATCATCAGAGCTAATATCCTTCATTATAATTGTGTTAATCCCTTCTTTAACCAGTAATGCTACCCCTCCTCCCATTCCTTTTTGCCTATCTTTCCTGAATATCAAATACCCCTGGATTTTGAGTTCCCAGTCTTGGCCATCCTTGAGCCACGTTTCCGTAATCCCAACCAAATCATATTTGTTTACCTCTATTTGCGCAGCCAATTCATCCACCTTATTACAAATGCTGCTCGCATTAAGACACAAAGGCCTAGAAATTCAGTGGGTTGCGCCAGCCGCTAACGCCATAAAAGGGCTATATTTCCGGCGCTAGACACTTAGCGCCTAAACGCAGTCCGATCTGCGCCGACGCCCAAATTCAGTTGACATTTAGCGCCGGCGCAAAGTGTTTGCGCCCGCTCAGGTGCGCGCGCAGCTTATGACGTCATATCGTCGCGCAACGCTGTTTGTGCGCCCCAAACCGGAAATTCAGTGGCGCCCGCCCAATGTGGGTGTGGCGCTGCTAAGAACTGTGAGGTGGAACGCAAAAGAGGCCCTGTGGGCCTCGGGGAGCACAAATTAAAGGGCACTTACACTGACCTATAAAGCCCAGCCATTTTGCTGCAATGACTTTACTGCTTTGGATTTCTGGACAGAGACCAAGGGACAGAGGTTACAGATTTGGGACAACATAGGAGAGGTATTTTTGGCTTCTGGCCAGTGCTTTGACGTTTGATTCATTGTGATTTATCTGTTCTCAACTTTATTATGGGGGCTGTATGGGGGGCCAACCCTCAGTTGCAGCATTATGTGCGAAGGGCTCGCAGACGCTGTGAGAGAGGGCCAGCCATGACTAGACGCAGAGGGGCCATCAGGCGTCGGCAACGTAGGCCTTACCCACTCAGGCAATACCGGCAGCAGGTGTCCTATCTCACCATGACTGCGGCGCATTGTGTGAAGAGGCTGCGCTTCAGAAGGGAAGTGGTTGCAGAGATCTGCCAGCTGCTTCACACAGATCTGCGTCCACAGCTGATGTGCAGGACGTCTCTCTCAGTGGAAGTGAAGGTCACGGTGGCTCTGAACTTTTATGCAAGCGGCTCCTTCCAAGCCGCTGCTGCGGACATAGCGAACATCTCCCAGTTTGCCGCGCATCGCTGCATCCGGCAGGTCACCGATGCACTTTACACGAGGAGACACCAATTCATCTCCTTCCCCATGACCTGACAGAGGCAGGAGCAGCGTGCAGTCAGATTTGGCAGGATCGCGGGCTTCCCCATGGTGCAGGGCGCCATTGACTGCACGCATGTGGCTATGCGGGCACCTATCCACAATGCCGAGAATTACCGCAACCGGAAGGGCTACCATTCCCTAAATGTACAGCTGGTGTGTGACCACAGGCAGCGCATCCTAGCTGTCAATGCCCGCTTCCCAGGAAGCAGCCACGATGCATTTATCCTGCGCCAGACTACTGTGGCTGACATGTTCGAGGCACAGCCTCCACCAAGGGGATGGCTTATCAGGGACAAGGGCTACCCTTTGTGTACATGGCTCATGACCCCGCTCCGCGCGCCCAGGACCCCAGCGGAGGAGGCATACAACGAAAGCCATCAAGCCACAAGGAACATCATCGAGCAAACGATAGGCGTCCTCAAGCAATGGTTCCGCTGCCTGGATCGTTCCGGAGGATCTCTTCAGTATTCACCGGATAGAGTCTCCCAGTTCGTCATCGTGTGCTGCATGCTGCACAACCTGGCTATCCGCAGGGCTCAGGCACTGCCACCTGGCATTGCACCACCACCTCAGGAGGACGAGCAGGAGGAGGAGGAGGAGGAGGAGGAGGACCAGCCCAGGAGGGAGCGACAAGGGCCAAGGGCCGTCCGCCGGGGGCTTATTGATCGACACTTCTAGGCCCCCTGTCAGGGAATGGCCTGTGGCAATGAACGCACCTGAGGCAGCCGCTCCGCAAGCCCTCAGCCGGTTAACGCAACAACCACTTCAAACATGACACCTGGACATGCTGAATAAATCAAAAGCTTTATTTCACAAGCTCAGGGCCCTTCCCACATGAAACAGAAAAACAGACAAGACCCCCAAAAAACAGTCAAAAACACCTGTCACTCCCAAAACCTGGGGAGGACTAACAAAACTTGCCCATCCAAAAGGCCTTCAACAGCGGCCTTACAAAAATAAGCCCCCCCCGCACAACAGAGACACCCCCATGAAAACAAAAAATGCCTTGATCCTCGGCATTAACAAAATAATGCCCCCCACAACACAAGCCCCCCAATATAAAAGAAACCGCTCTCACCACACTCTAATGGGTGTGCCGAGAGGGCGAGTCCTTAGACAGGCTTCTCCGGCCCCTGGCCGACCTGCTGCTCCGCCTCAACCTGGGCCCTGCGGGTGTGGCGAGGCTGGGGGAAGGCTCATGAGGGCCACAAAGCGTGTCGGCAGATGCCCTTGGGGGTCGGCCTAGACGAGGCCTGGCCCGGGAGGGGCCGGCTGCTGACTGCTGCAGCTGTGGCTGGGCAGCATCAGTCTTAGCAGCAGCTCGTCACACCTTGGCTGGGGGAGTGGCAGTGTCGGCAGCACCATTGGGGGCAAGCTGGCTGATGGCAGGTGCGCGCTGCTCGCCAGAGACACTGGCACTCGGCCGGGCTGGCAGTGTAGCAAGCGCAGCAATCTGGGGGAGGCCAGACCGCTGTGCTGCAGCAGGGTGGCGGGTGCCATGGCGATGCCTCCGTGCCACAGCGAGTGTGGCAGAAGTGAGTGCCCGAACTGCCCTGGTATGTGCCCGCATCAGCTCTGCCAGTGTGTGGATGGCACCACTCATCTCGCGAGTCGCGCCCTGCGCTGCGGCCAGTTGCTGCACACCCCTGTCGTGCGCTGCGGCCAGTTGCTGGACACCCCTGTCGTGCGCTGCCGTGAGTTGTTCGAACCCCCTGGCCTGTGATTCCCCGAAAGCCACCACACTCTGAGCCAGGGACTCAATGGCGTGAGGCATCTGTTCGACCACCCCCATGAACTCTTGGTGGCGCCGCTCAGATGCCGCCGACATCTCATCGAGGACGTGCATCTCCTGGGCGAGGACCGTGTCCGGACTGGAGGGCGGACTCTCCCTCCAGGGAGAAGGCCGCCGAGCTGGCCGACCCTTCCCGCGTGCGTCGACCCCACTTGGGCCAGGTTCTGCCCTCCCCTCCAACACCTCCCCCCTCTGGGCAGAAGGCCGGCGTGCTGCCAGAGCCTTCCCGCGTGCGTCCACCCTACTGGGACCAGCTTCGGCCCTCCCCTCCAACACCTCCCCCCTCTGGGGAGAAGGCTGGCGTGCTGCCGGACCCTTCCCGCGTGCGTCCACCCTACTGGGACCAGCTTCGGCCCTCCCCTCCAACACCTCCCCCTGGCTCTCCTGCAGGCCAGACGTCTCCCCTCCATTGCCATCCCCTGGCGCGGAGGAGGGTTCCCCCGATGTGCCGCCTTCCTCCTGGTCCTCGACATCCTCCTCCTCCAAGGGCCTGGCTCTCTGCGCTTCAGGGACCACCTCCTCCTCACCAGCTGAAAGCAGGAAGGCACAAGAGTAGCTTTAGAGTGAGGACAGGCCGTCAGCGAGGGAGGCCTGAGTGGTGCATTATGCGCATTTGTCGGTCAGTGGGAAAGGATGTAGATCTGAAGCGCGAGGGCAACGAGAGAGGTGCAACCGGTCATGTCCTTACCAGTGGGTACCAGTACAGGGTCCGCCTCGCCGATCGCGACAGGGCCAGTCACCCGGCCACGCATGAGTCGTGCCACGCTCTCCTCCAGATCAGTGAGCGCCTGGTACTCGGGACGGCCTCCACCAGTGACAGCCTGGCTCCTTACATTGCTCGCCAGCTTGGCCTGCAAGAGAAAGGACGGCCTCTAAGTACAGTGTGGTGCCCTGTCGCTGTGTGCACTGCCTCCCATGGTGGAATAGCTTGGCCAGTGTGGTGCCCTGTTGCTGGGTGCACTGCCTCCCATGGTCGAATAGCTTGGCCAGTGTGTTAAGTGCAGAAAGTGCTATTGATGAACATGCAAGTGCCATTGCTGCGGGAGGAGGGCTGCCCATTAGGCCTTTGAGGTCCCTTTGCCCATAATGTGAGGTGCACATGCAAGGATGAGGGGGACACTGGAAAGGGTACTCACCTTCACCATCCGAGTGAGGTCGTTGAACTTCTTGCGGCATTGGTCCGCACTCCTGGGGACATCACAGGTGGATGACACCCTGCGCGCGATTTTGCCCCAGGCTCTCCTGTACTGGCTCCTGGGAGCCTTCCTGCCACTGTCCGGGCACAGGATCTCTCTTCTCTTCTCCACACCATGAATGAGCACACTCAGAGCATGCTCTGAGAAGCGCTGCGCTCGCTCACGGGCCCTCTCCATTGCTCCAGGCGCTATTTTGGCACACCAGTAGTGCTGAGGCCTAGCTGCAGGGCTCCAGTATGCAGGGTGTGGCAGCAGTCAAAGTTGACCCTTCTCCCTTTAAGAGCTGGCCGGCGTCAGGGTGTCTGCTGTCAATCAAAACATGACCGCACCTGCGCTGCGCCCGGCTTTGGTGTTATTAGGCCGCATCGCCGGCTTAGCGTCGGAACACAGCATTTCAATGCCAGTTTCAGCGCTCGGCCAAACTTAGGGCCAACTCGACTGAATTTCGGCGATGTGGCCTACACTTTCCGGCGGGCGCTAACTTTAGCGAGCGCCCGACTTTAGCGCCCCAAAAGTGTCCAGACTGAATTTCTAGGCCAAAGCCTTCAGGCTTGTTTTTTTAACACTCTTAGACCTATTAGAATTATCATTTACTGTGGCCACGTTTGATTTAAACCATTGATTTCTCTGACTGCCACTTTTGTTTTTCTCCTTCCTATCTTTTGCTTTTATCCTTGTTTCCCTTTCCTCTGTCTCCCTGCTCAGGTTCCCAACCCCCTTCCATTTTAGTTTAAACCCTCCCCCACAGCACTAGCAAACACTCCCCCTAGGACATCGGTTCCAGCCCTGCCCAGGTGCAGACCGTCCGGTTTGAACTGGTCCCACCTCCCCCAGAACTGGTTCCAATGTCCCAGGAACTTGAATCCCTCCCCCTGGTACCATTCCTCTAGCCACGTATTCATCTGAAGTATCCTTCTATTTCTACTCTGACTAGCATGTGGCACTGGTAGCAATCCTGAGATTACTACCTTTGAGGTCCTGTTTTTTAATTTACCTCCTAACTCCCTATATTCCGCTTTTAGGACCTCATCCCGCTTTTTACCTATATCGTTGGTGCCTATATGCACCACGACAACTGGCTGTTCACCCTCCCCTTCCAAGATGTTCTGCAGCCGCTCGGAGACATCCTTGACCCTTGCACCAGGGAGGCAACACACCATCCTGGAGTCTCGTTTGCGGCTGCAGAAACGCCTATCTATTCCCCTTACAATTGAATCCCCTATTACTATAGCTCTACCACTCTTTTTCCTCCCATTCTGTGCAGCAGAGCCACCCCTGGTGCCAGGAAGTTGGCTGCTGCTGCCTTCCTCTGATAAGCCATCCCCCCCAACAGTACTCAAAGTGGTATATCTGTTGGAGAGGGGGATAGCCACAGGGGACCCCTGCACTACCTGCCTGCACCTAGTACTCTGCCTGTTGGTCACCTGTTCCCTTTCTTCCTGTCCAACCTCTTCCTGTGGTGTGTCCAACTCCGTAAACATGCTATTCACGATGTCCCGAGCATCGTGAACGCTCCAGTATGCATCCAATCGCAGCTCCAGTGCCGCAATGCGGTCTGTCAGTAGCTGCAGCTGGGTGCACTTCCTGCACACATAGTTTTCAGGGACACAGGAGGTGTCCCTGAGTTCCCACATTTTGCAGGAGGAGCAGATCACAGGGCCGGGCTGTCCTGCCATGACTTACCCTTTAATTAATTGAGTTTAAGTTAAATCAATCAATCCCACTAATTACACTACAGTTAAATAGTTTACCAACAGTCCCTGCTACACCAGAGAGATCTTAGAAACTATAAAACAGAGTTAAAGTTTAAAAAAGAGAGAAATACTCACCAACCAATCACTTACCTGCTTCCTGTTGACGTCACACTTAGATTACTTTTTACCTCTCTCCCGGAACCTGGATTGGTATGCCTCTGGTGATCCCTCGCAGGTCCGCTGCCTCTCCGGTCTCGGGGCTCTGGGCCTCGCTGCCTCGGGCTGCTCCGTTTATCATCCGCCGCCTCTGGTGATCCCTTGCAGGTCCGCTGGAGTTGATTGGAGGCCTACATTTGATCGGAGTCCCTTAGTGGCTCCGCCACAATATCACCGACACCAGCCCAGAACTGGGGACCACAATCCCAACTACACCTTGTTTCTTTTGCATCATGTAACCTAATGGTTCTGCTACCAATGTGTACAACAATGGGGACAGGGGACAACCCTGTCTCACTGATCTCTGTATTGGAAAATGCTTGGATAAAAAACCATTACATTTAACACAGCTAAATATGTTTGAATAAAAAATCCTTATCCACTGAATTAAATTTTCCTTGAAACCAAATGCTTCCAAAACCTTCAATAAAAACTCATGAGAGACCCTATCAAAGGCTTTCTCTTGATCTATCTTTAATACATAAGCCTCCCTCCCACTCTCTTCCATGAGCTCTATCGCATCTCGGATTGAGACCACAGAGTCTGCGATGTCCCGGCCTATGACTCCATAGGACTGAGAGGGCCAAACTATCTGTGGTAACACCTCCTTCAAACAATTTGCCATAACCCTCGCCAAGATCTTATAATCCACATTTAATAATGTGATGGGCCTCCAATTCTTCAGATCCCGTCTATCCCCTTTATTTTTATAAGCTAAGCTTATGATACCTCTCCTCATAGATGGGGCCAGGCGTCCCTCAATTTTAATTTCCTTAAAAACTTTTAAGAGCAATGGACTTAAAATCTCGCAAAATTCTTCATAAAATTCTGCACTTAGTCCATCAGACCCTGGGCTTTCCCCCCCTTCATTCCACTTATTGCTACTTTTATTTCTGCTAATCCTACTTCTTTGTCACACATGCTTCTCTCATCCTCCTTTAAACCCTCTTCAATAAAAGCAGTAACCTTCCCCATCGCCAAATTGGAAATGTCTTCTTTAGTATATAACTCTTGATAAAAGCTGCTAGTTGCCTCTAAAATCTCCCCACTTTCATGAATGATCTTCTCCCCAACCTGTAACTCTTCAATTAACGATAATCTCTGTTGCAGCTTTTCTTGCTCTAGAAAATATCTAGTGCATCTTTCGCCCTCCAATGCATCTCTAGCCTTTGCACGGAGAATGGCCCCCTTGCATTTTTCAGCTTGCAATAATTCCCACTCTTCCTTTAGCACCCGGAACTTAGTCTCCACTCCCTTATCCCCTCCGTCAACTGCTTAACAGACATCCGTAAACCTTTTATTTATATTCTCTTCTCGACGCTGGTTAGCTGCCGCCCTCTTTTTCCCATAATGTACCGAAAGAACTTTTACCTCATATTTGAAATTATCCCACCAAACTCTTCTTTCTTTCAAGAGCAAAGGTTCCTTCCGAGCATCCTTTATTATATTTATAATCCCTTTTTTATAAGCAATTTCTTTCAGGTATTGATTGTTTAAAATCCACACCCCTGAACCGATCTTAACTTTGCTGTTCCTAATTCTAAGAACCAAAGCCGAGTGATCACTAAAAAATACTTTTTTATAATAAATCTCCATCACCTCAGAACTTAACCCTTCCCGCATTAACACAAAATCTATTTGGCTCTGTTTTAAAACATCACCCACCCAACCTGCTCTGGAGAACTCCCTTTTTATGGGGTTCCGGTCCCTCCATAAGTCTCTCAAATTTAAATTTGCCATCATTTTTACAATCATCCCTCTGGAGTTATCATCCTTAAAGGTCACCTGGGCTGAAATGTCCATCAGAGATAAAAAATACATTAAAATCCCCCACTATACAAGGATTTTCCACTTCTGCCGCTTCAGTGAATAAACCCCGAAAAAACTCGCGACGCTTGCAATGGTCGTTCGGTGCATAGATATTAAAGAAATCGCAATTAAATCCCTCCATTTTTACCCTTAGCTGTAAAAATCTCTCCTCAGCGTCCTTGTCCATCAAGGCAACGTTCTCTTTTATGGACGGACTCAACAAAACAGCCACCCCTCTACGGTTATTGTTTGCACAACTTGCAAACACCTCTCTCTTCCAAACCTTCTGAACTCTTTCTAGGATATCCTCATCCCAAAAGGTTTCTTGCAGACACAAAAAGTCCGTACCTTTAAAACCCTGCAACAACTGCTGCAATTTCTTCTCACCCCTCAGTCCGTTCACATTAATCGAGACCAATGTAATCATGGCTCCAAAGAAGGGAAGCATGCCTGATAATCTCCTCATCATTTAATCTCTGGCCCTTCCCTCCTCACATGCTCCTTCCCAACTTCTCGGGCAGATGTTGCTTTTTCCTGCAGCCTCCGGCTCTTTTTCCCCTCCTGTTTAAACTTACCCTGCTGTTTCAGCCTCTTCCTTGCATTAAGTTTGGGCCCAGGAGTTGCCCTTCCTCCCTCCTTCTGCCCCTCACTAACCTTTCCCTTTCCACATGATGCCACCCCACCCCCGACTTCCATGTCTCTGTCCCCCTCTAATTCCTCACACTCAAGCTCTTCTGCAACCCCCTGTGCCTGCTCCCCGTCCGATACATAATCCTGCTCCCCGTCAGATACTTCATCTCCCATAGAGAGTCTTCCTGCTATCGCAGTTTCTCCCACTGTGCCGCTCCCTTCGACCACATCTCCACCTCTGACCCTTGCACCCTGTTCCCACTCTCCATGGGACAATGGCGCACCTAAATTGTTCCCTTCTGACGCCTCTACCTCGCCTATCGCATCCTGCTGTCCCTTTAAGGCTCCTGCCTCTTGCTCCCTATCCCCGTCCTGCCCCCTCCCGCTCACCAAGATATCCAACTCCCCGCCTCTCCCTGGAGCACCCACATCCACCACACACCCCGCTCCCACCTCCTCTCCCCCCGCAGCCACCAGACTCCCCAGGGGGAGCCGAACCGCAATAAGGCTCGAGTCTGCACTCGACCCTCACTGCCCGCTGCTGTCTTTGTTCCCCTCCACAGCACTTGGCATGTTTTCCGCCATCTCCATCCCATCCTCCGCTCCGCCATCCTCTGCCTCTTCCTGTGCTCCTTTCTCCTTCATTTTACCGGCTGTGTCCTCCAACTGCACCGCTCCTCTGGCCATTCCACTCTCATCTTCTCCTTCTCCCATCTCATCAATCATATCGCTCCCTTCTGCCACACACTCACAGCGGGTGGGGCCTTTGTGACACACCCCACAGCTCTCCGCCTTGCAGCTCCGATCGATATGGCCCGACTCACCGCAATTGTAACAATACAAACCTGGACAGTTTCTTACGAGATGGTCATGTCCCAGACAATAATAGCACACCTTGACTTGGTTATCATGCAGCACACGAAAGTACTGCACTCCTTCCAGTGTCTCGAATTTCATACTATACGGCAATGACCTCACCCCCTCTGGGAACTGCACCTTTACATACCGGGTTCCGTCTGCTACCCGTGTTCCCGGATAGTACCTCCTTTTTATTGCAGAACAGATTTTAATGTCCAACGACTCCAACATTTTGCTCAGCACTTCATCCTCAATGTACACTGGCAAGTTCAAAAATGAAACCACCACCTCCTCTGAATATAGCAGAGTCACTTCCAAGAATTTCTCACCAACTTTCAGACTGAGTAGCAGTTTTTCCACCTCCTCATGGCCACTGACCATCACCTCAAATCCCACATTCGGCTTTGGTCGGCAGGCAAAGCAGCTTCCCTCGCCACAGTCCTCATGAACTGCCTGGATTATATCCCAGGCTCGAATCTTCTTATCCTCACACTGCACCACCACCATGTTTTCTTTACCAAACCTCCTGGGGTCCCGGCCCAAATCTTTTGGCCTTCTTTTTTCCTTTCCCACCACAGTTTCTTCCCTAATTAAATTCCTCTCGGGAACACTGCCCTCCGAGGGGCTCGGCTCTCCGGACCCCTTAGCAGCCATCTGGCTGTTTTTTGTGGGCCAAAAAGGCCCTAAAACCTGAAAACAAAAACCCCAAAACCCACCACCAACTTTTTACAAAACTCCCTCCAACACCCAGCTGCAATTAGGCAACCAGCAACACCTGGCTCACTCCTAGCCCCTCCCACCTCGAGAGTGCTACCCACTGAGCCACTGCTGATACTGAGTATTAATGAAATATCTGTAAATTAAGTACACAAACCAAGATGAAACATTGACATTTGCTGAAGTTAGGGAACTCAGACCACTGCATACAAATGACCCACTTTTATTTCTGTTTAACACAGATCCTTTCCCCGCTGGACTCAAAACAGCTCATAAATCTATGCGCCCTGTGAGGATTAATGTTTTGTGTTAAGTAAAACTGAGAATACGTGTGTTATCTCGTCACATCGATAGTAAATACATTAACAATAGAAGGTGGCGCTTTTTGTCACTGCAAGTACGCTATTAATTTACCTCCTCCTGTCTAAACAAGCCCAGTGTTATTGCTGAAAGCATTAAGCAGATCCTCTGCAACTTGCTGGGACACTGCGGCATTTCCAAATAATCAATGTTAATGTACTAAACGGAGAGCAGAGAATGCACGGCTTCTGGACTGATCCAGGAACAGTATTATCCTGGGACTGCCGGAGAGTCATTAGCAGACAGAGCGGAGACAACAGACTTTTAGCCCGAAAGCATCAGAACTAAAAATGAACTGCAGCTAGCAGTTTTAACAGACAGACTTTTTCAATAATAAATGAAAAATGCGTTCATTCTATAAATAAATCCGGAATTATTTAATTTTCAGTTAGGATTGAATTTTGATGCTTTGCATCCCTTAGCAGTGATGTGGAAAGGATCCATGCTGAATAGCTCGATTTCTCTGTCTATCCAATTTTCTCCCTCCTCTCCTGAAGGTGCTGACCCACGCTGGGTACCAAACCACAGTAGCTCTCTGACACCTTGTTCAAGTAGCCATTCTTCATGTGTGAGCCCAGAGAGTGAGTGCCTGCAGGCTATTCCACCATGGGGAGAGGGGCATTACAGTTGAGCTTGATTTTGATATACGCCCAGGCCCAATTTACAGCAGACGTCACTTGGAGGCAAATCAGGAACAGACATTCCAAATGATATCTTTTCCTCTCTCTAGCCCAGTAGCACGGAGACTAATTGCAGTCTTTACAATTCTACCACTGCCATGGCTGAGATTTGTAGCGACTGGGAATGGACATAGGCTCTTTCTTGTCTGTATGGCTCATAACAAATTGGAACAATCCATCTAAAAAAAAATCAGATGTGGACATCGCTGGCAAGGCCAACATCTACTGTACATAACAACAGAAAATGCTGGAAAAACTCAGCAGGCCAGGCAACATCCGTGGAGAGAAAATAGAGTCAACGTTTCGGGTGAAAACCCCTTTGTCAATACTAAAGAAGCACAGGAAATGAAATGGATATAAGGCCAGGCTGGGAGAGAACAAAAGAGAAGAGACATTAAGAGGTATTCAAAATGAGACGAGATGGTGATAGGACTAGTGGAGACAAAAGACGGCTCTAGATTAGGTGTGAAATGCGCTGGCAGAATGGGAGACAGCTGCCATGTGGGAGAGAAAAAAAGAAAGGGCGGGGGGGGAAAGGCCAAAACAAAGGTGTGGATAAAAAATATAAGTAAAAATGTAATAGGGGCCGAGGTTATGATCTGAAATTGTTGCACTCGATATTGAGTCCGGAAGGCTGTAAAGTTCCTAATCGGAAGATGAGGTGCTGTTCCTCGAGTTTACGGTGAGCTTCCATGGAACAATACAAGAGGCCGAGAACGGTGAGGTCTGAGTGGGAATGGGGCGGTGAATTAAAATGACAGGCGCCCGGAAGCTCGGGGTTACCCTTACAGACTGAACGGAGGTGTTCCGCAAAGCGGTCACCCAATCTGCGTTATAACAACAGAAAATGCTGGAAAATCTCAGCAGGCCAGGCAACATCCGTGGAGAGAAAATAGAGTCAACATTTTGGGTGAAAACCCTTTTGTCAAGACTAAAGAAGCACAGGAAATGAAATGAATTAAGAGGCCAGGCTGGGAGAGAACAAAAGAGAAGTACATCCCTAGTTGCCCTGAGAAGGTGGTGGTGGGCCTCCTTTTTGAAATGCTCGGCCTCTTCGGAGGCCATTTAAGAGTCAACCACATTGGTGTGGGACTGTAGTCACATATAGGTAGGGATTCCAAAACTCCAGGATTGGCTTGGAGTCTCCAGGAATTGAAGATTAATCTCCAGGACACTGCTGCGAGCAACCCTGGAGAAAATTATAGGGGCAGTGAAAGAAAAGTGTTTTTTTCATTTTCTTTGAACACTTCTGTTTATGAATTATAAAAAATATTGGAGATGGGTATAAAGGCTGCTTGACTGACAGTCAACAATCATCCAATCAGTTAATGTAGAGCCTGTTCGCTTTCCAATTGGCGAGGGAAGGCCGTGAGGATGGACGGCTCGGATAACCAGTGGCGGGAACGTGGGGCGGGGCAGTCGGAGGCAGGAAGTCATGTGATGAACCCTCCAGGAATACATTCAGCCAGAGTTGGCGACCCTCTACATGGGCCAGATCTGTCAGGACAGCAGGTTTCCAATCTCAAAGGAAATTAATGAACCAGCCGGGTTTTTATCGATAATCCGACAGCTTCATGGTCACTTTTACTGATACCAGCGTTTTAAAATACTGAATTCAAATCCACAAATTACCACAGTAGAATTTGAACTCGCATTCTCTGGATTAACAAGTTCAGTAATGTAACCACTACACTATCATGCCCTTGTGAGCCATCAAGGCACCAAGAGGGCAAAATTGGGTCAGGCCCCCTTACTTTTAGCGCCCCGAAAAAGTTAGCGCCCCCGTGCCCGGAATTCACTGGTAGCACTCCAAGAGGGAGGTGGGGTGCTACTGGAAGTGCCCCACCTCCCTCTTGGAGCACTGCGAGTGAATTTCGCAGCGCTATGTGCCGCAGTGCCATGCGCTCCAGCAAATCGCGCCGCAGTACTGCAGGTCTTCCTCCCCTTATTAAAGGGGAGGGGCCTAGCGCAGCGCGACCCAGGGCCCAGCTGGGCCACCAGGGATCGGAGTGCCGGCAAAAGAACCCAGCAGTCAAGAGGAGTGCCAGGCTCACGGAGAGCAGCCGACACCCCATGGGGGGGCGGGGGGGCTGCACAGGAGGCCGGGGACAGCAATGGGGGCAGGTGCTGGCAGGCAGCCAGCAACAAAAATGGCTACCCAGCACTTCCCCTTTAATTTGCGCCACCCCGGCCGCACATATGTCCCACTGAACCTGTCAGACATAGTGGGGCGCTGCGCACGGCGAGGGCGCAAACCGGAGGCGCAAATCAACCAAATTTACCCCCCCAAATCTTTAATTTCTACAAGAGCTAAAGCATTTCAGTTAAAAGCTACAGAGGTTTTTCTGCAGTATTTTGGAATCCTAGTGCTGTGGAATTCATCGCATTTACTTGGGGTGTGGGGGTGTGGGGGGGTGTGGTCGGGGGGGGTGCGGGCAGATTCCGCAGCAATGAGCAACAACAGATAAAAATGTAACAGCCACAATTTCCAGCTTTATTTCTGGCTGGCCTGCATGGGTGGGCGGAGTATCAGCTGTGGCTCAGTGAGTAGCACTCTTGCTTCTGAGTCAGGAAGTTAGTTCAAGTGCCATTTCAGACACTTGAGCACATAATCTAGGCTGACACTCCAGTGCTGCACTGAGAGAGTGCTGCACTGTCGGATGTGTCGTCTTTCGGATGAGATGTTAAACCGCGGTAGGCCTTGTCTGCTCTCACAGGTGGATGTGAAATATTCCATAGTGCAGCACTAGCCTATCATCAATCCACCCTGAATATTGGGATTATAAGGGTCATTGCTTGATATTCTCCAGTTTCAATGCAATCAATTGCCAGCACTTGTCTACCAAGTGGAGCATTTGTGGTATGGGTCTTTATCACAAAGGGAAGGGATAAAAGTACGCCTCAAGGATCCTCAGATTAAGAGAGATGACTCATTACTTGAGTACACATCTGCGAGAGATGCAGGCGGCTAACAAGATCCCGAGTGAGCCACGTACAGATCTAGAACTAGAAAGAGCTCATTTTTATTGTTGGAATCTCAAGGATATTGGAAGATCACATGAGTCATAAAATCTTTGCAGGAACCTGGCCAGATGGAAGATAACCAAGCTTTTCATGATATTCTACTCCTGAATTTATGAATAATATGTCTGGGATTTCCTACTACCTTCTGCTGTTGACATTTTTGGGATGGTCCTTTCTTAATGCTTCTAGCCTATCCAATCCTATCCTCTCCCATGATGTATCAGATTCAGACTAGTTGCATCAGCAATATCTCTGGAAATTCAATAAGATGCAGCACTGTGGGTAAACTATTTTAGAAAAGGTTGTGAAATATGATAAAACCCACCTCTTGATTATATCATATCCATGAAAATCAACAAACTTCATTTTTTCTTTGGTTGAACCACTGCCTTAACATTTTCCAGTAATTCTTATTGCATCTGAGTCAAGTTGTTGCATTGCATTATACGTTAAAAATCACAATTTACACAGCTCCACAAAGTGCCAATTCATGTCTGAAAATTACAGTTAGAAAGTTATTTACATGTGTTTGTAGCACAGTGGAATTAATAAAAAACAAAATACTGTAGATGCTGGAAGTCTGAAACAAAAACAGAAAATACTTGAAATGCTAACTCATCTGTTCTCTCCACAAGTGCTGACTGACCTGTTTCCAGCTATTTCTGTTTTTGCTACAGTGGAATTAATCTCTCGGTTGCATTGGGGAAGCATTTCCATAAGAATAGCCATTTGGGCGAGATATCAAAGGGTGTCTGACGCTTTGTAGAGTCATATCCCAACATGAGTCAGTGCCTTCAGAAGATGAGGAAGAGTGAAAAGAGAATTTTGTCATGTGGTATTGTACAAAAACAGTGCTGCTTTAAAGAGATGTTGTAAACATGCTGGCTGAGCGTGGTGAGCTGATTAGATAGTAAATAAAATACTTGTTTCTCCATCTGGAGTTCAAGTCCCAGGTTGAGCGACATTTGTACCTGTCAAACTCAATTATAATGGATTTTGTTGGGTCTGCTCTTGGCCACTAAGTGGAATATCTCACAGAGAATTGCAGTGTAGGGCAAACATTCTTATTTTTCCAACGTTAACAGGTTTCTTTTTATCGTTGATACTGTTTCACCTTGACACAAGGGTACCGTACACACTGGGTAAAACTGACAATCAATCACCTGTAGGGCTGTATCACTTAAAGCAGTGGTATGCAATATTGAATGCATTAACACATTTGTTACTGTTATCACACAGTGTGATTTCAACCCATTAGTATCAGCCCCTGTAATTTTACTGTACATGCAAAATTAACAATTACATTGAAAATGGCAGTGCAAGGTTCCATATCAATCCTTACCCTTTTGTTCATGCCTGGTAATGTGGGTTTTGTGCATGAGTCCTATATGTGTACATTATACATCAGGTAAACATGGATAATTCACTCAAAATAACAACAGAAAATGCTGGAAAAACTCAGCAAGTCAGGCAACATCCGTGGAGAGAAATTTGAGTTGACGTTTCGGGTTTGACCCTTCTTCAAAACTGGAGAGAAAAGGAACTAGATCGAAGGCAGGGCTGCGATCGGACAAAAGAATTAAAGAACCAAAAGAAGTAAAAGAGATTAGAAGCTAGACGAGATGGTAATAGGCTGTGATTAGGTGTAAAGTGTACTGGCAGGGCAAAAGATAGCTGCCAGGTGTGAGAGAGAAACAAAAGGAAAGGGGGGGGGGGAAAGGAAAGGAGTGGAAAAATATAAGTGAAAATGAAATAGGGGCCGAGGTTATGATCTGAAATTGTTGAACTCGATATTGAGACCGGAAGGCTGCAGACTGCCTAATCGGAAGATGAGGTGCTGTTCCTCGAGTTTACGTTGAGCTTCCGTGGAACAGTACAAGAGGCCAAGGACGGTGAGGTCCGAGTGGGAATGGAGCGGTGAATTGAAATGACAGGCGACCGGAAGCTCAGGGTCACCCTTACGGACTGAACGGAGGTGTTCCGCAAAGCGGTCACCCAATCTGCGTTTGGTCTCCCCAATGTAGAGGAGACCGCATCGTGAGCAGCGAATACAGTATACTAGATTGCGAGAAGTACAAGTAAATCGCTGTTTCACCTGGAAGGGGTGTTTGGGGCCCTGGACAGTGGGGAGGGGGGAGGTATAGGGGCAGGTGTTACATCTCCTCCGCTTGCACGGGAAGGTGCCAGGCGATAATTCACTCAAGTCTATTTAATGATCCAGAGGGACGGTGCTGGGGGCAAGTGGAGTTCTGATTGCTTCCATCCCCTAGAGAAGGGGCTAGAAAGATAGAGAGCGTTTAGGGGAGACCTCCAACCTCCCCTTGTAGGGTTCTCAAAATTCCCACATTCCCCAAAAGTTATGGAAAAAGGGACCCTGTATGGACAAGTTATTAAAAAGGGTACCCGAAAGAAAATGGCTTCTGAAACCTCGTGACCGAGGCCCGCAGGATTTTAAAAAGCAAGGCCCTGCAAAAGGCAGGTCCATTCAAATCCTGAAATGAAACCTAACATGCATGGATCTGTGTGGAAGACTTTGTCATTTTTTCTAAAGCCAGACAGCTAGGTAAACACAGAATATGCATCTTTCATCTCGAAACAGTTAACTCAGGATAGACGTAATCTTGAGGCCATTAACCTTTTGCATACATAATCGGTAACCGCTCAAAGGAGCCACCAAGCCAGGAAAAGACGATTAACCATTCATAAATGACAAACAGCCAGGGTATTGAAGCCATTAAAACAAGGAGACAACCACCCCAAAAGCCGTTAAGGTGAATGACTGTAAACATTTAGACAAGCCCGCCAAAATTAAACAAAGAACTGACCTGATTTGGCACGCAGATAAGGGTTTTGAAGAGCCGGTATAATTACAGGCCCACCGGTAGCCAAGCTCTCTTCTGTCTCTCGGCCCCGCTTGCTCTTCTCTTCTCTTCCCGCCCTAACACCAAGGACGCCCATTGCAACACCGGGTGCCATACGCGGGAGGCGAATGGGACCCAACTCAACACACACAGGACACACGGGGGCCATACACGGGCAGACGAGATGAGATGAACGGCAAGGCCGATAAGCAGAGAAGGGCAGCGACAAAGAAGCATTGGGGACGAGCGGGCACAAACCCCGGTAAGCTGACGTTCGATGCATGGATAGAAGGGGCATCTGACAACCATGAGCACCGCGGTAACAAACTAGACCGCCAACCAAACCCCAACCACAACAATAACTTCAACGACCAGACCACCACCAGAAGAACAACCATTCTGTAAGGTAAAGTACCCAACAAAGACTTTACTCTTTAAACGGAGGAAAAAGGGGTACTTTACTCAGACGACTCCACCGCCGTGCCCTGGGACCATGTGACAATGGCAGGCCCCAAAGGACACAAAGAGCGAACCCCAAAACCACAACCGGCTTAATCAACAGGTTTTGAACTGTCAAGGAAACCCCATTGGTGAGCATAAATCCCTGGCCCCTCTTAGCTCAATCTAGTTAGGTATTGGGGGTGGGACAAGGGTAGGGGGATTATTAACGTGATTGTTCCCTTGTTGTGCCGTGTGTTCTCCATTTCCAACTAAGTGTAACTTTATATGCCTGTAATTATTCTAGTGATTTTTCCAGTATTGTAATATTGTTGTGCCTTTCAATAAAATTACGGTTTTCTTGTACCAAACCAATTGTCTACTCTATTTCTGTATCGCCGCCTGTACCTAAGTCCGGTGTCTAGAACCCAGGGGTGTGGGAGCGATTCGAACCACGCAGAGACAGTCAGGGGCAGAGCTGACTGGGCACACGCCACCCCCTACAGAAATGGTGACCGCGGCAGGACACCGGCAACAGGGGTGCGATACAGTAGACAATGGTTCGGAAGAGCAAACCATGATGGAGGAAAGGATTTCTGATTATGTGTTCAGCAAGGTGAATATCATGAAGAAGTGGATCACCAATCTGTTAAAGCCTGGGCGTCCGGTAGATGCCGCAGCTAAGTGGACAGAAGGGAAGGAGCACAAGAAATCCCTAGAGAAGGCTGATGTGCCTCAAGAAGCAGGTCCAGCTTTTGGACAGGCTCGTTGCAGCACAGGCAGCCGAGATAAGGGAGTCAGCCCTGGGGGTCCAGGACAAGGCTCTAGCAGGGGAGAAGTTACTGGTAGCGTTGCAGGCCCTAAACAAGGAAAGGGTACAATTAATGGGGGAACATAAGGCCAGGTTGGAATACCTACAGTGCCAGGTCACTGAGGCCAAGAGCAGTGAGTTGAGGTTACGGGAAAAGAACGCCCGCCTAGCAAGACAAGTAAGAGAGCAGGAGGAGAAAGTGAAAGAAGTAAAGGCAGCCTATAAGTTGGCAAGCGAACAGGGGTTTGAAGATGCAGATTATGGCCCCTGCAAGGAACAAATAGAGAATCTGAGCCTGGCCCTAAGGAAGGCAAAGGGCATGCTGTGCCTCATAAGCCTGAAGGCAGGCCAGGTGGATTTTACAGGGAACGAGGGGAGAACGGTTCAGACACCACAGGTAGTACCATGGGGCGACCCGGTTGAGGAACAGGAGGTCCCACGACCACCACCCGTAGCGCCAGGTTTTAGCGAGGTCTGGCAGCAAGGGGGGGTGAAGTCAGGGGTAGAAGCGGAGGTGGAACAACCCCCGCAAGAGAGGCTGGAACCAGGGCCGATGTGCACAGCCCGGCATCGGAGGTTCGGCCCACCTGTTAATGGTGAAGAAGAGGGACCCCTCCAAAACCAGTCCGTATTACCCTACAGCACCCAACAGCTTAGGGCTATGGTGAGCCACATCCCAAGGCTTACCGAGAAAGGGGACCCCTCGGTCCAATTCAGGGAAGTGGAACAGGCAGCCAGCATCAATGAATGCGATGATGCTGAGCAGGCTAAAATGCTGCTGTTCTCTTTGGAGGGTAAGCTCCTCCAATCCCACTCTGACGAGTGTAAGAGGGGGCAGGGCGGGTATGAGGAGCTCAGGGATGAAGTTCTGGAGGCCATGGGGATGAATGAGGGAAGTCCTTTCTCCCGTGTGGAGAAGACAGTGCAGCTCGCAGGGGAAACCCCGCTTGCTTTCGCGGACAGGTTATGGCCGGTGTACAGGAGTGCTTGTCCTGGGGCACCTAACCGGGCGTTCCTGAACCGGGATCAGCTGACCCACTGGCTCCGTTGCCTGGTGGCAAACAGCTTGTCGCAGGTCCGGGCCAAGGCGGAAGTCTGGTTTGACCCTAGGAATCCCCTGACCACCGAACTTACGGTGATCAGACAGTTGACCCTAGTCTATAAGAACGGTAGGGGAACTGATGCACACCCACCCAAGGGGAAGGTGCATGAGGTAAAACCGGACAGGGTAGGAAGGAGTGGCATCAGGAAGGGAATAACCCTTCGAGCACAAAGCTCAACTGCTACGGGTGTGGGAAGGACGGACACTGGAGGAAGGAGTGCAAAAACCCTTGGAAAGATGACAAGGGAAAGAATTCCACAGCCCCAGCCCAAAAGATGGAGGCAGGAATCCCTCCTGCCGCGGTCGAGTCATGAGGTCCATATTGACTGGCCAAGGGAGAGTAGCAGCCACTACCAGTGCTCTGACCCCGTCAGCCCCATCCAACCCACAGCCCTGACTAGAGCCAGTGCAGCCTGTTTACCTGTGTTCCCTTTGGTACGATGTATGGAAGAGGCCCCTCGTTGAGATGGAGGTAGAAAAGGTGAAGGGGACCTATCTGTTGGACACGGGGGCATCATGCACCGTGGTCCATTCAGATAACCCCACCACCTCACCTCTATCTAGCGGGGTCCCATACAGTCTGGCAGGATTCACAGGCAGCGAACAGGCCGGCTCATTTTCCATCCCGCCCTCCATTCTTTTGGGTACACTCCGCTCTACGATCCGTATCCTAATGAAGTGGGAACAAGAGGGTGGAAAGGGGATCCTGGGAGCCGACTTTATTGTAGGCCACGGGATCCTAGTGGATTTAAGAAACCATTGCCTATGGGGGACAAGTACAGGAAAGGAAGGCAAAGTAGTGGTCATCCCAGGGAAACAGGGGAAGGGGACCCTGTGCACCATGAAGCCTAAGGAGGGTTATAACCTCGAGCTCATGGTCAGTAATACCCCAAAGGAATTCCAGGCATTTGTGCGCACCCACCTAGCCACATTTGCCACACACAAGCATGACTGTGGGAGGGTTAACGGGTTCGAGGTCAGCGTAGACGGGTGTGGTGTATGTAACCTGTTCCACCTTAAGAGAACTACCTTAAGAGATGTACTACTTTCTCTTGGCTGCTGTATACTGTAATACCGGTGGTGACCACACCGGTATATAAACATTGTGTAGGGATTTGCTGGGCAGTTCAGCCCTGACCTCCGAATAGTAAAGACCTGTTAAAAGTTATTCTTGTGGTCTGTGTCCAGTGATTTATAATAAGCATAACTGGGACACACAGACTCAACAGTGGCGACGAGTCCGATCTTACCCTGTGGCAGTTTTACATCCAAGGCAGCTTCGTCCTCAGAACGGGCATCGAGAAGAGGCATCCGCCCTCATCATCCTGCTGAGCACCATCGCACGGGAGGCATCAAGAACCCAGGTTAAAAAGAAAAATTCTGACCACGAAGCCCTCCATCAGCGACAGGCAGTGACCATCCCTTCTACCACGGTGGTGGGTAAGCCGATCAGCGACACGAGCAGAAAGTTGGCCGCGTTGACGGTGGAGTGGGGGAGGGAAAACGGAGGAAAAAGGGCGGAGAACTCGACCACGGCCGGTGAAAAGGGCTGGGCTGCAATCGAGGCTGAGAGGCGCAGCGACTGGGGCAGCTTAAGGCACGAGAGCCGCGGAGAACTCAAACGCAGCCGGTGTAAAGGACTGGGCTGCATGCGGGGCTGAGAGGCGCAACAGCAGGGGAAGCGTGAATGCCCATGGGAACCGCGGGGGAGTAAAAACAGCGTCGGGGAATTGAGAACCGCTGGGGAGGCGAGAACGGCAGCAGCACGGCAATCGCCATTGCAGCCAGCGGGGGAAGAAGGCAAACGCGGGAAACCGCCATTGTAGTCGGCGGGGGAAGAAGACGAGCGCGGGAAAGACTGCCAAGCGCGGGAAGCAGCCATTTTAGTAGGCGGGGGAAGAAGACAAGCGCGGGAAGCCACCATTTTGAGAAAAAGAAAAATTTAAAAACTTGCAAGGATGCCTAAACATGGGAACATTAATACCTTTGATAGTGATATCGAAGATTGGACCACGTATGTAGAACGCATGGAAGTTTATTGTAAAGCAAATAAGGTACCAGATGATGAGAAAGCACTAACCTTATTAAGCTCAATGGGTGCGAAGACATACGGGCTATTGAAGCACCTTCTATCACCAGATAAACCGATGGATCAGACTTTCGCGAATATTGTTACTGTCCTGAAAAATCATTTAAACCCCACGCCGCTGATGATAGCGGAACGATTTAAATTTTACAGAAGAATGCAGCTAAAAGACGAAAGCAACGCTGAATTTTTAATTGAACTGCGTAAGCTATCAAAGTACTGTCAGTTTGGAACAGGACTAGCAGATGCGCTGAGAGATAAATTTGTGTGTGGATTGTTAAAAGAAGGAACACAAAAGCGACTGCTTGAGGAGAATGATCTTACGCTTGATAAAGCTGTCACTATTGCAGCATCGCACGAAGCCGCAGCGAGAGGCACTGCGGAAATGCAGCTACAGTCACCGGAACTCAGCACCAATCAAATGGTCTTGGGTACAGTAAAATGTTATCGTTGTGGAAAGACAACGCACGATCAGAACCAGTGCTGGTTCAAAAATCAGGAATGTAGAAAATGTGGCAGGCTTGGTCACATAGCTAAAGTATGCCGGTCAGGAAAGAAGACCAGCAACAAAAAGTCACCGCAGGAAAAGTACAGGAAGGTACACAAGGTGACAGAGAACAGTTCAAATGAACAGAAGTCAAATTCAGACTCCAGCAGTAATGAACTGGGTAGTCTAAGAGTACACAATGTTGGTAATGAAGCAGACCTCCAAACAATTTGGGTCACACTTCAGATAGCAGGAGTCCAAGTGAAGATGGAATTGGACACTGGATCGGCATTGACGGTCATGAATAAGCAAGATTACAAAAGGTTATTCCCACATATTCCCCTACAGGATACGGAGATTGTATTGAAAACATACACGGGGCAAAGAGTATACCCCATCGGGAAGATAGAGGTAAAGGTGGTCCACAAGGGCAAAGAAAGCCGAGGAATGGACTTATATGTGCTACCTGAGGGAGGTCCACCACTACTGGGACGGGAGTGGATTAGGAAAATAAATATGGACTGGCATTCCTTAAAAGCACTAATGGTAGATTCCGGTAAAAAAGATGTCAAACCTAAATGATTGTCCAGAATATTGGACGATGCTAAAGAGGTGTTCCAACAGGGACTGGGAACACTGAGAGGAATTACGGCAAACATCAAGGTTGAAGAACATGCAAACCCGAAATTTTTCAAAGCCAGACCGGTACCTTATGCGATACGACCTGCTGTGGCAGCTGAGCTGGAAGGGCTAGAACGTTCAGGAGTACTGTCTAAGGTAGACTGGAGTGAGTGGGCCACGCCCATTGTTCCCGTCATGAAGCGTTCATCGAGCAACAAGCCGGGGGAACCGGGGAAGGTTCGCATCTGTGGAGATTTCAAGATCACTGTTAATCCGATGCTTCACACGGTGCAGTATCCGCTTCCGCGGATTGAGGATATCTTCGCTTCGTTGTCTGGCGGGAAACACTTCACCAAGATAGACCTGGCGCAGGCGTACTTACAGATGGAAGTTGAGGAAGAGTCACGCCAGTATTTCACGATCAACACGCATAGAGGCTTGTACCAGTATAATAGACTGGTTTTTGGAGTGGCATCGGCTCCAGCAATTTGGCAGAGGGCCATGGAGCAGGTATTACAGGGAATTCCAGGCACACAATGTTACCTGGACGATATTCTGATTACAGGAGATGATGACGAGGAACACCTTGCAAATTTGGAACTGGTGCTCACCAGATTGAAAGAATATGGACTTCGAGTTAATTGCCAGAAGTGTGAGTTCTTTCAGAAGCGGATCTCGTACTGTGGTCATGTCATTGACCAGGAGGGGCTTCATAAGTCTCCTGACAAGATCGAAGCTGTTGTGAAGGCTCCCGCTCCGGATAATGTATCCCAGTTGAGGTCGTTCCTAGGGTTGATTAACTATTACCATAAGTTTCTGCCAAATTTATCCACGGTGCTGCACCCGCTGAACGCTCTTTTGCAGAAGGGAGTACCATGGAAGTGGAGCGAGGACTGTAAGAGGGCCTTTCGCAAAAGCAAGGCATTGATCGCCTCAGAGGAAGTGTTGGCTCACTTGAACCCAACGCTGCCTATTCGTTTGGCTTGTGATGCTTCTCCATATGGTATTGGGGCAGTACTCTCACACAAGTTGCCGAATGGCCTGGAGAGGCCAGTTGCGTTCGCATCCAGATCATTGACCTCCGCTGAGCGCAACTATGCTCAGATAGATAGGGAGGCTCTCAGCCTTGTGTGGGGAGTAAAGAAGTTTAATCATTACCTGCAGGGCCAAAAGTTTACGCTTCTGACAGACCACCAGCCGTTGGTATCCATTTTTAACCCTCAGAAGGGTGTTTCGGTGATGACAGCACAGAGACTCCAGAGATGGTCCCTTTTCCTAGGGGCACATCAATATCAGACCGAATTCAAAAGTACAAAGCAGCATGGTAATGCTGATGGGCTGTCGCGCCTGCCACTACCTACAGAGGAGGAGGCACCGACGGTTGACCCTGTTGAGTTATTTCACTCGACCATCATCGAATGTTTACCAGTCACCAATGCAAGTATTGAAAGAGAAACCAGGAACGACCCGACACTGTCCCGGGTCTACGAAGTGACAGTGAAGGGATGGCCAGCACATGGTGATCCACTGTTACCGGCATTCTCAGCAAGACGAGAACAGCTGTCCGTCTGTCAAGGAACATTGATGTATGGAACAAGGGTGATTATTCCTCCTAAGTTAAGAGAGAGAGTTCTAAAGGAACTGCATGAAGGTCATCTGGGGGGAGTCAAGATGAAAAGCCTTGCTAGGGCTTATGTGTGGTGGCCGGGTATCGACCAACAGATAGAGGATCTGACGAAAAGCTGCTCAGGGTGCCAAAAAGTGCAAAATGCACCTCCGATTGCACCGCTGCATCCATGGGAATGGCCTTCAACACCATGGCAACGTGTACATATTGACTTTGCTGGTCCATTCATGGACTCCATGTTTTTAATTGCAGTGGATGCACATTCTAAATGGCCAGAAGTGATTAAGATGACGACCACTACCTCGGAAAAGACGATCGCGGTGCTAAGAACGATATTTGCAAGAAATGGATTGCCAGAACAAATATGTTCAGACAACAGACCGCAGTTCGTGTCAGAAGAATTCCAGAAATTCATGAAGAAGAATGGGGTGAAACATTATACCTCTGCCCCATATCATCCGGCTACAAACGGGTTGGCCGAGAGATTTGTACAAACGTTCAAAAAAGCAATAAAGGCCATGAGCGAAGATCAGATTCCACTACAACACAAGGTGGACAAATTCCTACTGGCATATCGAAACGCCACTCATGCAGTGACAAACCAAAGTCCTGCCATGATGTTCTATAACAGGAGGTTGCGGTCCAGGTTGGACTTGTTAAAACCAAATGTGCGGAGGGAAGTTGAAAACAAACAGTTCCAGCATATAAATAACAAGACCACTCGGAGTTTCGAAATAGGACAACCAGTGTTAGCCCGGGACTATAAAAATGAGAAATGGCAATCTGGAACAATTCGGGCCAGACAAGGACCCCTGATGTACATGGTAGATATTGGTGAAAATGTAATACGGCGTCATGCTGACCAACTGGTAGAATCGAGAACAAGGGTCGAACCCAGGGTTACGGCAGAGACAACCGTGGAAGAAGTTAGTGAACCTGAAGCATCTACCTCAGAAGTGGATGTACCCGAGGATGATGTCCAATCCATAAGAGATCAACTAGATGAGTCACCCCAGCAACGAGAATCAGAGACCCCTGAAAGGCGTTATCCAACTCGAATCAGGAGGCCTCCTCAGAGACTGAATCTTTGAATTGTTTTGCATGAAGTTGTATATATATATATCTATATATGTTATTATGTTATGTTAAATGGGGATATAACTGTTAAGCTAAAAAGGGAGGATTGTGGTGTATGTAACCTGTTCCACCTTAAGAGAACTACCTTAAGAGATGTACTACTTTCTCTTGGCTGCTGTATACTGTAATACCGGTGGTGACCACACCGGTATATGAACGTTATGTAGGGATTTGCTGGGCAGTTCAGCCCTGACCTCCGAATAGTAAAGACCTGTTAAAAGTTATTCTTGTGGTCTGTGTCCAGTGATTTATAATAAGCATAACTGGGACACACAGACTCAACAACGGGGACCCCATGGCCCAACCACAAAAACAGTACAACATCCCCAGGGAAGCGGAGCCAGACATGGAAGCAGCCATGCCCATCTTAGTGCAACAGGGGGTCATGAGACTGATAGCCACCCACGTAAACTCTCCACTGTGGCCGGTTAGAAAGCCGGACAATTCCTGGAGGGCCATGGTGGACTATCGGGTGCTCAACAGCAACATCCCAGCCTGTGCACCCACAGTAGCAGCAGTTGCCGACCTGATAGGAAGTATCCCAGGATCCGCGACCACGTTAACGCTGCTGGATATTTCCAACGGGTTTTGGTCCATCCCTTTAAGGAGGGATGACCAGTACAAGTTTGCCTTTACTTTTAAAGGGCAACAGTACACCTGGAACTGTTTGCCTCAGGGCTTCCACAATAGCCCCAGCATCTTCCACCAGTGCATGGCAAATAGTTTAAAGGGCTTCAGCCAGCCCAGGCAGCTGGTACAGTATGTGGATGACCTGCTCCTCTTCACTGATTCGAGAGAGGAGCATGGCCCACTACTGGCCGAACTGCTGGAGTTGCTCAGGCAGGAGGGTTTTAAAGTAAACCCAAAGAAAGCGCAGATCGGCCAGCAGGAGGTGAAATTCCTGGGCCTGACCATACGCGCTGGGGAAAGGGCCATAGATAAGGCTAGGATGGAGGGAGTACAGGAGTTACCGGTTCCCAACACAGCCACGGGTGTGAGGTCAATTCGAGGGCTAACCGGGTACTGCAGAGACTTTATTGAGGACTATGCAGCCGCAGCAGCCCCTCTGCTCTGACTCCTACACAAGGGAGTGGAGTGGGCGTGGGATGAGGGTTGACAGGCAGCATTTGTCATGCTCAAGGATGATCTGCAGACCGCACCAGCTCTAGGGGCCATAGATGGGGGGAAAGAGTTCTTCCTGGAGGTAGCAGCCAGCGGGGACAGCCTGAGTGCTGTGCTGCTCCAACAGCGGCATGGCAGGCTGAGGCCAGTGGTCTGCTCCTCCAGGATACTCACGGGTGTGGAGAGGAGCTACTCCAATTGTGAGAGGCACCTCTTAGCCACACATTGGGCTGTGAAAAGATCGCTGATCTTCACAGGCACCTCTCCCATTACCCTCCTCACCCATCACACACCCACCCAGATACTCCTGGATGGGAGAATCAAGGATGGGAGAGTGAGCAGTGCCTGCATTGCTCGCTGGACCCTGCTTCTCTCACAGATGGACCGAATAGTAAAAGGGCTCTGCGAGCCAAAGCTCGCAGCCAACTTGGTATATCCTGGAACAGCCCACCGGTGTTCCATAGAAGGGGTTTGGGAAGTGGACATAGGTTTACGGGCCGGGATACACCCCACAGGCCGCGAAATCTATGTGGACGGCTCCAGCACAGTACCTGCTGGTGAGCGACTCACAGGGTGTGGAGTTTATGACCCAGAGGCGAACATTGCCCTGGCAATTAAGCTCCCCAGCACCATGAGTGCCCAGCAGGCTGAACTGTCCGCGGTAGTGTACGTTGTTACACACCCTGAAATCTTCCCCACCCCGTACACAATTTGCTCGGACAGTATGTTCACGTGCAATTCGTGTACCGGTACCTGGCCATCTTGTCCCGCCGTGGATACACCTCCGCCGACGGGAGACCCCTCACAGTAAAACCCCTGCTGGAGAAAATCTTAGCAGCAGTGGGGGAGGAAGGGAAGGTTTTCATCCATAAGGTGAAAGCCCATTCCTCCACGGAACCCCGTAGTCAGGGCAACCAGCAGCCGGACATGCTAGCTAAGGAGGGTGCCTGCACAGGCACTTTCTGGGACCCATATGGATCCAGACCCATAGCAGCAGTCAAGGGTCGGGATGGGACACAAGGGAGTGCAGGGGTAGCTTTAGCCCTGGACCTCAAGACGGTCCAAACCCAAGACCCCGTCCTTAAGGCAGTCCTCAACGCAGTGATTGAGGGAAAAAGGGTAGAGGGCCCTTACGGCACAGCAGCCCTCTCCATGAAATAAGGCATGCTGTTTAGGGGATGTTAGATCCATGTGTTAATGGAGACACGGAATGCAGGAGTTGATTTAACAAGTGTTTACTGAACAAAGTCTGGAGGTGAACTAACAACACCAGACGCTACACAGGCTTATATACCCGAGTGGTCACTACTGGTACTACAGTATACAGGGGCTTCAAAAACATAGTTCCTCTTAAAGGTACATACACTACAATTCCTCCCCTTTTAGATAAATAGTACATAACATTTTAAGTAATCATTAAATAACATTTTTACAAGAACAATAATATACACATTTGCTGAAGTTAATCAATTACAAATTCAGACTCTCTGGAGGCTTCCTGACTCGGTCCGGATAACGCCTCGGTGGTGTAGTAGGTTCTTTTGGCAAGGTCGATTCGGCTTCAATGCTAGCGTCGGGTTCATCTGGTTCCAGTATCACCGGATCGGAGGTAGATACTATGGGTATCTCTGTTTCATCACTAGGCATATAGAGTTGTGGTGTAGGTTGTCCTTTTTCGGATGACTCTATGATCTGGTCAGCATGGCGCCTTATTATGCTTTCTCCAATGTCCACGGTATACATCAACGGTCCTAGTCGTGTGCAAATAGTTCCAGGCTGCCATTTCTCGGTACGGTAGTCCCGGGCCAAAACTGGTTGACCTATCTGGAAGGTTCTAGTTGGCCTTTCATTCATGCTTTGAAATTGTCGGTTCTCTACGTCCCTTCTGACGTTTGGCTTGACCGAATCCAGCCGGCATCTTAGTCTTCTATTGAAAAACATCATGGCGGGGGTTTGGTTTGTAACCACATGTGTTGCATTCCTGTATGCAAACAAGAAGTTATCTACCTTATGTTGTAGATTTATGTCTTCATTACCCATGGCCTTTATGGCCTTCTTGAAGGTCTGGACAAACCTTTCAGCCAATCCATTGGTGGCGGGATGGTATGGGGCGGACGTGTAGTGCTTAACCCCATTGTTTTTTAAGAACTTCCTGAATTCTTCAGATACAAATTGCAGTCCATTATCAGAACAGATCTGTTCAGGCAGCCCATTCCTGGCAAATATGGTCCTTAATACTGTGATGGTTTTTTCCGTGGTGGTGGAGGACATCTTTATTACCTCCGGCGACTTGGAGTGTGCATCCACCACGATTAAGAACATTGAGTCCATAAATGGACCAGCAAAGTCGATATGTACCCTTTGCCATGGAGATGAGGGCCACTCCCATGGATGTAGAGGGGCTTGTGGTGGGGCGTTTTGGACCTTCTGGCATCCTAGACAACTCTTGGTCATTTCTTCGATGTCTCCATCGATACCTGGCCACCACACAAACGCTCTTGCTAAGTTCTTCATTTTCACTCAATCCAGATGCCCCTCGTGAAGCTCCTTTAGCACTCTATCCTTGAGTTTGGGTGGAATCACCACTCTGGATCCACACATCAAGGTTCCTCGGCACACTGACAGCTGTTCTCTTCTTTGCGAGAATGCTGGCAACAGTGGTTTGCCATGTGCTGGCCATCCCTTCACCATTAAATCGTAGACTCGTGAAAGAGTCGGGTCATTTCACGTTTCCTTTTCAATGGTAGAATTTGTCACCGGTAGACATTCCACTATGGTCAAGTGGAATATCTCCACTGGGTCCACTGTAGGCGCCTCTTCCACCGTTGGCAACGGTAGGCGCAATAACCCATCAGCATTCCCATGCTGTTTTGTTCCTTTGTATTCTATGTCATATTGGTGTGCCCCTAGGAAAAGGGACCACCTCTGTAGCCTTTGCGCTGTCATAATGGGAACGCCCTTTTTAGGGTTGAATATGGAGACGAGGGGTTGATGGTCAGTCAACAAGGTAAACTTTTGTCCGTGTAGGTAATGGTTGAATTTCTTCACCCCCCCCACACCAGGCTGAGTGCCTCCCTGTCGATCTGGGCATAGTTACGCTCAGCTGAGTTCAATGAGCGTGACGCAAAAGCTATCGGCCGCTCCGAGCCATCAGGGAATCTATGCGATAATACCACTCCCACGCCGTAAGGGGATGCATCGCACGCCAGTCTGATTGGCAGTGATGGGTTGTAATGAGCCAACACTTCCCTGGACGTGATCAAGCCTTTGCATTTATGGAAGGCACATTTACAGTCTTCGCTCCATTTCCAAACTATTCCCGTTTGTAGCAGTGCGTTAAGCGGGTGCAGAACCATCGACAAGTTTGGTAAAAATTTATGAGAGTAATTTACTAATCCCAGGAACGACCTTAATTGTGAGACATTTTCAGGCGCTGGGGCCTTTACGACCGCTTCCATTTTTTCAGGTGACTTATGCAACCCTTCTTCGTTAATGACATGGCCACAATATGATATTTGTTTCTGGAAAAATTCGCATTTGGGGCGATTTGCTCGTAGGCCTCGTTCTCTCAGCCTCTTGAGCACCTGCTCCAAGTTGGCAAGGTGCTCGTTGTCATTTTCTCCTGTTACAAGGATGTCGTCTAGGTAGCATTGAGTCCCCGGAATCCCTTGCAGGACTTGCTCCATAGCTCTTTGCCAGATAGCCGGAGCTGATGCCACTCCGAAAACCAGTCGATTGTACTGGTACAGGCCTTTGTGTGTGTTTATCGTGAGATACTTTTTAGAGGCCTCCTCAACCTCCATCTGTAGATATGCCTGTGCTAAGTCAATTTTGGTGAAACGTTTCCCTCCGGATAGTGAGGCGAAAATATCTTCTATCCTCGGAAGAGGATACTGTACCGTGTGAAGAATCGGGTTTACAGTCACCTTGAAGTCCCCACAGATGCGAACTTTTCTCTGTTCTTCAGATTTATCATTATTCAACGTTTTCTTCATGACCGGGACGATGGGTGTTGGCCACTCGCTCCAATCTACCTTGGATAACACGCCTGCTTTTTCCAAATTCTCCAGCTCTGCCTCGACACCTGGACGAATTGCGTATGGCACCGGCCTTGCCTTAAAAAACTTGGGAATTGCTGCATCTTCCACTTTTATTGAGGCGGTGGCGCCTTTCAGGGTTCCTAGTTCCTGTTGAAACACTTCTTTGGCATTAGCCAAGATTTCTTTTAATCGTCCAGGTATGACGTCATCATCGTTTTTTTTCTTACTGGTCACCGTCAGTGCCTGAATGGAATGCCAGTCTAAACGTATCTTTCTGATCCATTCACGTCCCAACAACGGTGGACCACCATCTTGCAGAACGTATAAATACAACTTCTGTATTTCCTTGTCGTTGTATACAACAGGCACCCTTATTTTCCCTCTGCGGTATACTTTCTGCCCCGTATATGTCTTCAAGACAATGGATGTGTCTTTCAAAGGTATATGCGGAAATAGCCGCTCATAATCCCGTCGACTCATGACGGTCAGAGCTGATCCTGTATCTAGCTCCATTTTGACTGGGGACCCCGCTATCGTAAGGGTAACCCAAATGGTCTGGTAATCTTCTTTGGCAATTACATTATGTAATTTGAGACAGCTTAGTCTCTTGTTTCCGGAGTCGCTATCGCTCTTCCGGTCTTCGGAGCTACTGTCCGTCATCATTTGTACCTTTCTGTACTTTTCCTTATTGACCTTTTTACTGTCAGCGGATTTCTTTCCAGATCTGCATACACGTGCAATGTGTCCCATCTTTCCGCATAGCTTGCATGCTTTGTCCTTGAACCAGCAGTCCTTCTGGTCATGGGTAGATCTGCCGCAGCGATAACATCTCTCGAAACCCCGTGTCATTTCATGGGTGCCAAAGTCCTGTGGCTTTTGCTGTATCTCTGCAGCTCCTCTTGCTGCTGCTTCGTATGATACAGCCACACTGAAAGCCTTGTCCAGTGTCAAATCTTTCTCTGAAGTCTTTTCTGTGTTCCTTCGCTTGGGAGACCGCAGACGAATTTGTCTCGTAGAGAATCTGCCAGTCCTGCCCCGAATTGGCTGTGCTTTGACAGCTTTCGTAATTCGGTGAGGTAATCAGCGTTACTTTCATTCTTGTGCTGATTCCTCCTGAAGAATTTGAATCGTTCTGCTATCAGCAGCGGTGTTGGGTTTAAGTGCTCCTGTAAGGTATCAACAATCTCCTTAAAATTCTTGTCCATCGGTTTGGCTGGAGTGATCAAGTTTCGTAACAGCCCGTATGTCCTTGCGCCCATCAGATTTAGAAGTACCGATGCCTTTTTATCATCCGCTACTTCATTCGCCTTGCAATATACCTCCACTCTTTCCACATATGTGGTCCAATCTTCTATATCAGTATCGAAAGCAGTAACATTGCCAGTCTTCGGCATCTTGAAAATCTAAAATGGTGCTTCACGCGCTTTTCTTTCTTCCCCGCTGAGTTAAGATGGCGCCTCCCGCGCTTTCCCGCCGCTGCCGCTGCTGCCAACGCTGTTGCTGGTGATTAATTAATTAATTAATTTATTTTATTTATTTATTTTTTAATGGCGACGCAGTATGGTCTTTGTGCCTCCCGAATCGCTGCTGCCAACGCTGTTCTCCGCGGTTCCCTTTGCGACCTGCAGCTTTTCGCGGTATTTCTATATTTTTTATATATCGCTTCAATAGTTTCTCCGTTACTTGGAGAACCGTTCCCATCATGGAGCGGACCCTCTGGGACTTTCCCCTCCCTCTGCTCGGTCCGAACGCCGACCTGCTTTGCAGCACCGGCCGCGCCCTGAGTGCTCCACCCTCTCGCTCTCTTTGCTTCTGCTTCCCGACTCGCTGCCCGGCCCCGTTGCAGAGCCACCCGATCGAGCTCTAGCCCACCGCAGCCCAGGAAGGATCAGTGCACTACCTGCCACCAGCCCGTTTAGCTGGGGAAACCACAGACTGGAGACCAAGCCTGGCCCTCGTTTTCGAGTTTCTTCGAGTTATTTTTTTTTTTCTTTCTTGCTTCTGGCTTCGACCTTCGTCTGAGGAATCGATCCCCTTGAGGTGCTGCCGAATTGCAGGTAAGTTCGTTTCTAACTCGTCGCCACTGTTAGATCCGTGTGTTAATGGAGACACGGAATGCAGGAGTTGATTTAACAAGTGTTTACTGAACAAAGTCTGGAGGTGAACTAACAACACAAGACGCTACACAGGCTTATATACCCGAGTGGTCACTACTGGTACTACAGTATACAGGGGCTTCAAAAACATAGTTCCTCTTAAAGGTACATACACTACAGGGGAGAACAATGGGTAGAACCACAGCAGAACCGGAGGGAATTCCTTCAACTGGCCCATGAGGGTCCAGGAGCCTGAGACCACCTGGCAGTGGGTGGAACAGGCGGGATGGTGGCCAGGACTCAGGGAAGATGTCCGCGAGTTCTGCGCCGACTGTCTGGTGTGCGCTGCTCATAACCCTGACCCCCACAAAAGGAAGGTACCTATGGGACACATCAGGAGGGTAGAGGGACCATGGCAGTCGATACAGTTCGACTACATCGGGCCCCTGCCCACCGCCCAGGGAGGCTATAAGTACTGCCTAGTCCTGGTAGATGTGTTCACGAAATGGGTAGAAGCCTTCCCCTGCAGAACAGCCACAGCTCTGGGTACAGCCAGGATCCTGGTCCGGGAAGTGTTCTCGCGATGGGGGCTACCATAGTATGTGGAGTCTGACCAAGGGAGTCATTTTACCGGGCAGGTCATGCAGAATACCCTTATGCTGCTCGGCATCGAGGGGAAGTGGCACGCTGCCCATAACCCACAGTCATCAGGGATAGTGGAGAGAATGAACAGGACCCTGAAGGAAAGGCTGAGGAAAGAGACGGTGGACTCACCTAGAAAATGGCCAGAGGTCCTACCGTTGGTCCTGATGGGGATCCGGGCCAGCCAGTCCAAAAGCACGGGGTACTCCCTGCACGAGCTGATGACTGGCAGGGTTATGTGGACCCCCACCCATATACTAGCCCCCACCCATGTACTAGCCCCGAAGGTCAGCTCAGGGAGGTAAACTGGGACAGGTTCGCCAGGAACCTCTTTGAGCATCTTAAGCAGGTCCACGGGCAGGCGGCTGGGAACATGGGAAAGCAGCATCGGAGTAACCGATTGCTGTTAGAACCCCAAAAACACCACGAGTGGGAAATAGAGGATCAGGTTATGGTGAGGAATTTTACTCGGGTAGGAAGTCTAGAACCGTTATACATGGGGACCTACAGCATCGTAGACAAGGCCAGCCCCATGGTATACGCCATTAAGATGCCTCGGCGCACCAAATGGTTCCATATTAATCAGTGTAAACTGTTTAAGCCCAAGAGGAGAGAACAGCCAGTTGGGATAAGGTCTGAGGATAGAAATCCTCAGCCTGCAGCAGGAGCAAGTTCACAGACTGCACAGACAGGCGCTGTGGCTTGCTTAAGGGGAGGGGCCATCCCGCCCACCGATTGGGACACTCCCCCACTCTTCTGGGATTTAGATGAGGTGGGACCCGAGGGCAGAGACCCCGCCCCTGACCCAGGTTTAGACGAGGTGGGACCCGAGGGCGGAGACCCCACCCCTGACCCAGATTTAGATGAGGTTGGACCCGAGGGCGGAGACCCCGCCCCTGACCCAGGTTTAGATGAGGTGGGACCTGAGGGCGGGGACCCTCAGCCTGCAGCACCAGGCTGCGAAGAGTTACCTGCCCCTAGCCCAGGTTCAGAAGGGGTAAAGCCTGAGGAGGAAGATCCCCAGCCCGCAGTAGTGGAAAGCCCACAGACCGCATCGGAGCGGGCAGTGGCTCGGGTTAAAGAACCACCAGCCAGAAAAACCCCACCCGCCAAAGTCCCCAGAAGGTCCCCACGGACGCCCCGGCCAAAGAAACCGTGGTCACTGGCTCCCCATTTTAAAAGGGCAGCCTCTCGAGTCAGGGATCGGTCTGAGGGCAGAGGTCCCCAGCCAGCAGCCACAGGCTGCGAGGGACCAAAAGTACAGGACAGTGCGGCCACACCGAAGGGAGCGGTGTGCCGCAGCCCGAACAGGGATTAGGCTGGCCGCCCGGAGACGGGCGGCCGATTAACTAAGTTAGGTAATTTAAGTGCAATAGTGTTAAGTTTGGGTGTTTAGTTTAAGTTTAAACAAGGTGATTGGTAGTTTTTTATAAGTAGTAGTATTGTTAAGAGTGTTTGTATTGAGTCGAGGTCGCAAGACTCGACTATGCTTCACCCAAGCCAGAGAATCTCCTGGGGACCTGGCTGTATGCTCTTGTATCTCTTTGCAGGAGAGGATTTCAGGATGAAGGGGGGCGTACTCCTACTCGCCCTGATAGGAATGAGCATTGGAAAGCGAGGTGACGTGGAGGACTCCCATGTCTATCGGTGCTCAGGAGAGAGAGCACCTATAGTTACCAATGGAGGTGGCGAACGGGATGTGGAGGAGCTCGCCATCTACTTCCACGAGGGAAGGTGGCCAGGGTGGCTGGGGTCCAATTCGACTCAGTACTCCAGCCAGACCAGGTTCATGTACAGGGAGGCCTCCCTCCTGTGCCCCAGGTTACAGGTCGTTGCCACAAGGGTCAGCGTCACCTTAGGGAAACGTGTATGTCTAACATGCAAGGGACAGATTCCTTTGGACAGGTGGTGGTGGCTCAGAAAACTGAGCAATGATATGGGAAAACCCGCAGTCAAGTGGGAACGATTGGGGAACAATACCCATCGGACGATTACAGGGACTCACGGGGGATTGAGTGTGTGCTGGGACAAGTGGTGGGAACCGGATCAGGGCATTTATGTCTGTATGTGGGGGTCAGAGAAGGTCTGCCCCACAGGCATATCCATCATTTTCCACCGGCAATGGCAAGATGCCAGGGAGGGGGTGAAGTGGGATTCCAGCCTGAAGGCGTGCACGGTCCCATACTCCCCGATCCCAGTGAATGCCACTGAACTTGTGACCCGCCCCCAAAAACCCCTGCCCACGACCCAGGCAGCAAGGACACACAGGGAGGGGTGCCCTGCCACCACCAAGGGACCAGGGAATGGGCTGGTACTAGTGCCGACGGAACAGGTGCTATACCAGGGGGTACACTACGTGGTAGCCTCCGTGATTTTAAACCTCACCGAGGTACACTTACCAGAGTGGTGCTCCAAAGAGACAGAACAGCTATACCAGGCCCTGTTAAAAGAGATGTTTAGGAAATTCTACGATTTCAATTTTGCCAATGTAGACAAGACAGAACTCTACACTACACACACTGAGTATTTTGGTAATACGGGGAGACAAAGAAGGGGAGCCTGGAATGATGTTTTCACAGCGTTTAACACAAGATCCTCTGTCATAAATGGTCCATTTAAAAGAAATTATAGCTGAGCTGGAGAAGCATGCAAAAACTGTAAATGCCCTCATAAGAGAGGACAGAAATGCTTCAGATCAGGCTGCACAGAATGAGGTGTGTGTACTGTACGGGGCATGGTTGCTGGGCGAGGGCCGCAGTAATCTGGAGGATTTAAAACAGGGTTTAGTCCCCTCCTGGATCAGCAACAAACACCCCGCAGCCCTCCATCCATTTGAGAATGCATTAAGCCCGTGTCAACTCCGGCTAGCTTCTGAGGCCTACCCAGTCCCAGTAGATTGTGGATGTTCAAACCACACTATCATGGGTATAGTAGTAAGGATGCCGGTCATGGGTGGGACAGCCCGACCCACACCGGTATACAGGGTAGAGAACATTGGAGTCATTCAAGGGGGTGCACACATCCGTTTCACAGCGGTCCCACCTTACGTCATAAAGTGGGAGCACGCTATGACAGGTACTGACCTCAGGGTGCCGGAGCCGGGGAGCACACATAATACTGTGTCCCCAGTACTTGAACGCCTATTCTAAACCACAGTGCGGGTTTAGAGCTGCTGGCGCAAAACCTATAAACTGTACCATGGAGATAATGGCACAAGACCATGTTCCCCCACAGGTAGCATATATAGGAGGTGGCACATATTGTGTTACCACGGGTGCGCCCCACTACCAGCATGGACAGCATAGCTGGTGTCCGGTTAGTGACAGCAGTTTCTGTTTTAAACCCGAGGCAGAAGTTCAAGTGGCCCAGGAACGAATTGTCCCCATTCCTGAACCCTCCACTGTTCACCTTACTGTAAAAGAGAATTTCACCAACCTACAAAAGTGTGTGGCACATTTTGGCTACGAAATCCCCCCTTTCCCAGAACATCTTACCAAAATACTCAAAGCAGTAATAGTCTCACAGAAACATTTCTACACTCTGGAGCAGACGACAGTAGAGATAGGGGCCAAAATATTGGATATTGTGGTTCCACCCTGGTGGGACATTTTTGAAAACATAGAGGTCCCTTCATGGATTAGACTTGCTTCCCACATTCTCGTAGTTTGCCAGCTGGGAATAATATAGTACCTAGTGTGCACTCAGTGCAGGGGAAAATGCCAAATACTAGAATTCCAAAACCAAAGGACCTAGAAGGAACATTATGTCAAGGTGGAAGGAGATACACCTGTTTGAATTTTTTTGTGTGCTACTGATTAAAGATCTTTGTTGGTTTTTTTTGTTATTTTTAATAAAGATGTATGTGTACCAAGTGGTGCAGGGGTGTTGGTACCCCTCCATGCTTGGATGTGTGTAAATGACTGTATTCTGTCTATGTATGCTTATGTACACTACATTTTAAAGAATGGGAAATGCATGTATCATGGGATCATAGATAGGTAATTACAAGGGAAGATTGACTTTGGAGGGTCGGGAATTTTGCTCACCTTGAAAAGTATGATACTTAAAGCAAGTTTAGTATCAACAGGGGGGAGTGTAGGGTTCTCAAAATTCCCACATTCCCCAAAAGTTATGGATAAAGGTACCCTGTATGGACAAGTTATTAAAAAGAGTACCCGAAAGAAAATGGCTTCTGAAACCTCGTGACCGAGGCCCGCAGGATTTTAAAAAGCAAGGCCCTGCAAAAGGCAGGCCCATTCAAATCCTGAAACGAAACCTAACATGCATGGATCTGTGTGGAAGACTTTGTCATTTTCTCTAAAGCCAGACAGCTAGGTAAACACAGAATATGCATCTTTCATCTCGAAACAGTTAACTCAGGATAGACGTAATCTTGAGGCCATTAACTTTTTGCATACATAATCGGTAACCGCTGAAAGGAGCCACCAAGCCAGGAAAAGACGATTAAACATTCATAAACGACAAACAGCCAGGATATTGAAGCCGTTAAAACAAGGAGACAACTGCCCCAAAAGCCATTAAGGTGAATGACTGTAAACACTTTAGACAAGCCCATCAAAATTAAACAAAGAACTGACCTGATTTGGCACGCAGATAAGGGTTTTGAAGAGCCGGTATAATTACAGGCCCACCGGTAGCCAAGCTCTTTTCCATCTCTTGGTCCCGCTTCCTCTTCTCTTCTCTTCCCGCCCGAACACCGAGGACGCCCATTGCAACACCGGGGGCCATACGCGGGAGGAGAACGGGACCCGACTCAACACACACAGGACACACGGGGGCCATACGCGGGCAGACGAGATGAGACGAACGGCAAGACCGATTAGCAGAGAAGGGCAGTGACAAAGAAGCATTGGGGATGAGCTGACATTCGATGCATGGATAGAAGTTGCACCGCGGTAACAAACTAGATTGCCAACCAAACCCCAACCACAACAAAATCTTCAACGACCAGACCACCACCAGAAGAACAACCATTCTGCAAGGTAAAGTACCCAACAAAGACTTTACTCTTTAAACTGAGGAAAAAGGGGTACTTTACTCAGACGACTCCACCGCCGCGCCCTGGGACCACGTCACGATGGCAGGCCCCAAAGGACACAAAGAGCAAACCCCTAAACCACAACCGGCTTAATCGACAGGTTTTGAACTGTCAAGGAAACCCCATTGGTGAGCATAAATCCCTGGCCCCTCTTAGCTCAATCTAGTTAGGTGTTGGGGGTGGGACAAGGGTAGGGGGATTATTAACGTGATTGTTCCCTCGTTGTGCCAACTAAGTGTAACTTTATATGCCTGTAATTATTCTAGTGATTTTTCCAGTATTGTAATATTGTTGTGCCTTTTAATAAAATTACGGTTTTCTTGGAGCAAACCAATTGTCTACTCTATTTCTGTATCGCCGCCTGTACCTAAGTCTGGTGTCTAGAACTCAGGGGTGTGGGAGCGATTCGAACCGCTCAGAGAAAGTCAGGGGGCAGAGCTGACTGGGCACACGCCACCCCCTACACACTCTATTGCCGCTGACCACAGAATTTGGATGGCCTCATAGAAAGTGAATTAACAGAGATTAAAATGTCCCCTTCCAGTCTGCATCTTCTCTCTCATGTTATATGTGGGCATCTCTTGTAAGAAGATACAAAAGGGACATGTGCCGGAATTAAGAATTGGAGAGGCAGTGTCATCCAAAATCTCAGCCCAGCATCATCCATCTTAAGTGAATCCATGAGCATACAGCGTGTAGGCAGCTTGTGTTGGCAGTGTGCTTGATAGCTCTAGCTTGTAAGATTTATGCGTGGCATTAGAGGCATATTTCCATACCAAACACAAACTGTGTCCTACAGCAATATGGATATGTGCCACCTAGTTGAATGGTTGCCTAAGTGCTGTGCATCGTGCCTTTGTGATGCTGCTCCAAGATGAGAGTGAATACATTTAACTTGGCAACCATCATGAATCTAAACATTAACTGCCACAGCTTATGCACAGGTGAGGCAGCATTCGCACACTGCTCCACCTCAACCCAGGAAAAAGAAAAAAGACTTACATTTATATAGCACCTGTCATGACCTTCGGACATCCCAAAGCACTTTACAGCCAATTAAGTACTTTTGAAGTGTAGTCACTGTTTTAATGTAGGAAACAAGCAGTCAATTTGCACACAGCAAGCTCCTACAAACAGTAATGTGATAATGACCAGATAATCTGATTTCTAAGTGATGTTGTTTGAGGGATAAATATTGGCCAGGACACCAGGGTTAAGTCTCTGAGCAGGACTTGAACCCACAACCTTCTGTGAGTGCTGTCAACTGAGCCACAGCTGACACTACCCCAGACACTGTGCACATTTGATATTACCGGAGTTCCAAAAGGACCAGACTACTTTGAAGGATCTCATGTGGCACGACCTCCAAAGCTACATCTTGCTCCTTACCATCCTTACAGTCATGGTCCCGTTCAATGTAGAAAACTTTTCCTTGAGCAATGTGTAGCCCAGCTTTAAGAGAGCCACGTTTTAACAACTGCTCTTGCCAGATATCCTGCCCTGCTTTAGTGGTGTTGGTTGAGGGGTAAATATTGGCCAGGACACCAGAGAGAATACCTTCTACGAAATAGTCCCATGGGATCTTTTATGTGCACCCTGTAATGTATGTACCTTTAAGGGGGGAACTACTTTCTACAGCTCATGTATACCGTAGTACCGGCAGTGACCACACATGTATATAATGCTGAGTAGTAATCTGTTGTTTCAGTTGCAGTTTGAACCACATTGAGTAAACACCTGTTGTACCGTTCTCTGCAGTCCTTTTCTTATTATTACACGGATGTAATAGTGGCGACGAGCAAGTTCGAACCTACCTGCAACTCTGCATCGCCTCCCAGGGATTCGCTCCTGGAGAACAGTGGAAGAAGATCGAGTCCAGAAGCACGGGCGTCGACCACGGGCAACTGCCCAGTCATCCAGCAGAGATTTGAGCATCGCAGGGGAGGCTGTCGAGAGCCAGGCTTGGCTTTCCAGTCACGGTGGTCCAGCGAAATGGGCTGGCAACAGGTACTGCGCAGACCCTTCCCAGACAGCGACGGGCTAGAGCCCAACCGAGCGGCACAGAAAAAGGCCGAGCAGCATCGACGGGGGAGAGAGAGAGGGCAGAGCGCACAGGGCGCAGCCGGTGTTCAGGACCGAGCGGCATCAACGGGGGAGAGAGGCGAGAGAGAGCAGAGCGCAGCCGGTGGTCAAGGGCCGAGCAGCGTCAACGGGGCAGAGAGGCGCGCAGGGAAATGCGAGGCGCTGCCATTGCCACGAGGACCGCAGAGAGCGGCGTTGGCAGCAGCGCAGGAGCAGCGCACGAAACCCACAGGGCGTCGCCATTTGCCATGAGGACCGCCGAGAGCGGCGTTGGCAGCAGCGCGGGAGACGCCATTTTAAACCGCAGCGGGGAAGAAAGGAAAGCGCGGGAGACACCATTTTAAGCCAGTCTAACCACACCCAAAAATGCCGAAGAGTGGCAGTATGACAGCATTCGACAATGAAGTCGAAGATTGGATGACATATGTCGAACGCATAGAAGTATACTGCAAGGCGAATGAAGTGCCAGATGACAAGAAAGCGCTGGTATTGTTGAATTCAATGGGTGCAAAAACATATGGCTTACCACGAAACCTAGTAACCCCAGAGAAGCCAGTAGAAAAGGATTTTGAAAACAAAGTGTCAATCCTACAGGACCACTTAAACCCCACACCACTGCTGATAGCAGAAAGATTTAAGTTTCACAAAAGGAACCACCATAAAGATGAAAATAATGCTGAGTATTTAACGGAAATGCGCAAGCTATCGAAACTGAACCGACCAGGGGGCAAGCAACCTTAGATCTGGTCCTGTGTAATGAGACAGGATTAATTAAAAATGCCCTAGTAAAGGATCCCCTTGGAATGAGTGACCATAACGTGGTTGAATTCCATATTCAATTAGAGGGTGAGAAGGTTGGATCTCAAACAAGTGTGCTAAGATTGAATAAAGGAGACTATGAAGGTATGAGAGCGGAATTGAGTAGAGTGGATTGGGAAAATAGATTAAAGGGTAAGACGATACATGATCAGTGGTGTACATTTAAGGAGTTATTTTACAACTTCCAAAAAATATATATTCCACTGAGAAGAAAAGGGTGTAAAAGAAAAGACAGCCATCCGTGGCTAAGTAAGGAAATTAAGGATAGTATTCGACTAAAAACAAGGGCATATAAGGTAGCCAAATCTAGTGGGAGGATAGAGGATTGGGAAAACTTTAAAAGACAGCAACAAATAACAAAAAGATTGATTAAGAAAGGGAAGATAGATTATGAAAGTAAATTAGCAAAAAATATAAAAACAGATAGTAAGAGTTTTTATAGTTATATAAAAAGAAAAAGGGTGGCTAAAGTAAATGTTGGTCCCTTAGAGGATGAGACCGGGAAATTAATGGCGGGAAATATGGAGATGGCAAAAACACTGAATGAATATTTTACATCAGTCTTTACAGTAGAAGACACTAAGAATATCCCAACACTGGACAAACAGGGGGCTAAAGGGGGGAGGAGCTAAACACGATCAAAATCACTAAGGAAGTGGTACTCGGTAAAATAATGGGACTCAAGGCGGATAAATCACTTGGACCTGATGGCTTACATCCTAGGGTCTTGAGGGAAGTGGCGGTAGGGATTGTGGATGCATTGGTAATAATTTTCCAAAACTCCCTGGACTCGGCAATGGTCCCGGCAGACTGGAAAACTGCTAATGTAACACCCTTATTTAAAAAGGGCAGTAGACAGAAGGCTGGAAACTATAGACCGGTTAGCCTAACATCTGTAGTAGGTAAAATTTTGGAGTCCATTATTAAGGAGACAGTAACAGGACATTTGGATAATCATAATTTAATAGGACAAAGTCAGCATGGTTTTATGAAGGGGAAGTCATGTTTGACAAATTTGCTGGAGTTCTTTGAGGAAGTAACGTATAGGGTGGATAAAGGGGACCCAGTGGACGTAGTGTATTTAGACTTCCAAAAGGCATTTGACAAAGTGCCACACAAAAGATTATTGCTTAAGATAAAAAATCACGGGATTGGGGGTAATATTCTGGCATGGATAGAGGATTGGCTATCTAACAGAAGGCAGAGAGTTGGGATAAATGGTTCATTCTCAGACTGGCAATCAGTAACTAGTGGTGTTCCGCAGGGGTCAGTGCTGGGTCCCCAACTCTTTACAATCTATATTAACGATTTGGAGGAGGGGACCAAGTGTAACATATCAAAGTTTGCAGATGATACTAAGATGGGGGGGAAAGTAGTGAGTGAGGAGGACATAAAAAACCTTCAAGGGGACATAGACAGGCTAAGTAAGTGGGCAGAGATTTGGCAGATGGAATACAATACTGGAAAGTGTGAGGTTATGCACTTTGGCAGGAAAAATCGTAGAGCAAGTTATTATCTTAATGGCAAGAAACTGGAAAGTACTGAAGTACAAAGGGATCTGGGGGTCCTGGTGCACGAAACTCAAAAGGTTAGTATGCAGGTGCAGCAAGTGATTAAGAAGGCCAATGTAATGTTGGCTTTCATTGCTAGGGGGATAGAATATAAAAATAGGGAGGTATTGCTTCAGTTGTACAAGGTATTGGTGAGACCGCACCTGGAATACTGCGTACAGTTTTGGTGTCCATACTTGAGAAAGGACATACTTGCTCTCGAGTCAGTACAAAGAAGGTTCACTCGGTTAATCCCGGGGATGAGGGGATGGACATATGAGGAGAGGTTGAGTAGATTGGGACTCTACTCATTGGAGTTCAGAAGAATGAGTGGCGATCTTATTGAAACATATAAGATTGTGAAGGGGTTGGATCGGGTGGATGCAGGGAAGATGTTCCCGATGATGGGTGAAACTAGAACTAGGGGGCATAGTCTTAGAATAAGGGGCTGCTCTTTCAAAACTGAGATGAGGAGGAACTACTTCACTCAGAGGGTGGTAGATCCATGGAATATGCTGCCCCAAAAAGCTGTAGAAGCTACATCATTACATAAATTTAAAACAGAAATAGACAGTTTCCTAGAAGTAAAGGGAATTAAGGGTTACGGGGAGCGGGCAGGAATTTGGACATAAGTCTAGGTTCGGATCGGTCATGGCCCTGTGGGTAGCGGAGCGGGCCCAGGGGCCGTGTAGCCTGATCCTGCTCCTATTTCGTGTGTCTAATTCTGTTAGATTCAGGAGATGGTTCTGTGATAGTGGATTGGCGGTTAGGATCAGATCAGCCATGATCTTATTGAATGGCGGAGCAGTCTCGAGGGGCCGATTGGCCTACTCCTGCTCCTATTTCTTATGTTCTTATGAAACACTGCCAGTTTGGAACGAGACTAGCAGATACTTTAAGGGACAAGTTTGTGTGTGGGCTTCAAAGTGAAGGAACCCAGAAACGGCTTCTATCAGAAAAGGATCTTACGCTGGACAAGGCTTTCAGCATTGCAGTATCACATGAAGCAGCAGCACGGGGCGCTGCAGAGATACAACGGAGACCGCAAGAATATGGCACAAATGAAATGTCATACGGAACAGTGAAGTGCTATCGCTGTGGCAGAACAACACACGACCATAATGATTGCTGGTTCAAGGACAAAGTGTGCAGACAGTGTGGAAAAGTAGGACACATAGCAAGAATCTGCTGGTCGGGAAAGAAAACCAGCAGCAAGAAATCTCCACAGGAGAAGTACAAGAAGGTACATAAGGTGACGGAGAGTAGTTCAGACGAACAGAAGAGTGATACAGACTCCGGAAGCAAGGAGCTGGGTTGTCTGAAACTACATAATGTGATCAAAACGGAGGATCACCAAACTATCTGGGTCATGCTCAAGATAGCAGGAGTCCAAGTGAAAATGGAATTGGACACAGGATCAGCCCTAACAGTCATAAACCGAAGGGACTACAAGCGGCTATTCTCACATATACCCTTGAGAGATACAAAGATTGTCTTGAAGACGTACACGGGGCAAAAATTCTACCCCAAAGGGAAAATAAGGGTGAACGTTATATATAACGGCAAGGAAACACCAAAAATGGACCTATATGTATTGCCAGATGGAGTACCACCACTACTAGGACGTGAATGGATCCGGAAGATACAGCTAGATTGGCATTCCATACAAGCACTGACTGTAGATGCCAAAAAGGATGACGATGTCACACCTGGACGACTGTCAAAAATGCTAACTGACGCACAAGAAGTGTTCCAGCAGGGACTCGGAACACTAAAAGGCATAACAGCGACGATCAAAATAGAGGAAAATGCAAGCCCAAAGTTTTTTAAGGCCAGACCGGTACCTTATGTGATCCGCCCAGCCGTCGAAGCAGAGCTGGAAGGTTTGGAACGTTCAGGAGTACTGTCCAAAGTGGACTGGAGCGAGTGGGCTACACCCATCATTCCTGTAATGAAGAGGTCATTGAGTAATACGCCTGGGGAACCAAAGAAGGTTCGCACCTGTGGGGACTTTAAGGTGACAGTGAACCCAGTCCTTCACACTGTACAATATCCGCTTCCGCGGATTGAAGATATTTTCGCCTCGCTATCTGGAGGGAAATGCTTCACTAAGATTGATCTGGCCCAGGCGTACATGCAAATGGAGGTAGAAGAAGCCTCAAAACAGTACCTCACAATCAACACTCCTAAAGGTCTCTACCAATACAACCGGCTGGTGTTCGGGGTAGCATCAGCTCCGGCTATTTGGCAAAGGGCAATGGAACAAGTCCTGCAAGGGATTCCAGGGACCTAGTGTTATTTGGACGACATCCTGGTCGCGGGCGAAAATGACAGTGATCACCTCGCCAACCTGGAGCAGGTGCTCACTAGATTGAAGGAATATGGGCTCCGAGCTAATCGCCACAAATGCAAGTTTTTCCAGAAGCAGATTGATATGCCTATCAATTAGTCCAATAAAAGGCGACGAGTTAAGAACGTAACTGAAGGTTTTTATTGGCTAAATAACAGAGCCCACCCTCGTGGGTGATCCGATCCAACAGGGAGGAATACTAGCCAGTCAGCTACCTTTATACCTGGGCAGGTAATGGGCGGAGTCGGAGGTGGTCAGCCCAGGTATAACAGTGCGACAAGAGGCGACCTCGTGTAGTGATGTGACAGTGAGAACAGTGAGAACAATATACAGTGATAACTATAACAGTGGTTTACCACATTCACCCCTTGTTTAGATTAGAGTCCGGCGGGGTGAAGTGTATTACCAGCTCTGGTATGTCAGTCTGTCCGGAGGCTTCGTTAGCCTCTCCGATCGTCGCAGCGGCGGTGTTACATTATCCGGTGTTAAAGCTGGTGTCTGCGTAGTCGGCAAAGGCTCGTGGGGTTCCGGCATGCCGTCTACCTCGGCTGGACTCGGGGGGTTGGGAGGGGGGGGTGAGGGTGCGAGGTCTCGTAAGGAGACAGTGTCCTCCCGTCCGTCTGGGTAAGCCACATAGGCGTACTGGGGGTTGGCGTGCAGGAGGTTCACCTTCTCGACCAGGGGGTCCGTTTTATGGGCCCTCACGTGCTTTCGCAGCAAGACGGGTCCCGGAGAGGTCAGCCAGGTTGGTAGGGTGGTTCCCGTAGTCGACTTCCTGGGGAAGACAATGTCTGGGCAGGGGAAGGCAAAGGGGAAACGGGAGTACTCATCAACGATGTTGAGGAAGTACACATTACGGTCGGATGACGGTAGGGGCCCCTTGAAGTCGATGCTCAGACGCTCGAAGGGGCGGGTGGCCTTGATCAGGCTTGCTCTGTCCGGCTTATAGAAGTGCGGTTTGCACTCAGCACAGATCTGGCAGTTCCTGGTCATGGTCCTGACCTCCTCGATGGAGTATGGCAGGTTGCGGGCCTTAATGAAATGGTAGAGTCTGGTGACTCCGGGGTGGCAGAGGTCATTGTGGAGGGTCTGAAGTCTATCACTTTGCGCGCTGGCGCATGTAATGCGTGAAAGAGCATCAGGGGGGTCGTTCAGTTTACCGGGCCGGTACAAGATCTCATAATCATAGGTGGAAAGCTCGATTCTCCACCTCAAGATTTTGTCGTTCTTGATCTTGCCCCTCAGCTTGTTATTAAACATGAAGGCAACCGAGCGTTGGTCGGTGAGGAGGGTAAATCGTTTGCCTGCCAAGTAGTGCCTCCAGCGCCGTACTGCCTCCACAATTGCCTGGGCTTCCTTCTCGACCGACGAGTGTCGGGTCTCGGGGCCCTGTAGGGTCCTTGAGAAGAAGGCTACCGGCCTACCCTCCTGGTTAAGGGTAGCGGCTAGGGCGAAGTCGGATGCATCGCTCTCCACTTGGAAGGGGATTGACTCATCCACTGCGTGCATTGTGGCCTTGGCTATGTCTCCCTTAATGAGGGAGAAGGCCGCGCACGCCTCTTCCGTGAGGGGGAAGGATGTGGTTTTCAGGAGGGGTCTGGCTTTGTCCGCATAATTGGGTACCCATTGGGCATAGTAGGCGAAAAGCCCCAGGGTTCTCCTAAGTGCTTTTGGACAGTGGGGGAGGGGTAGCTCCATGAGGGGGCGCATTCTTTCGGGGTCGGGGCCGATGACTCCGTTCTCTACTACACAGCCAAGGATGGCAAGGCGCGCTGTGTTAAACACGCATTTCTCCTTATTGTAGGTGAGGTTCAGCCGTTGGGCCGTACGGAGGAATTTCTCCAGATTCACGTCATGGTCCTGCCGGTTGCGGCCGCAGATGGTGACGTTATCGAGATAGGGGAAAGTGGCCTGTAGTCCGTTCTGGTCAACCATCCGGTCCATCTCCCGTTGGAAAACCGAGACCCCGTTGGTGACACCAAAGGGGACCCTAAGGAATTGGTAGAGGCGGCCATTCGCCTCGAAGGCGGTGTACTGGCTGTCCTCCGGGCTGATGGGGAGTTGGTGGTAGGCCGACTTGAGGTCGATGGTCGAGAATACGCGGTATTGTGCAATCTCATTGACCATGTCCGATATGCGGGGGAGGGGGTATGCGTCCAGCTGGGTGTATCTGTTTATGGTCTGGCTGTAGTCGATAACCAGGCGATTTTTGTCGCCGGTCTTGACTACCACCACCTGGGCACGCCAGGGGCTGCTGCTCCCCTCAATAATGCCCTCTTTCAGGAGTCGCTGCACCTCAGAGCTAATGAAGGCTCTGTCCCCAGCGCTGTACCGCCTGCTCTTAGTAGCGACAGGTTTGCAGTCGGGGGTGAGGTTAGCGAACAGGGAAGGTGGCGGTACCTTGAGGGTGGATAGGCTGCAGGTGTTACGCGGTGGGCGGTTTAACTTTCGCTGGTTGTCGACTGTGAGTGGGGGGAGGGGTCCACCGTATGCTAGGGTTACACTTTGGAGGTGGGATTGGAAGTCCAGCCCTAGTATGACGGCAGCGCACAGCTGGGGGAGTACGAGGAGTTTAAAATTTTTATACTCTGTCCCTTTAACCGACAATGTCACGACACAGTAGCCGCTGATGTCTGTGGCGTGCGACCTCGATGCCATCGAGATGCGGCTGCGCGTTGGCAGGACGGGGAGGGAGTAGTGGCTCACCGTGTCTGGGTGGATGAAGCTCTCCGTGCTTCCGCTGTCGAACAGGCAGGTCGTGGCGTGGCCGTTGACTTTGATGTCCATCATTGAGCTGGCCAGGTGGTGCGGGCGGGCTTGATCCAGGGTCACGGAAGCTAGGGTGTAGATGAGCGCGTCGTTGTCATGACAAGATGGCGGCGAAGATGGCGGCCCCCGTAGTTCACATGAGGCTCTGTTTAAATCGTTTGCCCCGCACAAAGATGGCCGCCCCTGCTGTTCCCATGAGGCTCTGCAGGCTTCGGCTGCCCCGCACAAAGATGGCCGCCCCTGGTTTTCCCATGAGGCTCTGCAGGCTTCGGCTGCCCCGCACAAAGATGGCCGCCCCTGGTTTTCCCATGAGGCTCTGCAGGCTTCGGCTGCCCCGCACAAAGATGGCCGCCCCCAGGGTTCGCATGAGGCACTGCTGGCTTCTGAGGATTTGCTTCTGCAGGCCTTGGAGAAGTGGCCTTTCTTGAGGCAGGTTTTGCAGGTCGAGTTTTTGGCTGGGCAGCGCGACCTCGGATGCTTCTCCTGGCCGCAAAAGAAGCAGCCAGCGGCCCGATCGGGGTTGCCTGATGTCGGGGCCGGTACCGGGGCTAGCGGGCCCGGTCGGATCCGTGATGCAGACGCTGAGGTAGGTCCCGGGGGCAGCGCTGTGAAGGGTGGTGGGGTGGGGGTCGGGCCCGAGTCCCAGGGTCGCGAATAGTACCTGGCAAACGCTTCCTGGTCTTGCTGGGTGGCCTCTAGGGTGAGGGCGAGGGCTTCGGCCTTGTCCAGGTCTATGTCCTTAGCTTCAAGCAGTCTTTGCCGTGTGTAGTCGGAACGTAGGCCTCTCACCAAGGCGTCGCGGACATTGTCTTCCATGTTCGCAGTAGCCGTCACCGCTTTAAAGTCACAGTTCCTGCCGAGTTGTCTCAGCGCTCGTGAAAATTCAGCTATCGATTCTCCTGGCTGTTGCTGGCGAGATCTTAAGAGATGCCTAGTGTACATGTAGTTTACCTGTTTCAGTAGGTTGATGGCGTCGTCGTACGTAGTCATGTCCTGGATGAGTGTATATACTCTCGGGCTCGCTTGGGCTTTCAGGACTCTTAGTTTGGATCTCTGAGGGACGACGGCTTCCTCCAGGTACGATTCGAAGCAGTCCAGCCAGTGTTTGAAGTCGTTGGCTGAGTTTGGTGCCTGTGGGTTTAGATCCAGGTATGGTGGTTTCAAGGCTTGCAGCCAAGCCGGCTGGTGTGGCCCGTTGTCTGGAGGCTGCTGTCGCTGTGCTGCTGGGTGAGCTCCTTGCTGTTGCTGTTCATTATCAGACATCTTTAAAATTTAGTCAATAAAATTGATATGCCTATCAATTAGTCCAATAAAAGGCGACGAGTTAAGAACGTAACTGAAGGTTTTTATTGGCTAAATAACAGAGCCCACCCTCGTGGGTGATCCGATCCAACAGGGAGGAATACTAGCCAGTCAGCTACCTTTATACCTGGGCAGGTAATGGGCGGAGTCGGAGGTGGTCAGCCCAGGTATAACAGTGCGACAAGAGGCGACCTCGTGTAGTGATGTGACAGTGAGAACAGTGAGAACAATATACAGTGATAACTATAACAGTGGTTTACCACACAGATCTCGTATTGTGGCCACGTTATTGATAAAGAGGGGTTACATAAGTCCCCTGAAAAGATTGAGGCAGTAATCAAGGCTCCAGCACCGGAAAATGTGTCACAACTGAGGTCGTTCCTCGGGCTGATGAACTACTACCATAAGTTCTTGCCGAATTTGTCTACCGTACTACACCCACTGAACACCCTACTGCAAACGGGGGTACCATGGAAGTGAAGTGACGAATGTAAACGAGCTTTCCAAAAGAGCAAAGCATTGATCACATCAAAAGAGGTGTTGGCTCATTTCAACCCAGCACTACCAATTCGGTTGGCGTGTGATGCATCACCCTATGGCATTGGAGCGGTGCTGTCGCACAAATTGCCGGACGGCTCGGAGAGGCCAGTAACCTTTGCGTCTCGGTCACTAACCTCAGCCGAGCCAGATTGACAGGGAGGCCCTCAGCCTAGTGTGGGGAGTGAAAAAGTTCAATCACTCTCTGCACGGGCAGAAGTTCACCTTGCTGACTGACCACCAACAACTTGTCTCCATCTTTAATCCAAAGAAGGGCGTTCCGGTGATAACTGCGCAACGGCTACAAAGATGGTCCCTTTTTCTAGGGGCGCACCAATATGAAATTGAGTATAAGGGCACGAAACAGCATGGAAATGCTGATGGGCTATCACGCCTGCCACTGCCTACTGCGGAGGAAGCACCAGCAGTGGATCCTGTTGAAATATTTAATTCGACTATAATTGAATGCTTGCCAGTAACTAACGCTGGTATAGATAAGGAGACCCGAAATGACCCGACACTGTCTCGGGTATATGATTTGACGGTGAAGGGATGGCCAGCACATGGCAACTCACTGTTGCCAGCATTCTCATCCAGAAGAGAACAGCTGTCAGTATGCCAGGGGACCTTGATGTGTGGATCCCGAGTGGTAATTCCACACAAGTTAAGGGAGAGAGTGTTCAATGAGCTTCACAAAGGTCATCTGGGAGGCGTGAAAATGAAAAGCCTTGCTCGGGCTTATGTGTGGTGGCCGGGGATCGATCAGCAAATCGAGGACCTGACAAAGAGCTGCTCAGGATGCAAGAAGGTCCAAAATGCATCACCACATGCCCCTCTACACCCATGGGAGTGGCCCTCATCTCCATGGCAACGGGTGTATATTGATTTTGCTGGTCCATTCATGGACTCATGTTTTTAATAGCCGTGGATGCGCACTCGAAATGGCCTGAGGTGATCAAAATGTCCTCCACCACCACGGAGAAAACTATTGCAGTCTTACAGACCATATTTGCCAGGAACGGCTTGCCAGAGCAGATTTGCTCTGATAACGAACCACAGTTTGTGTCTGAAGTGTTTCGAAGATTTATGAAAAGGAATGGGGTAAGGCATTACACATCCGCCCCGTATCATCCAGCCACAAATGGATTGGCTGAGAGGTTCGTACAAACCTTTAAAAAAGCAGTAAATGCCATGTGCGATGACGACATTCCACTGCAGCATAAGTTGGACAATTTCCTGTTAGCCTACAGAAATGCGACACATGCAGTCACCAACCTGGCCCCGGTCATGATGTTCTTTAACCGAAGGTTGAGATCTCGTCTGGATTTGCTCAGACCAAATGTATGAAGAGATGTTGAAAGTAAGCAATTCCAGCACATCAATGAGAAGCCGACAAGGAGCTTCAATGTAGGGCAACCAGTCTTGGCCCGCGACTACCGAACAGAGAAATGGCAACCAGGAACGATATGCACAAGGCAAGGGCCACTAATGTACACAGTGGACGTTGGGGAAAGCATCGTGAGACGCCATGCTGACCAGATCCTAGAGTCACAGGAACGAGTCAACCCCATGCCTCGCCCATACGTACCTGGTGATGAACCCGACATACAGGTAGCATCTACCCCAGAAACAGTAGCATCGGAAGCTGATGAACCAACCGACGACAGGGGGCCAGAATCGCCTCCGCACCAAGAGTAAGACACTCGGGAAAGGCGCTATCCAGAAAGGATCAGGAAGCCTCCCCAAAGACTGAATTTATAAATAGACTATTTTCAGCTAATGTTGCATGTTAAAAGTGTTAATTGTAATTAGTTTGATATTTAATTGTTAAATGAGTGTTATGGTACTGTTAATCTAAAAGGGGAGGAATTGTAATGTATGTACCTTTAAGGGGGGAACTACTTTCTACAGCTCCTGTATACTGTAGTACCGGCAGTGACCACACCTGTATATAACGCTGAGTAGTAATCTGTTGTTTCAGTTGCAGTTTGAACCACGTTGAGTAAACACCTGTTGTACCGTTCTCTGCAGTCCTTTTCTTATTATTACACGGACGTAACACACCCGAGCAGACAGACAAGGCCTCGGTTTAATGTCTCATCTGAAAGATGGCACATCTGAAAGTGTAGAACCCCCTCAGTACTGCACTGAAGTGTCAGCCTAGATTTGTGTTCAAGGCTCTGGAATATATAAATATTCCAAAATCTCACTCATGGTGCAATCCTGTTCATACAATAATTTGTAAGTATAAAGTTATATATTCAGTTCAATAATTGACATATAGTTAAAGGACCTTTCACAACGGGAGACGTACTGCAGACATAAAATAAGTAGGGAACTGTAATCATGTAAGCTATCAGGTTGGGAGAAGACTTGAGGAATCATGGGATGCAATCTTATGGGACCTGATAGATGAAGCGAGGGTGGATTCCAGGAGGTCAGGATGGTTGCTATCGTTCCTCTCTCTCCTGGCTTGGGTCAACCAGCCAAAAGGAAAGGAGCAAGGAGGCCCCATTGGAATTGATGGATGGACACAAAGTTTCTTTAAAATTTTCTGTGTTGTTCAGTCGGATGATCAAATGAACCATTTTACTTGACATGTGATTTCTCTTCAGTACAGATATGCCTTTCCATTTTGTCCTGTGATTTTGAAACATCCATAGGGGAATCTTCAGCCCACTGACTGCCACGTGAAGAACCCAATTGACATTACACAGATTTGAGATGTATCTAGAAATGTCTCCAAAGAAGGATTTGCTGATAATTTTTACCGGAAAATCTTTCCAGAGAAAGAAAAGCTTTCTGCTTCTGCATTAACTGTTTTTACCATTTCACATTCCCCAAAAGCTTAAATCCAGAAATCATTCTTCTCACTGGAGTCTGAATCTTTGATAGATCATTCCTCTAATTGACTGGTGTCTGTAAAGGTTCTGTTGTCCTGAAGAGATGGTCTTTCCTTGCTTGGCATCTTTTTCCATGAAAGTCTACATTCCATACTTTTCCTCTTGGAATCCTTTGGGAAGCCAGTGGCAGAATTTTTTTTTTGACTCTTGAAAGATTATGTTTGGGCCTTTCTGTAGTTGATATTTTTGAGATGATCCATTCCATTGCTTTTATCTCATCCCAGCCTGTGAAGTTTGATTCATATTTATGGGATTGATAATGACTCCCTGAAAAATCAAAACAGTATATTTCAGTCTATAATGAATAAAGACTCAGAAGATACATGGTTCAGATCAGTTCAACGGTATTGCTCAAAGAAACACAATGTGACTGTTAGCATGCATGTAGCTTCAAAAACAGCTGACAATTCAAGAACAGCCTTGATGTGAACACAAACAGGTGCACACACACACTTTGGGGGAGAAATTGGGTGAGTAGCGCCACCTGTTAGCGCCTAAAGAGGCAGTCAATGGCTCTAGCGCCACTGGCTGCGTCTCCCGCGATATTCAGTAGGAGCGCTAATGGTGGCGTTAGGCTTTTGCGCTGCGCCACCACCGATGACGTCATCGGTGTGCGCAGCGCCCCATTCGTGTCCCGTTCGCGATATTTGGTAGTGAATGCCGCAGTTGCGCCACTCGCTACCCGCGCCCGGTTCACGGGGCCTTACTGTGCCGGCAGTGGCGCAAGTTAAGGTGGAGGTGCGGGGCAGCCGCTTTTTCGGCGGCCGCCTGCCAGCACCTCCGTCCCCGACCTCCTAACCGCTCCCCCCCCCCCCACGGCATTGCTGGCTGTTTCCCGAGAGCCCGGCACTTCTCCTTGGTGCCGGGCTCATTTACCGGCACTCGCGATCGGGGATCGCGCTGTTGCAGGCACCTCCCCCTTAACAGTGGGAGGAAGGCCTGCAGTACCGCAGCGTGCCGTGCCGCAGCGTGTGGCGCTGCGGCACGTTGCGCTGCGATAATCAGTTTCAGCGCCCTAAGAGGGACGTGGAGCGCCTCGAGCCTCGCCCCGTGTCCCTCGAGGGGCACTGAAACTGAATTTCTGGCGATCGGAATTACTCCAATCGCTGCGCTAAATCCTGCGCTCAGCCGACTTTTGCGCCACTTTGGCGCCCCAACCCAATTTCTAGGCCTTTGTACCTTAAGCTGCAAGTATACACACTCTTTTGTTGTATTTGAGGGGGAAAAAGACTATAAGTACATAAAAGCCTGAAAAGGGAAATGCAAATGTTGAAGCTATAAAATTGTTACTTCATTTCTAAAGGGACCTGGGGCAAGATCCCCTGAAAAAAATAGAATTTTACAAAAATGAAGCATTCTGGTTAATTGTAATCACTTTTATATTTCACAACAGATCGATTTTTAAACTTGAAGAAAAAGAGTCGTTGCATTTTCAACACCGACTAGATTATCACTTAACTAAAAGTTGCCACAGCAGTAATTCTTCCACATCCAGCCCTGCAGCATCTCAGTTCACAATGGCATTCTATCCCCCAAGACCCACTTTGGAGATACGCTGTAAGGGAATCAAGGGATATGTGATAGTGTAGCAAAACCACCAATGATCTTCTGTACAAATGCATAACTGTCTTTAACCCAATGCTACAGCATCTGTGTTTTTTGGCTGAGTGTAAATAAGCTTTCTGCAAAAGCCCTGAAACAACATGATGACGTCATCAGCCCCAAACGGCGGGAAACGTGATGACGTCATGATCTAAGCCCAGACCTCGTGTAACAAGCTGCTGAAAAGACCTGTTTGCTGTTGCTCCTGCATGTTTTTGTTTTGTTCACTTGTTTGATTAAATTCAGTTGAATTATTGAACTGACTCAACTTCAGTGCTTCAGTTAGGGATAGATCGATTCCTACATTGGTGACTCCGAAGCTTCGTGGACGATTTTCGCGGAGGAAAGTTCGAGAACAAGATGGATGTGAACGCAGCGAGTTTGAAGCTCCCTCAATTTTGGGAACGACAGGCAACCTCCTGGTTCGTGCAAGCGGAGGCTCAGTTCCAACTTCAGAACATCGTGCTGGATCAGACCCGTTACCTTTACGTGGTCTCCGCACTGGACAGCTCGACGGCTTCCCGAATCATCAGCCTGCTGGAGAACCCGCCCGTGGATGACAAGTATGAAACGCTTAAGGCGCGCCTTATGCAAATATTCGGTCTCACGCCCGGTTCGGACCGAAAGCCAGATACTGCCAACCCCCATGTAGTTTCATGCCACCGGCACTGAGAAAGCAGCAAAACCTTGCGCGAGAATGGAAAAACGACACCGAGGTCGGGTTCGCGTCCACAATGACGGTTGGTGATTCCGGGAAATTGTTGTATATCACCAACTCCATTTCGGGCCGGCGGTTCTTGTGCGACACGGGCGCCCAGTGCAGCATCCTCCCCGCTTCGCCCCTCGACGTCGGGTCCGGGAGGCGTGGTACTCCACTACAGGCCGCCAATGGCAGCGCTATCCGTACGTTTGGGATGCGGCGAATCCGGTTGTGTCTCGGTGGGCAACTCTTCCACTGGGAGTTTATAACCGCCAAAATACCACTAGCAATCCTTGGCGCTGACTTTTTCTGTGCTAATAACCTACTGGTCGACGTACGTAATCGCTGCCTAATTCACGCCGCCTCATGGGCCCCCATCCCCTGTTTTCGGGGTTCAGGCGTGGCCCCCACGCTCGCCTGCGCCGAGTAGACGCCCGACGACTTCACCCGCCTGCTCAAGGAATTTCCGGAGCTCACTCGACCCACCTTCTTGGCGACGACCGCCAAACATGGTGTTGAGCACCACATCGCGACGACCGGCCCCCCGGTTTATGCCCGCGCTCGACATTTGGAGGCCAGTAAACTCGAGGCCGCGAAGGCGGAATTCGCTACCATGGAGTGGTTGGGCATCATTTGCCGGTCCGATAGTCCCTGGTCGTCTCCGCTGCATATCGTGCCAAAGCCAGGCGGTGGATGGCGGTCCTGCGGCGATTATCGGCGCCTCAATGAGGTCACGACTCCGGACCGGTACCCGATACCGTACATCCAGGATTTTTCCGCTCATTTAGCAGGCAATTCGTTTTATTCCAAGATCGACCTCGTCCGGGGGTACCACCAGGTGCCCGTCCACCCCCAGGACATCCAGAAGATGGCGGTCATTACCCCGTTTGGGCTTTTCGAATTCTTACGAATGCCTTTCGGTCTCAAAAATGCGGCGCAGGCGTTCCAACGCCTCATGGATTCGGTGCTACGGGACCTCAAATTCCTTTTCGTGTACCTTGATGACATCCTCGTCACCAGCGCTTCAAAGGAGGAGCATCTACGACACCTGCGCATCCTTTTCCGCCGCCTCCAGGAGCATGGCCTTATAATTAATCCACACAAGTGTCAATTTGGACTGAGGCAGATCGATTTTCTGGGCCACCGCATCACGGCAGAAGGGGCACTGCCACTCCGGGCGAAAGTGGCAGCCATCACTGCATTTCCACGGCCACAATCCGTCAAAGCGCTCCAAGAATTTCTCGGCATGGTAAATTTTTACCATCGATTTGTCCCCCGGGCCGCACAGCTCATGCGGCCGCTCTACGAGGCACTCCGAGGGAAGCCGGGGAAAGAACCTGTGTCTTGGACGCCGGAGATGGACTGCGCTTTTGGGGACACGAAGGAGGCCCTCGCCAACGCGACCATGTTGGCGCACCCGCTGCCTGGCGCCACCATCGCGCTCACAACGGATGCGTCGGACTACACCGTCGGGGCCGTGCAAGAGCAATGGGTCGATGGGACATGGCACCCGCTGGCGTTTTTTAGTCGCCAGCTGCGTAGTAATGAACGTAGCTATAGCACGTTCGACCGGGAGCTGTTGGCGTTGTTCCTGGCCATCCGCCACTTTTGTTTTTTATTGGAAGGACGCCAATTCACGGCGTTTGTCGATCACAAGCCCCTGACATTTGCCATGGCCAAGACGACTGAGCCATGGGCAGTCCGGCAGCAACGACAACTCACCTTCATTTCTGAGTTTACCACCGACATCCGGCACGTGGCTGGGAAGGACAACGTGGTTGCCGACTGCCTCTCGCGTGCGACCGACCAGGCCGTCCAACTGGGGCTCGATTAGTCGCTCATGGCAGCTGACCAAGCGACTGACCCGGAAACGCAAGCTTTCCGCTCTGATTCGTCCTGCCTGCAGCCAGCAGATGTGCCTTTCCATTCGGCCGGCACCTCCTTGCTCTGCGACATCTCCCTGGGAGACCCATGCCCGATCGTTCCGTTGTCCTGGCGCAGGAAAGTATTCGATGTCGTTCACGGACTTGCACACCCGGGCGTGCGGGCTTCACAGAAATTGTTAACGTCCAAATTCGTCTGGAGGGGAATGAGAAAAGATGTGCGCGACTGGGCCAAGACCTGCGTTGTGTGCCAGAGGGCGAAGGTACAGCGCCACGTCAAAGCTCCTGTCGCCGTTTTTGAGGTACCAGAGCAGCAATTCGATCACACTCATGTCGACCTCGTGGGCCCACTACCGCCACCACAAGGGTTTACGCATCTTTTGACAACGTCGACCGTACCACCAGGTGGCCGGAGGCCATTCCTTTAACGTCCACCACCTCCGCAGATGTCGCCCGAGCTTTTCTTTCATCCTGGGTTGCTCGTTTCGGCGTTCCATCGGACATTTCGTTGGACCGCGGGCCGCAGTTTTCGTCTGCTTTGTGGAACGCCATGGCTTCAGGTTTGGGCACCAAGCCCCATCGGACCACGGCTTACCATCCGCAGGCCAACGGGTTATGCGAACGCTTTCACCGCTCTTTGAAGGCGTCGCTGCGGGCCACCCTCCAAGGGACCGCATGGGTGGATAAGCTGCCATGGGTGATGCTCGGGTTGCGCACAGCGCCTAAAGAGGACCTGCAGGCATCGGCCGCTGAACTAATTTATGGCCAGCCGCTCAGGGTGCCCGGCGACTTTCTTCCGTCACCGACGCGTCCGTGGTCAGCAGCTGAACAACTGGAGGCTCACCGGGCCGCAGCGCACTCTTTCCGGCCCATTCCGACTTCACAGCATGGACTGCCCACGTCACATGTTCCGCTGGAGCTTATGAGGGCTAAATTTGTTTTCGTCCGACAGGATGCCCACCGTAGTCCTCTCATGCCTCCATACGCAGGCCCTTTCCGAGTACTGCAGGTGGGCGCCAAGAGTTTTCTAGTGGATGTCGGAGGTAAACCCGACCACATTTCCGTGGACTGCCTCAAGGCTGCACACCTGGATCTCGAGCAGCCAGTCGAGGCAGCACAGCCGCCACGTCGTGGCCGACCGCCCGCGAGCGCCGCGCCTGGCCCGTTGGCCCCGCAACCCAGCTCATCTCCTGCACCATCCACTCCTCTCCGGGAATATCGGAGTCGCTCCGACAGGATTGTCCGACCTCCTCTGCGATTGACCTTTGCGATTAAAGACACTTCTGGGGGGGCGCATGTGGCAAAACCACCAATGATCTTCTGTACAAATGCATAACTGTCTTTAACCCAATGCTACAGCATCTGTGTTTGTTGGCTGAGTGTAAATAAGCTTTCTGCAAAAGCCCTGAAACAACGTGATGATGTCATCACGTTGGTCACGTGATGCCCCGAACGGCGGGAAACGTGATGACGTCATGATGTCAGAGAGTGGGAGGTTCTAAGCCCAGACCTCGTGTAACAAGCTGCTGAAAAGACCTGTTTGCTGTTGCTCCTGCATGTTTTTGTTTTGTTCACTTGTTTGATTAAATTCAGTTGAATTATTGAACTGACTCGACTTCAGTGCTTCAGTTAGGGATAGATCGATTCTTACAATAGGGCGAGAAAGTGGAGTTGAGGTAAAAAATCAGCCATGAGCTTATTGAATGGTGGAACAGGCTCGAGGGGCCATATGGCCTACTCCTGCTCCTATTTCTTATGTTTTTATGTTCATCCAACCCTCTAACCTTTCACAGAGACACCCTGTTCTCCTCCAACCCTCCCAGCTCATATTGGAACTGTTCTTCCTCTCCCCATCTCATTTCAACCTGGTACACTTCTCCTTCAATTCAGTGAATTTGCTACACTTCTTCCTTTCCCCCAGTCAAACCTAGGTGGTGATGTAGGAGACTCCAAAGTTGAAAGGAGACTTTTATTTGAAAGGAGACCTCTGGATATAGAAAAGCAAAATACTGCAGATGCTGGAAACCTGAAATAAAGACAGAAAATGCTGGAAATACTCAGCCGGTCAGGCAGCATCTGTGGAGAGAGAAACAGAGTTAACATTTCAGGTCGATAACCCTTCGTCAGACCTGGATATAGAGCTTTCTTAGCCATCTATGATATCGTCTTGCTGAAATTCAAAATTGGTCTCTGTATTGTTTAAGTGATTAAGTGACTGGGATACCTCAGTGGCTGTAGAAAGTGGCTGTCACAGGGCTCCAGGATCTTTACCCCAGGCCAGGACCTTTCATCCTCTTCTGACCAGGTAATGATGACTTGCATCTGTTATCAAAATATTAGTCCTGGTTCTTACTTGAGCATATGTTTTACCTCCCCACGTACACAATAAAAATCACCTTATATGCCATGGGTTCACAAGCTGGATAACATCCCATTCCTTGTCTAACTTTCCCCAAAAACCATGGTACAATGTACTTGCAGATGCTATGAATCACTATCTTAGGTTGTTGAAGTCTGATTACCAATTGATATTTTATCTCAAGAGATCTTGGAAACAGTATACCCTATAATGTAATAAAAGAGTTCAATTGATTTCAATGTAAAATTATGGATCCCTAGGAGCCAGTTGCAGGCTAGAATCTAATCAAGGCATTCAGGTCATTTATGTGCAGCATAATAGGTGATTTCCAGGTTGGAAGCTGATTGAGAGGCTCAATGTTTTTTATGTAGGATAATAGATACCCGAGAATGGAGGTGGGCAACAAACAGAGAAGTTCAGGTTATTTATTATATATGGGTATCTTTTTTTAAAATTTGTTTATGGGATGTGGGCGTCGCTGGCAAGGCCAGCATTTATTGCCCACCCCTAATTGCCATTGAGAAGGTGGTGGTTAGCCGCCTTCTTAAACCACTGCAGTCCGTGTGGTGATGGTACTCCCACAGTGCTGTTAGGGAGGGAGTTCCAGGATTTTGACTCAGCGACGATGAAGGATCGGCGATATACTTCTAAGTCAGGATGGTGTGTGACTTGGAGGGGAACTTGGAGGTGGTGGTGTTCCCATGCGCCTGCTGCCCTTGTCCTTCTAGGTGGAAGAGGTCGCGGGTTTGAAAGGTGCTGCCGAAGAAGCCTTGGCGATTTGCTGCAGTGCATCTTGTAGATGGTACACACTGCAGCCGCGGTACACTGGTGGTGGAGGGAATGAATATTTAAGGTGGTAGATGGGGTGCCAATCAAGTGGGCTGCTTTGCCCTGGATGTTGTCAAGCTTCTTGAGTGTTTTTGGAGCAGCACTCATCCAGGTAAGTGGAGAATATTCCATCACACTCCTTACTTGTGCCTTATAGATGGTAGAAAGGCTTTGGGGAGTCAGGAGGTGAGACTTTCATTGCAGAATACCTAGCCTCTGACCTGCTCTTGTTGCCACAGTATTTTTGTGGCTGGTTCAGTTATGTTTCTGGTCAATGGTGACCCTCAGGATGTTGATGGTGGGGGATTTGGTGATGGTAATGCCATTGAATGTCAATGGGCAGTGTTTAGACCCTCACTTGTTGGAGATAGTCATTGCCAGGCACTTCTGTGGCGCAAATGTTACCTACCACTTATCAGCCCAAGCCTGAATGTTGTCCAGGTCTTGTTGCATGCGAGCATGGACTGCTTCATTATCTGAGGAGTTGTGAATGGTGCTGAACACTGCAGTCATCAACGAACATCCCCATTTCTGACCTTATGTTGGAGGGAAGGTCATTGATGAAGCAGCTGAAGATGGTTGGGCCTAGGGCACTGCCCTAAGGAACTCCTGGGGCTGTAATGATTGAACTTCAATAAGCACAACCATCTTCCTTTGTACTAGGTATGACTCCAACCAGTGGAGAGTTTCCCCCCCGATTCCCATTGACTTCAGTTTTACTAGGGCTCCTTGATGCCACACTTGGTCAAATGCTGCCTTGATGTCTAGGGCAGTCACTCTCACCTCACCTCTGGAGTTCAGCTCCTTTGTCCATGTTTGGACCAAAGCTGTAATGAGGTCGGGAGCTGAGTGGTCTTGGCGGAACCTAAACTGGGCATCAGTGAGCAGGTTATTGGTGAGTAAGTGCCGCTTGATAGCTCTGTCAATGACACCTTCCATCACTTTGCTGATGATTGAGAGTGGACTGATGGGGCGGTAATTAGCCAGGTTGGACTTGTCCTGCTTTTTGTGGACAGGACATACCTGGGCAGTTTTCCACATTGCCAGTGTTGTAGCTGTACTGGAACAGCTTGGCTAGAGGCGCGGCTAGTTCTGGAGCACAAGTCTTCAGCCCGATAGCCGGGATGTTGTCGGGGCCCATAGCCTTTGCTGTATCCAGTGCACTCAGCCGTTTCTCAATATCACGTGGAGTGAATCGAATTGGCTGAAGACTGGCTTCTGTGATGGTGGGGACCTCAGGATTAGATCGATATGAATCATCCACTCGGCACCTCTAGCTGAAGATGGTTGCAAACGCTTCAGCCTTGTTGAGGTGTTCAGATGGTTTATATAATAAATAAAAGCAGAAAATGCTGGAAACACTTAGCAGATTAGGCAGCATCTATGGAGAGAGAAACAGAATTAACACTTCAGACTGGAATACAATTGAGCGCTTTAGATGGCTTAAATATAGAATGATGGATTTCTGGAAGTGAGTTACTGGCTGGATTCTAATTGAGGTCTTCAGATGGTTTAAATAAAGAATCACAGATACCTGGAAGTGAATTACAGGCTGGAGTCTAAGTGCAGTTCATATTATTTTATATACAGGACATTGAATAGTAATGAGCAAGTCAACTTTATTATCCTTTTATCTAAGTCTTGCCCCTCATTTCACCATGTTTGGTGTGGCTGACCTGAACAAATAGGGAAATTATCAATTTTATTTAAAAAGTACAATGCAGCTCATATCATAAAATAAACTGTATCCAGTAGTTGAGGGGACTAGATTAAGAGGCCCATTGATACAAGATTAAATATAAGCGATTTAGAACAGAGAGCATGTGAAACTTCTTTACACAGAGAGTTGTGAGGCTATGGAATTAATTTCCAAGGTTCGTGACTGTGGCAAAAACGATGTCAACATTCAAGATTAGATTGGAGGTGGATGAAGGAAAAGGGGAGGAAGGGATATGGGAACAGGGTGGGTAAATGTGCTTAGTGCTTTTTGCTCACATGGAGGTTAAATGATGACCTGGACTGGTTGGGCCGAATGGCCTGGTTCTATGCTATAGCTTCCATGTAATAGCTACTGGGTTGAAGGTAATTACAATAATCCGACCTCAGAGATTCAGATAGTCATTTGTAAACCATTTTTGGCATTTATGATGTCACTTGAGCCCATCATTGGAATTACAAACTCATAGCTTACTCCCAGATGTCTATTATTCCATATTGATGACAGCCTGTAACCTTTTTACATGATGATTTGTTCCTGTTCTGGTATTAGGATCCCCGTGCAATATAGATTTTTTTGTAAAACAATGCTATCTGGGATTTGTAAATGGAGAACAAGCAATAAAAAAAGCTTAAATCATAAAGTAAATGATGAAATGCTGCACTCAGAGGCTAATGTGGCTCTGAGAAAGAATGGGGAGTGTTAACCTTGTTATATTTGGCTGCAGGGCATGGAAATACCCTCCTTCAAATATTCAGATGGTAAATCAGATTCCATCAATAAATGGAACATGGTTGCTTTTTGCCAGGCTAATAAAGTAGTTGCTACGATGTGACACTGAGATGATTAATGTTGCTCACTTAATAGAGGGGAAGCTACTGCTCAGGCTACTACACGGGCACTACAAATAGCTGCTCCTCTTAAAGCTGTGACCGATCTTCTGCATGTTTAGTTTCCAGTGTTCTTCCCTGCAGGTGCTGAGGCGCATTGAGGTACAGTTCCACAATTACTAGCTGTAAGTTTCAAAGGAGGCAGGTACCCGTCCCGCACTGGGACCCACCTACAGGTAGTTAACAGGCAGTTTTTAGCCTAATTCCTATTTTAAAGCTTGAAGTGTGGGATTACCGACGGCTCCAAACCACGCCAAGTTAGAGGAGTTGGGCCGTTGGGTTGAAGGACTTGGAGGGGTCGAGATGTCGGTGTTCAGGTGAGCGATGGGTGCATGAGTGCAAAGGTAAGTGTGTTTGGTGTGTCTAAAGTGTGTAAAGAAGTTTAAATTACCTGTACTTACCTTTTCAGCCTTCCTTCCTTTAGGCCTCGGGGGTCCCTCATCTAACCGGCACAGAAAGCAGAATGGCTGCGAATTGTCAAAAGTGACAGCCTGCAGCTTTCTGTGCCGGTGAGATTTCTAACTGAGTCTGTGTAGAAGGACTCAGGTTAGAAGTAAGACTGTCAGTGTTTGACAGCTTAAAACAGCTGTGAAACACTGAGATTTCATCTGTCAAAACATCTTGACAGGTGAAATTTCGGTCTGTGACATCACCTGTTGCCGGGTGGCCCTTAATTGTCCTGCTGAGCCCGCTGGGCAGGCTGAACAAGGTCAATCAAATTAAAATCGCATGGATTGGCCGCATCTCGATGGAGGCGGGACTACAGCCCCGAAAGTTGTAGTCCCGCCTCCTTCCCGACTTCTGAATGAAAATCACCCCCATATTATCTGGTCGTTAACACATCGCTTGTAGGAGCTTGCTGTGTGTAAATTGGCTGCTGCACTACCTCTACATTACAACAGTGACTACACTTCAAAAGTACTTCAGGAACTTTAAAGCACTTTGGGACATCCTGAGGTTGTGAAAGGTGCTTTATAAATCCAAGTTCTTTCTTTCTTTTGTGTACGCCTCGGCAATGAAATATAAGCTTGACTGTCGGCCGACTATTTGATCACCGAAGGCATCACGGCTGCGCCTGATCTGGTCTTCAGCCTACATCCACATACAGGTACTTTCCAGTAGAGGTCTCTGGATAGTGTTGAGGGACAAGAACCCTGGTTGATTTTGTTTCCTTCTCCAACTCTTGGGATGGAGGCCAATTGGAGCATCTCTTCTTTCACCTTGGCTGAAATCAGCTAACAGACATGGGACCTTCCTTGTCTGTACATTTCTGCACTACAGCAGGAGGTGCCTTTACTCACTAAACCTTTCAGGGGACCACCTGATTTTCCATAAGAGGGTAAGATTTCTTTTTTTTTTAGACTGTTTCCTGCTCTAATGTCTCCTTCAATTCCACACTGAACTGACCATGAGTTGGCACTCTGAAGCCTCTCTTCCAGGGGTTGTCCTTTCCTCAGATATCTGTTCCCTGGCATCCTCTCAACTCCTTCTTGCACTGACATGGCTAAGTGTGAGCTCAGTGGTGGTAATAATAAGGGGGAGCGGGATTGGGGAGGGAATGAATGAATCCATGTTCCACAGCTCGCTGTCAGTTGGAGCAGAGATCTGAAATAGCACATCACCCATTTCATCTGAATTTATTAACAGATAGAGCCACAGCGTATACTTAGCAAAGGCCATACATGCAATATGAAAGTAAGAAAGAAAGACAGGCTTGCATTTATATAGCGCCTTTCATGACCACCGGACGCCTCAAAGCGCTGTACAGCCAATGATGTACTTTTGAAGTGGAGTTACTGTTGTAATGTGGGAAATGCGGCAGCCAATTTGCCACAAACAGCAAAGTGATAATGACCAGATAACTTGTTTTTATTATGTTGGTTGAGGGATAAATACAAATTATGTTGGCCAGGACACCGGGGATAACTCCCCTGCTCTTCTTCGAAATAGTGCCATGGGATCTTTTACGTCCACTTGAGAGGGCAAACAGGGCCTCGGTTTAACGTCTCATCCGAAAGACGGTACCTCCGACAGTGCAGCACTCCCTCAGCACTGCACTGGAGTGTCAGCCTAGCTTTATGTGCTCAAGTCCCTGGAGTGGGACTTGAACCCACAACCTTCTGACTCAGAGGCGAGTGTGCTACCCACTGAGCCACAGCTGACACTGCTGTAGTGTATGTAACTGTTCTACCTTTAAGAGAACTATTGTATGTAACCGTCCACCTTTAAGAGAACTATTTTAGGTGTGGCACTACTTTATCCTGGCTGCTGTATACTGTAATACCGACGGTGACCACACCGGTATATAAGTGCTGTGGCAGAATTTATTGGGCAGATTCGCCCTGACCTTCGAATAGTAAAGTCCTGTTTAAGTTACTCTTGTAGTCTGTGTATTACTTCGCTATACAACCCACAGACTTTACAGTGGCGACGAGTTCGATCTTACCCTGCGGCAACAATACTTCTGAAGAAGTAAACGAGCGTCGAGAAGAGGCACCCGCCCTCGTCGTTTTGCTGAGAGAAAACTCGAGTCTGCAGACCAAGAAAGGAGGAAGATTTCAAACACGAAGTCTTCCATCAGCAACAGGCACGGATTGTCCCTTCTGCCACGGTGGTGAGTGAGCCGATCAACACGAGAAGCAAGTCGGCCACGATGACTGTGAGTAAAGGGAAAATAGAAACAAATAAACGGAGGATAAGGGCGGTGCACTCGACCACGGTCGAGGGGGAAAGGAGCCGGACAGAAGTCGGGCCCAGAGGCACTGAGACTGGGGCAGCGTGGAGCAGAAGCCGTGGTACAAGCGGGCTGGGGAGCGTCGTGAGACGACTAGACCGCGACGGCGAAAAAGGCCGGACAAATACCGCGACCACAAGGCGCTGCGACCGGGGTCGTAAGGCGCGGGAAGATATAAACATAAATAAGCCACGGAGAACTCAGCCACAGCCGGGGAGGAAAGCACCGGACTGCGAGAAGCTGGGAGGCGCGATTGGGGTGAAAAAGGCCAGACAGTGACTGAGGCCACGAAGCGCTGCGACCGGATCGTAAGGCGCGGGAAGAGATAAAAATAAATAAACCACGGAGAACGCAGCCGCAGCCGGGGAGGAAGCACCGGACTGCGAGAGGCTGGGAGGAGCGATTGGGTGAAAAAGGTCGGACAGCGACCGAGGCCACGAAGCGCTGCGACCGGGATCGTAAGGCGCGGGAAGAGATAAAATAAATAAATCGCGGAGAACTCAGCCGCAGCCGGGGAGGGAAGCACCGGACTGCGAGAGGGCTGGGAGGCGCGATTGAGAGCCGCGCGAGCGGGAGAGACAGAGCCCGAGCGAGAGCCGCGCGAACGGGAGAGACAGAGCCCGAGAGAGAGCGAGCGAGAGCCCCGCGAGCGGGAGAGACAGAGCCCGAGCGAGGGAGACTGAGCGAGATCCAGCCAGCGGCTGAGACCGTTCACCGTCAATGGGTTGTACCTAGAGCCGGTTGCCCGGCCGAGAGAAGGGAACGCGCTGAAGCCGAAGAGCAGGCTGCGAACCCCGAAAGCCAGCGGCCGTCGCCCGAGGGAAAAGCTTACCCCTCCCGCCAGGGGAAGAAAAGCGGGAACCGCCATCTTGAAAGTGGGCGGGGAAAGAAGATAAGCGCGGGAAACCGCGGGAAGCCGCCAGTCGGCGGAGAAAAAGACAGAAGCGGGAACCGCCATTTTGAAAGGGGCGGGGAAAGAAGATAAGCGCGGGGAAACCGCCATCTTGAAAAAAAAAAGAGTTAAAGAAATATTTCGTTGTTGTTTATCAGGGAGGTGAAGATGCCTAAGCGTGGTAACATCAACGATTTCGATTCCGAGGTAGAAGATTGGGCCACGTATGTAGAACGCATTGAGATATATTGTGAGGCCAATAAAATAGAGGATGATGATAAAGCTATAACCTTGCTAAACTCGATGGGGGCGAAGACATATGGGCTATTGAAGCATCTTCTAGCACCAGTTAAACCGGCGGATCAAACCTTCGATAATATTGTTGCTGTTCTGAAGGATCACTTGAACCCCACACCGCTGATGTTGGCGGAACGATTCAAATTTTATGCGAGAACGCAACGGAAAGAGGAAAGCAACGCGGAATACTTGGTCGAACTGCGTAGGCTAGCGAAATACTGCCAGTTTGGAGGAAATCTGACAGCGGCATTGCGAGACAAGTTCGTGTGCGGGTTGTCGAAGGAAGGAACGCAAAAGCGACTGCTCGAAGAGAACGACCTTACACTGGATAGGGCTGTCCTTATCGCAGCATCACACGAAGCCGCAGCGAAAGGAACTGCGGAAATGCAGCTGAAGGCAGCGGTCCTCAGTGTGGATCAAATTACTTCGGGTGCAACGAAATGTTATCGTTGTGGGAAGACAACACACGACCAGAACCAATGCTGGTTTAAAAACCAGGACTGTAGGAAATGTGGCAAACTGGGTCACATAGCCAAAGTATGCCGGTCAGGGAAGAAGACCAACAACCAAAAAAAAAAAGCCATCACAGGAAAAGTACAACAAAGTACTCAAGGTGGTTGAGAAGAGTTCAGATGAACAGAATTCGGATTCAAACCCAAGCGGCCAGGAACTGGGTAGTCTGAGAATTCATACTGTGAGTAAGGAAGCTGACCTACAAACTATCTGGGTCATGCTAAAAATAGCCGGAGTCCAAGTGAGAATGGAATTGGACACTGGATCAGCCCTATCAGTCATAAATCGAAGGGATTACAACCGGCTATTCTCACATATACCCTTGAGAGATACCAAGTTCGTATTGCAGACATACACGGGGCATAAAGTATACCCCATGGGAAAGATAAGAGTCAAGGTGAGAGACAGGGGCAAAGAACACCCCGGAATGGACTTATACGTACTACCTGAGGGAGGACCACCACTTCTAGGATGGGAGTGGATCAAGAAAATAGACATGGAATGGCACTACCTCAAAGCAATAACGAGTGAGGACTCGGGGCAGACAATCAGCTCAGACTCTGAAACGGATGACGATAAGACCAGCCCAAGCATGAAAGACAAGTCTAAAATGAACTTGCTGACTAAGGTTGGTAGAACGAATGTGGGCATAAAGGCTTATGCTCCAGAGGAGAACAAAGTTTCAGAACAGAATTCCTCTGAACAACAACAACATAGCTTGACAGAGAATTCTGAGTCTGTTCAAGTTACAGACATATATATTACTGAGGAACATCGAGCTCGAACGCAAACTTATTTCAGATTACGACAGCAATTACAACAATTGAATTGCCGTCTCGAGCAAGAGATGAAAGCAATGAAAAAGTTCTATGATACCGAATGGGAGAATCTGGAAAGACAACAGAAGCAGCTGGGGAAGAAAAGGGAGCAGGAGCACACAAACCGTCTGCACGAGGAGGCCAAACAAATCAAAGCTGATTCGGCTTCTGAAGGGGCGTGCTCCAATCCGGTGGAACAAGATGTGCCGCAACTGAAGGCGCTGGTTAGCAGGTTGCAGGCAGAAAAAGCTGAGTTGGTCGACATGACTTCCGAGCTCCTACTGAAGTTGGGTGCAGCATCACCGGACGATTCATTTGTGGAAATTCGAATGATGGGGGCTGCGGATGATGGCGAAGTAGAAGCAGCAAAGGAACCCCAGGACAAGGTTCTAAACAGCCCTGCAGCTAATGGAAAAGGGATGAGGACAGAAGAGTTAACAGTCAGCCAACTCCTCCAGGGCAAGGTTATAAACAGCCCTGTAGTTAATGGAAAAGGGATGATGGCAGAAGTGTTAACAGTCAGCCAACTCATTCATATGCTGAGGGATAAAACTCTAAAATGGGAAAAACTTAAATACGAGCCTCAATCTTCAAAGGGAAGGGAGCTCTCAAAAGTCATTGGAAGAGCTGAGGTGGCAACCCAGACTGAGAAGTCTGCAGCAGAACAGCCCTTGGATGCCAAAAGTACGCTGACGCACGGCAATGTAGAACAACAGAATACTGAAACAGCTACTTCAGTAGAGGGATTGAATAGTCCGATCAATCAATCTCCGAATGAAGTTGAAGTATTGAAATCACAAATGAGGTCATTAGTAAAAGACTTGCAGGAAGCCCAGAAAAAGCGGGATGAATCTGAACGCATGATGAAGTCTCTTCAGGACAGATGTCGGGATTTGGAACAAAAGTCGGCTAACGTCCAGCTGGGTAAGGAGGAAATAGAAGACCCTCTCGCTGGTCTAGCTCAGGACGACACCGAATATTACCATGATCTGTTGAGTGACACTGAATATTACGAGGACCTGGTCTGCCCAGCTTGTGCCGAGAACTCCCAAAGTGCCGAAATCAGGATGAATCACTTAAAGTCTAAGGAACATAGGGAGATGGTGGCGTTACAGCTGGCAGCTGACAATGGAGCCCCGAGAGTCTCCAAGAAGCAAAAAAGGAAAAGACGAAGCAGAAGATGATAACCATCTGAACCATTATTACCTCTACCCGATCACACACGTGGTCCCCCGAACGGAGCCAAATCAGTTGGAAAGTAGGAAAATTTCCCAAGGCAATCCAACTGTTTTTTGTTTGTTTTAAAAAGTCAGCAATGCTGGTTCAGAAGTGATGGAAGTAAAGCTGTTAAGTCTAGGGAAGGACTATGGGATGAGTCCCTCTAGCAAGGTGACCCGACTACACCACGGAGGCATGGTCCGGACCGAGTCAAGAAGATCAGAGACTGAATCTGTGAACTGTTTCCCGCAGAGACTGAATCTGTGAACTGTTTCCGCAGAGACTACCTCTGTGAACTGTTGTAACATGAAGTTGGATATGTTATGATGTTATGTTAATGGGGAATAAGTATGTTGTAAGCTAAAAAGGGAGGATTGTAGTGTATGTAACTGTTCTACCTTTAAGAGAACTATTGTATGTAACCGTCCACCTTTAAGAGAACTATTTTAGGTGTGGCACTACTTTATCCTGGCTGCTGTATACTGTAATACCGACGGTGACCACACCGGTATATAAGTGCTGTGGCAGAATTTATTGGGCAGATTCGCCCTGACCTTTGAATAGTAAAGTCCTGTTTAAGTTGCTCTTGTAGTCTGTGTATTACTTCGCTATACAACCCACAGACTTTACAACTGCTGCAGCACCAAAGTTCAGTAGGTGCAGGGAAAAGGTCTGTGAGAAAATAAGAGTTGATGATAAATTGACCCTTTCAGACAGATTTGAACATTGCGGAAGATTTGTCAATATTAGCAACTACATTTACTATTGATTTTAACTTAAAATACAGTCATTAGACTAACGGTATGTACATTTGGGATACATTTCTGTTGATTATGTTTGCTCTAGTCGACAAACAAAGGATCTTTTTTAGATTGTTTTTTGTTTGATTTGCCCCATTCCAGTTTTCCTCCTCTTTCTCTTGAAGGTTGACATCTAGTGCTGAGGTGCAGTGTCTTTTCAAGCAGTCTTTCTTCGTACGTGAACCTGGATATTGAGTGCCAGCAGGTTATTTGACTGTGGCAAGGCATCGCATCCGTGCCTGATTCTTTCCTCACCTGACATTGCACACATGGGGGTTGATTTTGACTGCCTTCGCCCGGCGTTAACATGGGGGTAACATCCTTAAAATGGGGTCAGTAGCCTTACCCCTGGCGTTAACATGGGGGTAACATCCTTAAAATGGGGTCAGTAGCCTTACCGCCCCGGTAACACCGGCGATGTGGCCAGCCCCATTTTGAAAGTGGCCTACTGGCTGTTTCAGCTGCTAAGTCCCTTTTAATATGGAAATTGAGGTCCAATGGTGCAACTAGGCCTCAGAGTGACATTTTAGGTCGGAATTGGGAGGCACCTGGCCAGGGCCATCTCCGAACAGTTTCATGGCGATGGAGCCGAAGAGGCTCGCTAGAGGTAAGTGTTGAATTCTTTTTGTGAGTCCCGGAGGAGCAGAAAAATTCCTCCGGTGCCATAAAAATAATTTGGGCCGCTGCCGGCCTGAGACCCCCACCCTCTGCGATCACAGCCCCCCTCCCCACCCGCAACTAACCTTGCCTCGGCCTGATTTTGAAGCCTCAATCGGCGAGCTGCTCCGAGACATCTGCTTGGCACCTTGCAGCTCGCCCACCAGATTTAAATGAGGCTGGGGTCTCAGAATCACAGGGGATGCTTCGCTGCCAGGATGGGCGACCAACCAGCATATTCGAAGGTCAAAGTAGACCCTCATGTACACTACAGCAGCAATGAATAATAGACAAGAGCGGGAACCATGGTTGATCTTTTCCCCCTATTCCAGGTTCACAGAGTCTAATTTTAGTGCTCCTACTGTTCTCCTGGCAAAGTCAACTAATGCAGCATGTACCAGGTATTGGGACCCCAGGGTTAGTCAATCTGCTACTAGTGGAGACATAAGTGGGAGCCAATAGCCCTACCTTTAAATTCAGTTCAAAGTGGAGTTAGGCTGCCAGCCACAAATCCAGCATCAATACAAATGAACTATAAGACATTAGCATTTGTAATTACGTGGAGAGTTCAGGCCATTATTCTGCTGTTCAAGTATTCAATCTTCTTCTTTCTTAGGCAGTCCCTCGGAACCGAGGATGACTTGCTTCCACATTAAAAATGAGTTCGCAGGTGACTGATGAGTCGAATGCAGGGACCTGAAGTCTCTGTCACAGGTGGGGCAGACGGTGGTTGAATGGACGGGTGGGTGGGGTGCTTGGGTTGACGTGCACTCCTTGCGCTGCCTGCGCTTGGCTTCCGCTTGCTTCCGGCAAAGAGACTCGAGGTGTTCGGCGCCTTCCCGGATGCTTCTCCTCCACTTTGTGCGGTCTTGGGCCAGGGACTCCCAGGTGTCGATGGGGATGTTACACTTTTTCAAGGAGGTTTTGAGGGTGTCCTTGAAGCGTTTCCTCTGCCCACCTGGGGCTCTCTTGCTTGAGCTAAAACAAAAGATGTTTCCTAAATCCTTAAATTCACAATAGCCTAAAGTTAGATACTACATCAATCGAACATCACCAGCTTTGCTACAGGGTGATGACTATTTTTATTTCTACTGAAGCTCAGATATGTTCTTGTAGGTTTAACATTATATAGATGCCAGCCTTGGCTCAGTGGTCGTGGGATCAAACCCCGCTCCAGTGATACATAATCTAGGCTGACGCTTCAGTGAAGTTCTGGGTGAGTGCTGCACTGTTGGAGGTGCTGTCTTTTGGTTGAGACACTGGGCTGGAAATTGCGATCGGAGGCTTCCCGTGGGCGAATGCATCCGAACCGCAAGTAAACTCCGTACCTACTTGGTGCCTCTATCTTCGAAGACTTGTGCTGCTGGGCCTGCAGGCGTATGCCGGCGTAAAGGCCCATGGATCCCAGAGGCACATGCGGTTTGCAAGCGTCCCTGGGATCATGAGGGCCAGCCCAACCAATCACAAAGGGGGATTCCCATTATGCTTATGGAGATTCCATTTACGTATGGAATCCCCATAAGCATAATACAAATCCCCTAAAAAACATATTTTCACAGCACTGAAATAAAAGTAAATCATTCCATGGTCAAAATTAATTAAAATACAATTTAATTAAACATTTAACATGGACAAAGGAGCTGAATTCCAGAGGTGAGGTGAGAGTGACTGGCATTGACAGCAAGGCAACATTTGACTGAGTGTAACAACAAGGAGCCCGAGTAAAACTGAAGCCAATGGGAATTGGAGGAAATCTCTCCACTGGCTGGAGTCATACCTAGCACAAAGGAAGATGGTTGTGATGGTTGGTAGTCAATCCTCACAACCCCAGGACATCACTACAGGAGTTCCTCAGGGCAGTGTCCTAGGCACAACTGTTGTGTCTGAGTATAATAAGATACAGACTGCAGCAGAAACGGTACAACAGGTGTTTACTCAACATGGCTCACAGTTGAACTGACTGTACAGATTACTACTCAGTGCTATATACAGGTGTGGTCACTGCCGGTACTACAGTATACATGAGCTGTAAAAAGTAGTTCCCCCCCTTAAAGGTATATACATTACAACAACCATCTTCAGCTGCTTCACCAATGACCTTCCCTCCACCATAAGATTAAAAATGGGGATGTTTGCTGATGACTGCAGAGTGTTCAGTGCCATTCGCAACTCCTCAGATAATGAAGCAGTCCATGCCCGATGCAACAAGACCTTGGCGACATTCAGGCTTGGGCTGATAAGTGGCAAGTAACATTCGCACCACACAAGTGCCAGGCAATGACTATCTCCAACAAGTGAGAGTCTAACCACCGCCCCTTGACATTCAACGGCATTACTGTATTGATTTCTTTGTGGGTTCAATGATGAGACATTTATGAAAGAGAATGGCCTAGAAATTCAGTGCCCTTAGCACCGATTTTGCGGCGCTAGAGGGCCTAGTGCTGCAATTGGCGCCGGTTTCTAAATTGCCTGGCGCCCTTCCGCGGCGGTAGACCGGTAGCGCTGCGCCGGCACCGATGACGTCATCGGTGTGCGCAGCGTCCCGGTTGCCGTGGTAACCCGGCCCCAAGCCGAAATTCAGTTGCGGCCGCCTCGCCAGTGGCAGCCGCAACTAAGACTCCGGCAAACGAGTGTTGCCGGAGTCTGCGCCGGCGCTTTAAGGAGGCGCGGCGGCCGGCCGCTTTCCCGCCGGCCGCCTGCCCGCAGCTCCCTCCCCGGACTTCTCCCCCCCCACCCCCGGAACAGATGCAAGCCCGGCACTTGTCCGAGGTGCCGGGCTCATTTTTGATGAGATTTGCGCGGGCCGCGGCCGGGTGCAGGCAGCTCCTCCTTAACGGAAGGAGGAGGCCTGCACTTCCCGAGCCTGCCGCACTGCAGCGGGTGCCGCAGCGCCGGAATAGCGCCGCAATGCGGCGCGTTGCGCCAGTTTTCAGGCGCTAAAACCCTTCAGTAGCGCCGGCAGCCGTTTGGGCGCGGCGCTATTGAATTTTTGGCGCGCGCAAAGGGCTTTAGCGCCGGCGCTAACTTCCGGCGCTAAAGCCCTGGCGCAGCGCAAACTCAATTTCTAGGCCAATGAGTTTTAATCTAAAGTCTGTTCAACTCTTTATACAGCATTCAGGAGACACCCTGCTAGTGATGCATCAAGAACGAAACTGAAACTAAACCCAAACTGCTTGTCTCTCACATGACCTCTGCTGGTCAGGCATAAGTAATCAATACCTGCAAACATGCTATTAAGGCATCATAATCGAACAGGCAAATACCATCTCTATTTGCTGATATCATTACATCTCCTTTCCTTAAAACAAAAGTATTTTACTTTTAACTAACAACATGTTTTCTTTGTATTAATCTGCATTTTAACTGTAACACTTAATGAACTTACATTATCATGATCAAGGTTTTTTAACCTTGCTTTGTGTGTTCACATGAAATATGTCAATACACTAGAACTTGAAGAAAGAATAAGATAACATTACTTCCTTCTATAACAATAGTCCTTAAATTTGCTCAATGAGTCTCTCAGGAGGCTTCACGTGTCATGAGGATTTTCTGATTGATTGTCCTTGAATCTGAGTTGTTGCCTCAGATGATTGGTTCTCAGCTGTGTGATCAGGTTGTTCAACAGTATCAGTCTCTTGACCTGCTGTGGCTGGTCCCATGAGAAGATCTCGACGATTTCTTCTCAGAACAGCACCCTCATCTGTCTGAATGGTGTATGATCTTGGTTGAACTTCACTCAGGACAGTTCCCTTCTGAGTCCATGTGTTTGTTTTGTCTTTGAACCTTACTTGGTCACCAGTGTGGAGTTCAGGTAGGTTTTGTGTTCCTCTGTCATAGTAGTACTTTTGCTTTTCTTTCTGTTGTTCTTTGAACTTCCTCACTTTCTCCCCCTCTTTTGTTTTCAGGAGGTTCTCCGGGATGGGTAGGTTTGACCTTAGCTGACGTCCCATCAGGAGTTGGGCTGGTGACATACCACACTCGAGCGGCGTTGTGCGGTATACAAGCATGCTCTGGTAGAAGTCAGTTCCACTGTCTTTTGCCTTGTACATCAGTCTTTTCACTGTCTGGACCGATTTTTCCACTAGACCATTGGACTGTGGAAAGTGAGGACTTGACGTTGTGTGGACAAAGTCCCACTCTTTGGCAAAGTGTCGGAAACTTGCATTGTATAACTGGGGTCCGTTGTCTGTGAAGACCTCGCTTGCCACGCCATGTCTGGAGAATATGGCTTTCATAAATGTCTCATCATTGAACCCACAAAGAAATCAATACATGGTGTCAGAAGTGGCTGAAAGAGATGAAGAGAGAAACTCTGAAGTTAAATCAGCTCTCCACAGATTAGCAAGCCAAAAGAGAACATCGTTGCTTACCATTAGAGAATAGCTAACCAAGTGAAAAATGGAAGGTTTACTCCCACCGGCGACGCTTCAGTTGACAGGTAATGTGGCTGAAAATTGGAGGAGATTCAAACAACGTGTGGGGTTGTATTTATCAGCAATCGGAGCTGACGAGAAAAGTAATAAACAGAAATCGTCACTGTTCTTACATGTCGTGGGTGATGAAGTGCTGGAGGTGTATAATAATTTCACATTCGCTGCTGATGGAGACAAAATGAAGCTAGATAAAATAATGGAACAGTTTGAGGCCTACTGCATACCTAAACTTAACGTGACGTTTGAGAGGCACAGATTTTTCACATGTGTACAGAAAACGGGTGAGATTATTGATCAGTATGTGACTGAACTGAGAAACAGAAGCAAATCGTGTGAATTTGGGGGACTGACAGACTCGCTGATAAAAGACAGACTGGTGTGTGGTATTCCAGATAATGGTCTAAGGGAAAGACTGCTAAGAGAGCAAGATCTAGACCTGGGAAAAGCCATAGCACTGTGTAGGGCTACAGAGACTGTGAAGTTGCAGGCAAAGGAGCTGTTCAGTGACAGTAGCTGCAACGTGGATGCAGTGAGAATGAACGGATACAAACCGTTTAACAAAAAGAGCGCCAATGTGAAAAAAGAGGCGTGGCCAGCGAACGAAAATGAAAGGGACAATCAAAAGTCATGTAGTCGATGCGGTACACAGCATCCACCAAGAAAGTGTCCAGCATATGGTAAAACATGCAATAGTTGCAACAAGAACAACCATTATGCCCGTTGCTGTAAGAACCAAGCGCAACAAAGCAAGGTCCATGCAGTAGATGAAAGCGACATAGAGGAGTTCAATGTAGATGTTGTGTCTGAAAACAAAAAAGAAGAAAGAGACTGGATGTTGACACTAAAAGTGAATGACATACACATTCCATTTAAATTGGATACTGGAGCACAAGTTAATGTGATATCAGAGACTGACTTTAAGAAAATTAGACCCAGACCAAAGATACATGGAATAAAAGTGAAAGTGACAGGATACTCAGGTACTGATATACCAGTGAAAGGAAGATGCATTGTCAAAGTAACACACAAGGACAGAGAGCACACGCTAGCATTAATCGTGGTGCCAAAGGATGTGCAAGCCATACTAGGTTTAAAAGCCTGTGAGAGACTGAACCTGATAAAGAGAGTCCTCGTTGTGGAAAGCGAAGGAGAGACAGTCTATGATGAACTCATGAAAGAGTACAACGACCTATTTAAGGGTCTAGGCTGCATTCCAGGAGAATACACGATCAGAGTAGATAAAAGTATGACACCGGTCATACACCCATGCAGAAAAGTTCTGTTTGCTCTTCAAAAGCAACTGAAGGCAGAGTTGGACAGGATGGAAAGCCTGAACGTGATTCAGAAGATAGATGAGCCAACTGAGTGGGTGAGTTCCCTCGTCGTAGTGGACAAAAAGAATTGAAAGCTCAGAATTTGCCTGTATCCAAGAGATCTAAACAGAGCAATAAAGAGAGAGCACTTCAAGCTTCCTACACGTGAGGAAATCATGGCACAGTTTGCAAATGCAAAATATTTCAGCAAGTTAGATGCATCATCAGGATTTTGGCAGATGAAGCTGGATGAAGCAAGTTCAAGACTGTGCACGTTCAACAGTCCATTTGGCAGATACAGATTCCTAAGGTTGTCAGGGTTGGGGAGCCACGGAGCCGTGTTCACACGGGGCCGGGCTCTCCGGGTAAGGTAGGTTCTGGACCCAAGTGCAGAAACCAGAAAAGAGACAAATATACCGTACTTTGTTTGAACTTTACTAGATTCACACATAACTAGATTAACACAAAGAACACAGCAATATACATAAGAACTAGAGACAAGAGAACTCGAGACAGAAAACACAACAAGCATACATAAGAACTAGAGACCAGTTACAAGACGGCTAGTCAAGATAGGAACTCAGGACAGCTTCCATGAGAAAGCCCACTTGTCTATACTGAGCTTGCGACAAGCTACCACAAGGGGCAAGCGGCTTGCCGAGGTGAAACTCCAGACAAGCTACCCCAAGGGTAATCGGCTTATCAATGCAAAGCTCAAGACAAGCTCCCAATGGCTCCCACATAGCAACACGCTTGTCCAAACAGCACCTTACCAAGACAAGCAACTTAACAGAACAACAGACTTAAATACATCTTGAAACGCAAGCAAGAACCATGGCAACCAGCTTGTGAAGGCAAGCTGCCATAGAGAAAAGGCTAGTCACACAGAGCACCTAGTCAAGACAGAGAACATTGTCAAGACTAACTCCCTGGTTCACCCTAGAGAGGACTGAGCAAAGAGTGAAGCAACAACAGAACTTATATACCAAGAAACCAGGTGAAACCCATGAACAGCTAACAGGCCGTTAAGAATTAACACAGGGCTAGGAACAATTAACACAGGAAACTAGGAACAATTAACAAAGGAACAAACAAGTGAAGGTGCCATCTAGAGGTTACCAACAGAACTGACTGGCACCCTCACAAAGGTTACCATTTGGCATTGCCTCAGCTCCTGAAGTGTATCACAAGACTATACATATGATCTATGAGCACCTGGAGGGAGTTGATACATCAATGGATGACATCATAGTATGGGGAACCACGAGAACTGAGCATGACGAGAGACTGAAAAAAGTGCTGGAAGCAACAAGGAAAACAAACCTGAAGCTGAATAGAGAGAAATGCCAGCTCGGGGTGACAGAACTGACATTCGTGGGAGATATCCTTAGCAGTGAGGGCATCAGACCAGATCCCAGAAAGGTGTCCGCCATTGAGAATATGCCAAAGCCACAATGCAAAAAGGACGTGCAGAGGTTTAATGGAATGATCAACTACATGTGGAAATTCATATCCAACATCTCAGAAAAGATGGCGCCACTGAGAAGACTAACTGAAAAGAACATAGAATGGGAATGGAATCATGAGCATGAGAAGTCATGGAGCGATCTAAAGAAACTGCTCACAGAGGAACCAGTTCTGAGGTTTCATGACCCAGCAAGACCCATCAAGATATCATCAGATGCATCACAGAGTGGGCTCGGTGCCGTTCTTCTGCAACAATATGACTACTGGCAACCTATTGCATATGCATCGCGCTCAATGACAGATGCGGAGATGCGATATGCTCAAATAGAAAAGGAGCTGCTCAGCATCACATACGCCTGTGAAAGATTTCACCAGTTTGTGGCAGGACAAGCAATCAGTGTAGAGACTGACCATAAGCCCTTGATTGCATTGTTCCAAAAGCCACTAAATAGCTGTCCGCTTAGAATACAAAGAATGATGATCAGGCTGCAACGCTATACACTGAATGTTGCGTACACACCGGGTAAGCTGATGTATACAGCAGACACGTTGTCCAGAGCTGTAGAACCAAGTGAGCCTGCAAACACCACAATGGATGACAAAGTGAACGCCTACGTGGACATGATCACAAGTGCACTGCCCATAGCAGATGCAAAAATGGAGCTCATAAAGACTGAGACAAACAAAGATGAAACAATGAGACGACTGAGAAAAAGCATCTTGGATGGATGGCCCAACATGAAGCAAGACTGTTCACCTGATATAGCAGAGTACTGGAACTGCAGGGCGGAACTATCAGTGGTCGAAGACATCATCTACAAAGGAAGTAAAATAGTTATCCCAAAGAGTCTGAGAAGAGAGATGCTAAAAAAGATCCATGGAGGACATCTGGGAATCGAAAAGTGTAAGAAAAGAGCACGAGAGGTGATGTACTGGCCACGAATCAACCAAGATGTGACAAATGAGGTGTCAAACTGCACAATATGCCTGAAATATCAAGCAAGCAATCCGGTAGAACCACTAAAGCCACACCCAGCACCAGACAGACCTTACCAGAAGGTAGGCGCTGACCTATTCGTATGTCAAGGGAAGGACTATCTTGTAGTCACAGACTATTACTCCCTGTATCCAGAGGTTTGTAGACTGTACACCACCACTGCAGATGCTGTGATAACAGCAAATACCATCTCTATTTGCTGATATCATTACAATTACCATCACCGAATCCCCCACCATCAACATCCTGGGGGTCACCATTGACCAGAAACTTAACTGGACCAGCCACATAAATACTGTGGCAACAAGAACAGGTCAAAGGCTAGGTATTCTGCGACGAGTGTCTCACCCCCTGACTCCCCAAAGCCTTTCCTCCATCTACAAGGCACAAGTAAGGAGTGTGATGGAATACTCTCCACTTGCCTGCTTGAGTGCTGCTCCAACAACACTCAAGAAGCTCGACACCATCCAGGGCAAAGCAGCCCGCTTGATTGGCACCCCATCCACCACCTTAAAGATTCACTCCCTCCACCACCGGTGTACCGTGGCTGCAGTGTGTACCATCTACAAGATGCACTGCAGCAATTCGCCAGCACCTCCCAAACCCGCCACCTCTACCACCTAGAAGGACAAGGGCAGCAGGCGCATGGGAACACCACCACCTCCAAGTTACACACCATCCTGACTTGGAAGTATGTTGCCATTCCTTCATCGTCGCTAGGTCAAAATCCTGAAGCTCCCTCCCTAACAGCACTGTGGGAGTACCTTCACCGCATGGACTGCAGCGGTTCAAGAAGGCGGCTCACCACCACCTTCTCAAGGGCAGTTAGGGATGGGCAATAAATGCTGGCCCAGGTCCCATGAATGAATAAAAAAAATTAAAGCAAAAATGTAATTTTTTGTAAAATAAATGTAAACATTTTTCAAGAGGCCAAAAATAACCTAAACTAACTTTAACATTTTTTGTATGGTTAAATCATTAAAAAAATATTTAATATTTATTTAAACCCTTACACTCATAAAAGAAGGACTTACACCTGCTTTGACCAGGCGTAAGGGTTTTGTGGGCATTCGCTGGGTAGTAGTTGGGCAAGTAGCCCAACTCTGCGCCAGTGACTCTCCTTTTCCTGCGGATGGCTATGAGCTGTCAAGCTGAAACTTGACAGATTACAACTTCTGGGTTTTTTCGCATGCACATCGCACATGGAAAGCGGGAACTTGCGGGGCACTTACGACTGCGTACGCAGTTCATTAGCCTGCCAATCACCTTTCACCCAGCATGTTGGAAAATCTGCCTCAGATTCAGATGGACAGAAAAAGAAGAAAAGGAGTTAAACAGTTGCTAACACCAACCAAAAATAGATAGCTGATATTGATTCTGAGACCTTCATGGAATAAGTTACAGTCAGTTTTAAAGCTGTACTAATTTATCCTGTTCACTTAAATCTTTTGAATATTTTTTTCAGGTTAGACTGAACACTATACCTCACTAGGGCAATGGCAATACAGCAGAGGTCACTATAAATACAGAGGTTTCAGGATATTAAAACCAACGCTCAATTAAAGGAGGGCACTAAACATCCCCTACAGCCTAGTTAGGATCGTTTCATACTATCATATTCCATTAGCGTGAGCAATACTGAAATGTGTAGACCAGGTCTGAGGTCTCAGATGTTGTAAGGAGGATGAAGCCCATTTATATAAAAGATTTTTTTGTCTTCAGAAATGGTTGACCAGCATTAACCATTTATTTTGGACATAATTACATTTCTGCTGAGTGGGCCAATAATGGTACGATAGCAAAATACTGCAGATGCTGGAAATCCAAAATAACAACAGAAAATGCTGGAAAAACTCAGCAGGCCAGGCAACATCCGTGGAGAGAAATTAAAAGTCGACGTTTCGGGTTGAAACGCTTTTTCAAAACTGGAAAGGAAATAAAATAGATCGAAGGCAGGGCTGCGAGAGAACAAAAGAGAAGTGAAGAGACATTAAGAGGTCTCTTTTGTTCTCTCGCAGCCCTGCCTTCGATCTATTTTATTTCCATTCCAGTTTTGAAAAAGGGTTTCGACCCGAAACATCGACTTTTAATTTCTCTCCACGGATGTTGCCTGGCCTGCTGAGTTTTTCCAGCATTTTCTGTTGTTATTAAGGCCAATAATGGTACCATGGTGCAAATTTATTTTTCCAATTTTCTACCCTGAGCTCCCAAAGATCGCTCTTAAATATCTTCAGGTCTCTTGGTGTTATAAGAACATAAGAAATAGGAGCAGGAGTTGGCCATTTGGCCCTTCGCGCCTGCTCTGCCATTCAATAAGGTCATGGCTGATCTTCTACTTCATCTCCACTTTCCTGAATTATCCCCATAACCCTTGATTCCCTTAATATTCAAAAATCTATCACTCTCTATCTTGAATATACTCAATGACTGAGCCTCCACAGCCCTCTGGGGTAGAGAATTCCAAAGATTCACCACCCACTGAGTGAAGAAATTTCTCCTCATCTCAGCCCTAAATGGCCGCTCCCTTATTCTGAGACTGTGACCCCTGGTTCTGGACTCCCCAGCCTGGGGAAACATCCTCCCTGCATCTACCCTGTCAAGCGGGGTGGAGGATGGGGGAGAAGCATCATAGATGAGCACAATTCTGCCCTCACTCCCATGTCCACAACAAGGATGAGTGGATATTAAAAATGAAATGGAAAACCACGGCTGTTTTTTTCCCTTTCCCAGCCTGGGACACCGAGACTATTTGTAGTTGCAGAAGTTTGAAATTCTCTTCCTCAACTCCTTCGCCTCACTACCACTCTCCACACTGTTAGAATTCTCCTCAAAACCTTGGCTTTGGTCACCTGTCACCTGTTTTGGTTTGTGTTGCCCCTGTCCCTCCCCCGTTGTGTGAAGCACCATGGGATATCTCACTATGCTATCAGGTGCTATGTAAGTGCAAGTAGCTGTTGTTGCTATAATCGGGTCCCAGTGGCACGCCTCCCACTGTAAAAGTTGATGCCTTGCAATTTTTATTTTATCCATATCATCCAAATTCTTAAAGAAAACGTAAAAAATGCATTGTAACTCTGAAGGTACAATAATGTTCAAACAATAAGGAGTTGCTGCGTGCTATTTAAAGATTGATTGATCATGCCTGACTAGGTGCAGCACAGAAAGCCTAACTTTGCATTAAGCCAATGGTTAACACAATTGATTGAGTCAAATTGTCTATGTGTTGAAGGTGAAATTTCCACATGCAAAAGAAGGAACTTGCAATGATATAACCATTTTCATAACTTCAGGTCCTCCCAAAGTGCTGCATAACCAGTGGGGTACTTTTAAAGTGTAGTCACTGTTGCCATGTAGGGAAACGTGGCAGCCAATTTGCGCACAGCAAGATCCCACAAACTGAGGATTGATGCTGGAACCACTGTTGTTCACAATTTATGTAAATAATTTGGTTTCAGGATTCGGAAGTACAATTTCAAAATTTGCAGATGGCACCAAATTAGGAGGTATAGTTAATACTGAGGAAGACTGCAACAAAATACAAGACGACATTAATAAACTTGCAGAATAGACAAGTAATTGGCAAATTAATTTCAATATAGAAAAGTGTCGGGTGTTAAATTTTGATGTTAGAATAAGGAGGCCACATACTGCTTGGATAGTAAGGGCTTGATTTTATTAATGGAGGTGGGTTGAGGGCGGGTCCGCTGCTCGGCAGCTTTTCGACCCGCTCCCGGCTGCCGCTCCCCCATCACTTGCGATTTTTGCTTGATTGGTCTCATTACGGTCGACGTGTGGGTCCCTCTAGGCAATTGCTTGGAGGTTGTCAGTTTCTCGCGTCTGATGACACGTTGTTTGAGTGAACATTTAAAGGGGCCACGTCCCCTTTGGAAAAAATGTTATTGGGGTGGCTTGGTGCTGTATTATATAGAAAGGGGAGTTGACAGCATCTGTTCTGAACAAAATTTAATGAATGAAATTGCTGGTCATATTATTCCAGAAAGCGATTCATAATTTTTTAATATATCAATTTATTATCTGACTATGAAATGAAAAATATGCCACATTTGTTCCAATCATTGGCTTAGTAATATTAATGCTTTTTTCTCTTAAAGGTGCTGGCTGCTGCAGGAACGGCAGCCGCAAAAACTAAGGCTGCACCCAGGTTCAATAAGGGCTCTCTCCATGCTCTTGTTGAGGGAGTCAGAGGACGTCAGGAGCGCCTCTTCCCTGGAAACGGAAGGAGGAGGCCTCCTAAGCAAACCAAGGCAGCTTGGCTGCAAATTTCTGAGGAGGTGAGCTCGAGGTCTGTGTGCATACACACATGGGTTCAGTGTCGAAAAAGGTTCAATGATCTGTTGCGATCACCTAAAGTGTGGCCTCTGAGTTCTGGGAAATGGAAGTTCAGGAGTGAGGGCTCAGGGCGATTTCCATGTAGAATGTTGGTGGTGACACTGACCGCAAACCACCGTTTATTGGACAGATGATGCCTGGGGTTTTGAGAATGTCGGACATATTCATCTCCATGTGCCAGCCCCCTTTGGTTGAAGCGTAAGCTTACGGGTATCTGGCATGGATGAGTGCATCCCTTGCCTGACGGCCAGCAATGTGGTCGCCTGCTGCTGGATTGGCCACATCCGGCCCCGCAAGGCGGCACTCCCCGTTCTCCTCCACATCTTCCTCCTCATCCTCTTCCTCGTCCTCTTTCTCCAAGGAGGCTGTGAGCTGAGCCACTTGTTCATCCGGCAGCACTAAGCCGCGCTGCTCTTCCTCCGAATCTGACGACCAGGATGCGAGGATGTAAATGGTTCCCATCCCGTTGTTATAGATTTCAGTTGAGGCAAGAAGCTTGTAAGCGCACACGCAAAGTGGCCTGAAATTATTCCAATCAGGTCATGCAGCAGATGGGTGTCAGCTTGACCAGTCACAAGGCCATGCAGCAGACGGGCGTCAGCTTGACCAGTCACAAGGCCACACAGCAGACGGGTGTCAGCTTGACCAGTCACAAGGCAATGCAGCAGACGGGCGTCAGCTTGACCAGTCACAACGCCATGCAGCAGACGGGTGTCAGCTTGACCAGTCACAAGGCCATGCAGCAGACGGGCGTCAGCTTGACCAGTCACAAGGCCACACAGCAGACGGGTGTCAGCTTGACCAGTCACAAGGCCATGCAGCAGACGGGCGTCAGCTTGACCAGTCACAAGGCCATGCAGCAGATGGGTGTCAGCTTGACCAGTCACAAGGTCAGTAGAGTTGCAAAATTTTATCCCAAACCTCCAACAACAAAGTTGTTGCAGTTAAATGTCAGCCACGGTACAGGAGCACTTTTAAAGTGCTGCACCAATAATGACTACAAATCATGTCCTCCACCAACTCGCCTCCTTGCAGCTAGCCTGTTTCTGACAAGACGGGAAACAGGAGCCAGAAGCATGAAAATGGGAAACCACTATAAAAATATAAGAAATCACACAACACCAGGTTATAGTCCAACAGCTTTATTTGAAATCACAAGCTTTCGGAGCGCTGCTCCTTCTTCAGGTGAAGTGGAGAAATGCATAAAGACACAGCTTATATAGTCAGAGAATCATGTCAGATGTTTACAGGTAACCTTTCCAACTGCCATTTATCGCACCTCGGCAGAGAGATAATCACAGCAGTCAAAGGTGTGAATGGTGTCCAAACAGGTCAGTCAGGGAAACATTACATCAAAGAACAATGAGGTGGGGTCACAAGGGGTCAAATATTGCAGATGCTGGGGTCTGTATGAAAAACAAAAAAACAGACAAAAAACATTTTTTTTGGCTGGAAATCACAGCAGGTCCAGCCGCATCTGTGTAGAGAGAACAAGCCAATGTCGACTCGAGTCTGGATGACCCTGCATCAGGTGGGGTTACATGTAGCATGACATGAACCCAAGATCTCGGTTAAGGCCGTCCTCATGGGTGCGGAACTTGGCTATCAGTTTCTGCTCGACGATTTTGCGTTGTCGTGTGTCTTGAAGGCCACCTTGGAGAATGCTTACCCGAAGATCGGAGGCTGAATGTCCTTGACTGCTGAAGTGTTCCCCGACTGGGAGGGAACACTCCTGCCTGGTGATTGTTGCGCGGTGTCCGTTCATCCGTTGTCGCAGTGTCTGCATGGTCTCGCCGATGTACCATGCTCCGGGGCATCCTTTCTGGATATGTCGAGGGCATCCTGAAACCCATCGTACAGGGAACCCCCAGCTTCTGTCGCGACACTACAGACTTCTTACAGAAGCTCAGCACCCACGGACCAGTTGAACCAGGAACACTCCTTGCCACGATGGACGTCTCGGCACTCTACACCAGTATCCCCCACGATGACGGCATCGCTGCGACAGCCTCAGTACTCAACACCAACAACAGCCAATCTCCAGATGCCATCCTACAACTCATCTGCTTCATCCTTGACCACAATGTCTTCACCTTCGACAACCAGTTCTTTACCCAAACACACGGAACAGCCATGGGGACCAAATTCGCACCCCAATACGCAAACATCTTCATGCACAAGTTCGAGCAAGACTTCTTCGCTGCACAGGATCTCCAACCAACGCTATACACCAGATACATCGACGACATTTTCTTCCTATGGACCCACGGCGAAGAATCACTGAAAAGACTACACGATAACATCAACAAGTTCCATCCCACCATCAAACTCACCATGGACTACTCCTCAGAATCAGTCTCATTCCTGGACACACGAATCTCCATCAAAGACGGACACCTCAGCAATTCACTCTACCGCAAGCCCACGGACAACCTCACGATGCTTCACTTCTCCAGCTTCCACCCTAACCACGTTAAAGAAGCCATCCCCTATGGACAAGCCCTGCGAATACACAGGATCTGCTCAGACGAGGAGGAACGCGATGGACACCTACAGACACTGAAAGACGCCCTTGTAAGAACGGGATATGACGCTCGACTCGTCGATCGACAGTTCCGACGGGCCACAGCGAAAAATCGCATAGACCTCCTCAGAAGACAAACACAGGACACAACCAATAGAGTACCGTTCGTCGCCCAGTACTTCCCCGGAGCGGAGAAACTACGCCATGTTCTTCGCAGCCTTCAACATGTCATCGATGACGACGAACACCTCGCTAAGGCCATCCCCACGCCTCCACTACTCGCTTTCAAACAGCCGCCTAACCTCAAACAGACCATCGTTCGCAGCAAATTACCCAGCTTCCAGGAGAACAGCGACCACGACACCACACAACCCTGCCACAGCAACCTCTGCAAGACATGCCAGATCATCAACACAGATACCATCATCACACATGAGGACACCACCCACCAGGTACATGGTACATACTCATGTGACTCGGCCAACGTTGTCTACCTCATACTTTGCAGGAAAGGATGCCCCGGAGCATGGTACATCGGCGAGACCATGCAGACACTGCGACAACGGATGAACGGACACCGCGCAACAATCACCAGGCAGGAGTGTTCCCTCCCAGTCGGGGAACACTTCAGCAGTCAAGGACATTCAGCCTCCGATCTTCGGGTAAGCATTCTCCAAGGTGGCCTTCGAGACACACGACAACGCAAAATCGTCGAGCAGAAACTGATAGCCAAGTTCCGCACCCATGAGGACGGCCTTAACCGAGATCTTGGGTTCATGTCACGCTACATGTAACCCCACCTGATGCAGGGTCATCCAGACTCGAGTCGACATTGGCTTGTTCTCTCTACACAGATGCGGCTGGACCTGCTGTGATTTCCAGCCAAAAAAAATGTTTTTTTTCTGTTTTTTTGTTTTTCATACAGACCCCAGCATCTGCAATATTTGACCCCTTGTGACCCCACCTCATTGTTCTTTGATGTAATGTTTCCCTGACTGACCTGTTTGGACACCATTCACACCTTTGACTGCTGTGATTATCTCTCTGCCAAGGTGCGATAAATGGCAGTTGGAAAGGTTACCTGTAAACATCTGACATGATTCTCTGACTATATAAGCTGCGTCTTTATGCATTTCTCCACTTCACCTGAAGAAGGAGCAGCGCTCCGAAAGCTTGTGATTTCAAATAAAGCTGTTGGACTATAACCTGGTGTTGTGTGATTTCTTACATTTGTCCACCCCAGTCCAACTCCGGCATCTCCACACCACCACTATAAAAATAGGAATAGCAAGGCAGTTAACTGCCTTAACTACCTGTCCCACCGGTTGGAGTCGGGTCAGTTTGGGAGCAGCTGATCCGACACTCATGAAAATCGGGTGGGGGCGGGATGGAGGCGGGTTGGGTGCCTGAAGCCATATTTTCTGATTTTCACTGCCGACCTGCCTCCAAACCCGCCTCCTCAGGGCTATTAAAATCGAGCCCTAAGAGTCTAAATGGGGTAGAGGAGCATAGAGATCTAGGGGTAGAGATACACAAATCACTAAAAGTAGCGACACAAGTTAATAAGGCCATAAAAAAAAAAACTAAGCACTGGGGTTCATTTCTAGAGGGATAGGATTGAGAAGCAGAGAAGTTATGTTAAACTTGTATTGAACATTGTACTGTTCGGGTCTCCATATTTGAAAAAGGATATAGAGTAACTTGAGAGGGTGCAAAAAAGATTCACAAAGATGATACCACAACTGAGAGGATATACATATCAGGAAAGGCTGTACAGGCTGGGGCTCTTTTCTCTAGAATAGAGGTTTTTAAAATTATGAAGGGATTTTGTAAAGTCTGTGGGTTGTTTAGTTAATTAATACACAGACTCCAAGAGTAACTTAAAACAGGACTTTACTATTCGAAGGTCGGGGCGAATCTGCCCAATAACTCCTGACACAGCACTTATATACCGGTGTGGTCACCGTCAGTATTACAGTATACAGAAGCCAACAAAGTAGTGCAACACCTAAAGTAGTTCTCTTAAAGGTGGACGGTTACATACAATAATTCTCTTAAAGGTAGACGGGTACATACACTACAATCCTCCCTTTTTAGCTTACAACATACTGATTCCCCATTAAACATACATTATAACATATATACAACTTTATGCCAGACATTTCACAGATTCAGTCTCTCTGGAGGTTTCCGGACTCTGTCCGGATAACGCCTCGGTGGTGTCGTAACTCCCGGCGGGGTAGCAGGTGCTTCTGGCAAGGTCGATTCGGCTTGAAGGACAGTGTCAGGTTCATCTGATTCCAGTATTACCAGATCGGAGGTAGGTATTTTGGGTATCTCTGTCTCAACATTAACCGTGTAAGGTGGTGGAGTAGGTTGGCCATTTGTGGCTGACCCTATGATCTGGTCAACATGGCGCCTTATTATACTGTCCCCAATGTCCACCGTATACATCAACGGCCCTAGCCTTTTTCCAATAGTTCCAGGCTGCCATTTCTCGGTACGGTAGTCCCGGGCCAAAACTTGTTGACCTATCTGAAAAGATCTAGTTGGCCTTTCATTCATGCCCTGGAATTGCCGGTTCTCTACGTCCCTTCTGACGTTTGGCTTAAGCAAATCCAGCCGGCATCTTAGTCGTCTATTAAAAAACATCATGGCGGGAGTTTGATTTGTGACCGCATGTGTTGCATTCCTGTACGTCAACAAGAAGCTATCCACCTTATGTTGTAAGTTAATGGCTTCATTACCCATGGCCTTTATGGCCTTCTTGAAGGTCTGGACAAACCTTTCAGCCAATCCATTGGAGGCGGGATGGTATGGGGCTGACGTGTAGTGCTTAACCCCATTGCTCTTTAAGAATTTCTTGAATTCTTCGGACACAAATTGCGGTCCATTATCAGAACAGATTTGTTCCGGCAGCCCATTCCTAGCAAACATGGTCCTTAACACTGTGATGGTTTTTTCCGTGGTGGTGGTGGACATCTTTATTACCTCCGGCCACTTGGAGTGTGCATCCACCGCTATTAGAAACATTGAGTCCATAAATGGACCAGCAAAGTCGATGTGTACCCTTTGCCAAGGAGATGAGGGCCACTCCCATGGATGCAGAGGAGCCTGTGGTGGCGCGTTTTGGAACTTCTGGCATCCTAGACAGCTCTTAGTGATTTCTTCGATGTCCCCATCAATGCCTGGCCACCACACAAACGCTCTTGCTAGGTTCTTCATTTTCACTCCACCCAGATGTCCCTCGTGCAGCTCCTTTAACACCTTCTGTTGAAGTTTGGGTGGAATCACCACTCTAGATCCACACATCAGGGTTCCTCGACACACTGACAGCTGTTCTTTTCTCTGCGAAAATGCTGGCAGCGTTGGTTCGCCCTGTGCTGGCCATCCCTCCACCGTTAAATCATAGACTCGTGAGAGAGTCGGGTCATTTCTGGTTTCGTTTTCGATCATCGAATTTGTTACTGGTAGACATTCCACTATGGATGAGTGGAACAGCTCTCCCGGGTCCACTGTAGTCGCTTCTTCTACTATCGGCAATGGCAAGCGCGATAACCCATCAGCATTTCCATGCTGTTTGGACCTTTTGTATTCGATGTCATATTGGTGTGCCCCAAGTAACACGGACCACCTCTGTAACCTTTGCGCTGTCATGGTGGAAACGGCCTTGTTAGGGTTGAATATGGACACCAACGGCTGGTGGTCTGTCAGTAATGTGAACTTCTTGCCCTGCAGGTAATGATTGAATTTCTTTACGCCCCACACAAGGCTGAGGGCCTCCCTATCTATTTGAGCATAACTTCGCTCCGCGGAGGTCAATGATCGGGACGCGAATGCCACTGGCCTTTCCGAGCCATTTGGTAACTTGTGTGAAAGTATTGCTCCAATTCCATAGGGGGAAGCATCACAAGCTAGACGAAGAGGTAACGTTGGGTTGAAATGAGCCAACACTTCTTCAGAGGTAATCAACGCCTTGCTTCTGCGAAAAGCCTTTTTACATTCCTCACTCCACTTCCATGGTACTTCTTTCCGCAACAGAGCATTCAGCGGATGCAGCACCGTGGATAGATTCGGCAGAAACTTGTGATAATAATTAATCAACCCCAAGAATGATCTTAACTATGATACGTTTTCCGGAGCGGGGGCCTTCACGACAGCTTCTATCTTGTCAGGTGACTTGTGCAGCCCCTCTCGGTCAATGACATGACCGCAGTACGAGATCCGTTTTTGGAAGAACTCACATTTCTTGCGATTAACTCGAAGGCCATATTCCTTCAACCTAGTGAGCACCAGTTTCAAATTTGTGAGGTGTTCTTCCTCGTCCTCTCCTGTAATCAGGATATCGTCTAAGTAACACTGCGTGCTTGGAATTCCTTGTAATACCTGCTCCATGGCCCTCTGCCAAATTGCTGGAGCCGAAGCTACCCCAAAAACCAGTCTATTATAACGATACAAGCCTCTGTGTGTGTTGATGGTGAGGTACTGACGCGACTCTTCCTCGACTTCCATTTGTAAGTATGCCTGTGCCAGGTCTATCTTGGTGAAGTGTTTCCCTCCAGCCAACGAAGCAAAGATATCTTCAATCCGCGGAAGCGGGTATTGTAGCGTGTGAAGCATCGGATTCACTGTGATCTTGAAGTCTCCGCAGATGCGGACCTTCCCCGGTCCCCCTGGCTTGTTACTTGGTGAAGACTTCATGACGGGAACAATGGGCGTGGCCCACTCACTCCAGTCCACTTTTGACAGTACCCCTGATCGTTCAAGTTCTTCCAGTTCTGCCTCCACAGCAGGTCGTATCGCGTAAGGTACCGATCTGGCTTTGAAAAATTTTGGGCTTGCATGTTCTGCAATCTTAACCTTTGCTTTAATTCCTTGCAGTGTTCCCAGTCCTTGCTGGAATACCTCTTTAGCTTCGTCTAATATTCTGGACAACCGTTCAGGTTTGACATCTTCCTTTCCGGAATCTACCGTCATGGTGTTTAGTGAATGCCAGTCTATCTTTATTTTCCTGATCCACTCCCGTCCCAGAAGTGGTGGACCTCCCTCAGGCAACACATACAGATCCATCCTTTGGTGCTCTTTGTCCTTGTATCTCACCTTGACTTCTATCTTTCCGATGGGGTATACTTTGTGCCCCGTCTATGTCTTCAATACTAGTTCCGTATCCCGTAGGGGAATATGCTTGAATAACTTTTTATAATCATGCTTATTCATGACCGTCAACGCCGATCCGGTGTCCACTTCCATTTTCACTTGGACTTTTGCAATCTGTAGTGTGATCCAGATAGCTTGTCGGTCAGCTTCATTACTGACATTGTGAATTCTCAGACTATCCAGTTCCTTGCAGTTGGAGTGTGAGTCCGAATTCTGTTCTTCCGGACTCTTCCTAGTCACCTCATGTACCTTTTTGTACCTCTTTTGTGGTGACTCATTATTGTTGGTCTTCTTTCCTGACCGGCATACCTTAGCTATGTGACCGAGCTTGCCACATTTCCTACATTCCTGGTTTTTAAACCAGCATTGGTTCTGGTCGTGTGTTGTCTTCCCACAACGATAGCATTTCGTTGTACCCGAAGTAATTTGCTGCACCCTGAGTGCCGCTGCCTTTAGCTGCATTTCCGCCGTTCCTTTCGCTGCGGCTTCGTTCGATGCAGCAATAAGGACAGCCTTCTCAAGTGTAAGATCGTTCTCTTCGAGCAGTCGTTTTTGTGTTTCTTCCTTCGACATTCCGCACACGAATTTGTCTCGCAACGCCTCTGTCAGATTCCCTCCAAACTGGCAGTGTTTCGCTAGTCTACGCAGTTCGACCAAGTATTCTGCGTTGCTTTCGTCTTTCCTTTGCGTTCTCGCATAGAATTTGAATCGTTCCGCCAACATCAACGGTGTGGGGTTCAAGTGATCCTTCAGAGCAGTCACAATATCATCGAAAGTCTGATCCGCCGGTTTAGCTGGTGCTAGTAGATGCTTCAAGAGCTCGTATGTCTTCGCGCCCATCGAGTTTAGCAAGGTTATAGCTTTGTCATCTTCTTCTATTTTATTGGCCTCACAATAGATCTCAATGCGTTCCACATACGTGGCCCAGTCTTCTACCTCGGAATTAAAATCGTTGATGTTACCACGCTTAGGCATCTTCCTCTCTTCCTGATAACACCACGAATTATTTCTTTAAATTTTCTTTTTTTTTTCCAAGATGGCGGTTTCCCGCGCTTATCTTCTCTCCCCGCCCACTTCAATGGCGGTTTCCCGCTTCTGACTTCTTCCCCGCCTAATGGCGGCTTCCCGCGTTTCTTCCCTGGCGGGAGGTGTACACTTTCCCCACGGGCGACGGCCGCTGGCTTTCAGGTTCACAGCCTGTGCGTCGGCTTCAGTGCTTTCCCTTTTCTCGGCAGGGCAACCGGCGCTGGGTACACCCCGTTGACGGAGAACAGTTTCAGCCGCTGGACTGGCTCTCGCTCAGTCTCCCTTGCTCGGGCTCTGTCTCTCTCCCGCTCGCTCGGCTCCCAATCGCGCCTCCCAGCCCTCTCGCAGTCCGGTGCTTCCCTCCCCGGCTGCGGCTGAGTTTATCTCTTCCCGTGCCTACGTTCCCGGTCGCAGCGCTTCGTGGCTTCAGTCGCTGCCCGGCCTTTTTCGCCGGTCGCGGTCTAGCTGTCTCACGACGCCGTTGCGTCCCCCAGCCTGTCTGTACTGCGGCTTCCTTGCTCCACGCTGCCCCAGTCTCAGCGCCTCTGGGCCCGACTTCTGTCTGGCTCCTTTCCCCCTCGACCGTGGTCGAGTGCACCGCCCTTATCCTCCGGTTATTCTTTTTACTTTCCCTTACTCACAGTCACCGTGGCCGCCTTGCTTCTCGTGCTGATTGGCTCACTCCTCACCGTGGCAGAAGGGACAGTCAGTGCCTGTTGCTGATGGAAGTCTTTGTCTCTAAATTCTTCCTCCTTTCTAGTTCTGCAGCCTCGAGTTTTTTTCCCAGCAGAACGACGAGGGCGGTTGCCTCTTCTCGACGCTCGTTAACTGCTTCGGAAGTATTTGCCGCAGGGTACGATCGGACTCGTCGCCACTGTAAAGTCTGTGGGTTGTTTAGTTAATTAATACACAGACTCCAAGAGTAACTTAAAACAGGACTTTACTATTCGAAGGGCGGGGCGAATCTGCCCAATAACTCCTGACACAGCACTTATATACCGGTGTGGTCACCGTCGGTATTACAGTATACAGAAGCCAACAAAGTAGTGCAACACCTAAAGTAGCTCTCTTAAAGGTGGAAGGTTACATACAATAATTCTCTTAAAGGTAGACGGGTGCATACACTACAGATTTGATAAGGTAGACGTAGAGAAGATTTTTCTACCTGTGGGCAGACCAAAACTAGGAGACATAAATATAAGATAGTCACTGATAAATCTGATAGGGGATTCAGGGGAAAGTTCTTTACCCAAAGAGTGGTAAGAATGTGGGACTCGCTAGCACAAGGAATAGTTGAGGTGAATAGCACAGATGCATTTAACAGGAAGCTAGATAAGTACATGAGGGAGAAAGGAATAGAAGGATATGTTGATAGGGTTAGGTAACAAGGGGTTGGAGGAGGCTCTTGTGGAGCATAAACAGCGGTGTAGACCAGTTGGGCCGAATGGCTTGTTTCTGTGCTGTAGACTATATGGGGTGAAATTGGATAAAGCTTAAAAATGGGCACGGGGAGTGCGAAGCGCAATGTGCCCACGCCCGTTCAAAGTGGTGCAGGTAGCACGCAAAATTCGTGCTGCCTGCTCATTATAATGATTGGAGCGCTGATCTCAGTGCTAAATGCGCTGCTGGTTGGCTTAGCGTTTAACAGGGGAGCCAATATCGGGTGCAGAGGTGGTGAGCGGCAAGGCTGACAGCATTGCTGATCAATAAAATTTGGCCTAGGCTTTCTGCCCTACTTAAAGGGGAGGTGTTTTGTTGCACAAGCACCTCATTGTCACTCTGAAGCCATGGCCCGACAGGGAAGAGAGAAAGCAAGGAGGTTCTCTGATGCAGGACCGGAAGCCTTGGACCTGAGGGTGCACAGATGACGTCAGGTCCTCTGCCCACAGGGAGGCAGGAATCCTTCCAGGCAGCATGCCAGAAGGGTGTGGGAGGAAATAGCACAAGCTGTCAGTGCTACGAGTGTTGGCCTCAGGAACCTGGATCTAGTGCCGCAAGAAGTTTAATGACCTCACACGAGTGGTTAAGGTGAATGAATGGATCTTCAAATGCCATATCCCACCATCTGCACCACAAGCCTCATACACTGCTCAATGCACCACACCCCCACCATTCACCTACGAACAATCTCTAACAATCACGACTCATACCTCACAATCATAGTTTCATTTGACCCTCTCACACTTACCACTGCTGCAAGACTCACGCCCACATCTCACATCTTGCACACACTGCCAGCTATTCAAACATGGCAGGCACATAACCCAAACACATTGCACCACATTCACAGACACACATCCCTTTCTCTTGCAGGAAAAGGTGGCACACAACTGTCATGAGCAGCAGCAGATGGGTGAAAGGGAAGCTCGACTTCAGAACCTGATGGAGCTGGAGGACACAGTGCTGGAGATAATTGGATGGGCCATCACTGAGGCCATGGCGAGCGGCAAGGTTGAAAGCATTGCTGATGATGATGGTATGCTCATAGCTAATCCTTCTTCCCACATCCCACTTCCCCCTCATCCCACAATCTCTTCTCACTTACAGGCTGCTGATGGTGTAAGCATGTACATCTTGCTTCCCAACAGCTCCCCCCCTCCCGCGCCCTCACCACAACCCGACCATTATGCCTTGATTCTTTCAGATACTCAAGCACTGCCACAAGCATAGCCTGTCCCCGATGTTCTGAAGGAGGAGAGTGAATGAGAAGAAGAGGCACCGTCACTCGATCTGACACTCTCAGGCACCAGGTCAGAAAATGGCACTACACAGAATTTAGAGTGCACTATAGAGGCAGGATCGGCATGTGGTGAGTCAACGGGCACGATTGGGCTGCAGCCAGGCCAGGGGGAAAGTATAGCCCAGGTGCCAGCTCCCCAGAGGGAAATTTTACACACGAGTTCTGCTGCACAGGATTCCCAAGAGGACTTCGATGGGGCGGTCTTCAGAAGAAGTGTGATGGGCATGCACACAGAAATGCTTGGTGCAATTGCAAGCCTGCCAAAGAGCATCTTGTCAGTGTCAAGGAGCATGGAAGAATCCAGCCCAACATTACATGGGGCTTGGTGAAGAGCTTGGAGCCAATGTCCGCTGTGCCGACCTGCCCAAAATGGCAGCCACTGCAGGACCGGCCAGAAGTGGGCGGAAGCGAGCCATCCACAATTTTCCCTCATCAAGTTACTGAACTTCATGGCCTATGTAATTCTATTTAAAATAAATGACTAGATAATCTGTTTTAATTATGTCACTTGAGTGATAAATGTTGGCCAAGACATCAAAAGTTGATGGCAAACTCTGAGAAAGAATGCTAGAGATTGCAGGAAGATATAAACAGGTTAGCAGAGTGGGCGGATAAGTGGCAGATGCAGTTCAATGCAGACAAATGTGAGGTAGCAATTTTTGGAAAAAGAACTGTGAAAGGAACTACCAAAGTAAAGGAGCATAGAGATCTAGGGGTGCAGAAACATAGATCTTTAAAGGTGGATGTCATGTAGGCAAGGTCATAAAAAGGCAAATTAAATTTTAGGTCTTAGTGTACTGAATATAACAGCAAGAATGTGAGTTGACTTTGTACAAGACATTGGTTAGGCCACGGTTGAAATATTGCAGTGCAGTTCTGCAGGAGGGATGTTAGACCCATGGATTTGAAAAAGAAGAATATAAAAGGATATGGACAATTGGATTACAGTAGAACTGGCAATGCTAGCACCTGCACAGGCATAATGGGTTGAACTGTCACCTTCCATGCTTTTGTTTCTACAAAATAAGGCATAGTAAACTGAAATTCAATGCAACATAGTACTCGAAACTGCAAGAACCTGTTGATGCTGGCACACACTACTAGGAATAAAATCAACTACAGAAAAGGAGGAATGCTCAATTATTAGACAACTTGGTCATGTCCCAAAAAGTTCCATCACGCAGCTACTTAGGGGCATCGCTTGACATCAAACTGTCCTAAAGAACTCAGTTTTGAGGCATCTCTTTACTCAAGGTTGAAGAAAGGGGGTTGTGTTTTATTTGTGTGGCTGACGTTGTTTTCTCTTGGTGAGTAACAATTAGTCAAAATGCTAATACAAAAGATTGGAGCACCTATATCATCCGGATGCTTGAAGCATTGTATGAACTGACATATACAATGAAGTATAGCAGGTAGCATGGTAGAGAGCAACATATGGGCTGACCTTGCAATTTCAGAACCGGATTGGTCAATCCTTTTAAAACCTATAGACATGCCACTAGTTTGAATGTCATTTTACAATGATGGGTGGTGAGCAGCTATGTGTGATTGGAACTATGGTTATGTAGGAGGAGTATAGGCTCAAACCCTGGTAGTCTGTTGGGAGGGAGATGGCGGACATGCAACTTTGTGGCAATGATGTTTATTTAGTGGAGAGAATGGTAAGGTGGCCTCACAGTACTACATGCTGTGGCATACTACAACTTAAGAGGAAGCTAAATAAGTACACAAGGGAGAAAGGAATAGAAGGATATGTTGATAGGGGCAGATGAAATAAATAGGAGGCTCGTGTGGAGCATAAACACTGGCATGGGCCAAATGGACTGTTCCTGTGCTGTAAATCCTATGTGATTCTATGTAACTTATCATCTGGGCTCTGTCATTATAAAATCTAACATAACGCCATATTCTGTAGCTCCAATAAGTATACAATTTTTAAAATTATATTATTTACAAAGTGGGTTTAAACTGCCCTTATTTTTTTTAAAGGCAGAGCAGCCTTAAGCACAGTGAAAGCATTAGCATGAGATATCTGGGCAAATGACAAGTTGGAAAAAACAATTACTTAGGCCGACAGGCAAAATAACTCACAAGTTTCACACGTGTTCCGTAATATCTATCCGTCAAAGTGCTGCTGGTGTGGTGCTTTGAAAGAAAGTTTTCAAAACAAAGTACCGTAGGAAGCCATCTCATCGAAGTAACCATTCTATTGAGGTCAGTACTAAATAAATCAGAGCACTGCTTTTTCTAGAAGAATACAATTAATTTGAAAGTCAAAGAAAGGGAGAGAGGTCCCCAGTTTGTGGCATTTTAGTAAAACTGAACCATAAAGCACTGATCACCATTAAAGAAAGAAAGAACTTGCATTTATATTGCACCTTTCCTATCATCGGGATGTCTGAAAAGTGTTGCAGAGTAGTCACTGTTGGTCTGTTATATAAGCAAATACAGCAGCCAATTTGCACATAGCAAGGATCCCACAAACAACAAATGAGATTATTTGACCAGCTAATCTGTTTGGTGGTGTTCGTTGAGGGAGGGAGATTGGCCAGGACACTGGGAGTCTCCCTGTTTCTCATCAAAATAATTCCTTGAGATCTTTTACAAACACCTGAGCGGGCAGACCGCACCTCATTATGATCAGTGCAGAATTACTGGACCTAACAGGTAAAAAGCAAATTATCTGTCACAGATTTGTTTGTTTTAATCAAAATAATCCTCAATGACAATGTTAGCATGTTAGCATGTTCTCTCCATATGCAGAAAGAGAGCCATCTGATTATAAGCAGATTTTCAAAGGCCTCTTCCAGGACAGTTTCACCAATAAGCACGGCTCTCTTCACCCTTCCATTCTACATCACAAACTCCTGGGCTCTAGCGCACTGCAGTAACAGCTCATGATCTGTCCCCAGACCCTGGCCATTGTACTTTATTAACCACCACCAGCTTATCTTTGAACAGTGTAAGGTGGTTGTTTTAGGAATGTTTCTGCTCCTTTGATTAGCGCTCAGACTGTGAGCCCTAATATAAAGTAAATTTCTTCAATTTGCCCAGGACAGACGCATTGGGGGTAATTTCAGTGGTGGTGGATGTAATGATATCAGCAAATAGAGATGGTATTTGCCTGTTCGATTATGATGCCTTAATAGCATGTTTGTATGTATTGATTACTTATGCCTGACCAGCAGAGGTCATGTGACCGAGACAAGCAAGGCAGTTTAGTTTTAGTTTCAGTTTCGTTCTAGATGCATCACAGCATCGTGTCTCCTGTAAAAGCTGTATAAAAGAGTTGAACAGACTTTAGATTAAAACTCATTCTCTTTCATAAATGTCTCATCATTGAACCCACAAAGAAATCAATACATGTCAATACAGTGGAAAACTGGCTACCAATTAAACACCCTGCCGGATTTTCCTTTGCATTAAGGTTAATGGAGCATTCCCATATTAATTATAGGGATTGACGTGTCCCCGCCTTCCTTTAGCTACTACGAAAATAGAAATGAAGTCAGTGGAAAGGAGAATTGGACAAGGTGTAAAGCGGCCGTCCAATTGGCTACCGTCAGTTTTCCGCCACTGCCAAAGTGAAAATTATCCCATTCAATCTAAAAACATAACTTCACTTTTATAAAAATGATTGGGTGATTTTTCTCCTCAAACTTTTTCCCCTGAAGGCTATAGGATAGATTTAGACTTTTGGTCGGCCACCCATTCCAGTGGCGAAGAGGCCCCCATGATTTTGAGGCTCCGGCCTCATTTAAATTCACCAAATGAGCTGCAGGGCACCAAAACAGGCGTCCAGATGAAGCTCACCAGGTTGAAGCCTGAAAATCAGGCCGGAGCTGCCGCCTGCAAAGTAAGTTAAAGGGGGGTGTTGGGGCGACACTCCTGCTCCTCCGGTCCCACAAAAATAATAAAACACTACCTTTAGAGGGTCTATTCTCTTCCATCTACCCATCGAACTGACCGGAGATTGTACTGCGCAGACTCTGCACAGTTGCTATCTTAAGTGGCAATCAGGGTCCTATTTACATCATAGGGCTCCTAATTCCATATTAAAAGGGGCCTATCACCTGGGTCAGGCAGGCATTTTAGACACCCGGCAGAAAATGAAGCCATCCATATCACTGGAGTTAACGGGGTGGTAAGGCTTTGACTCCATGGAAGGACACCCAAAATTGACCCGAGTGAATTTATGCTGGCATACGGTCTGAAGCATTCCTCATTCAATTGCCTTTTTTTCCTATGAGTATCGGTGGGGTATTTAGCAGGAGACCCCACTGCTGTACGTACCTGCCATTCATGCATATACAGGACAGCAATCAGGAAAAGCAACCTGGTCCAATTTTGATCTCCCTAACCCAGGGTTGCTGATGACAATTGTAATTTCCCTACTTCCACACCAGCTCAGAACAGATAAGTCAGCTCAGACCTGAGTTTGAACCTGGGAAATTCCAACTCTATAGCTCCTAACTGCCATAACCCACTGAGCCACCATATAACATTTTCAAAGCATGAATAATATCTTTCAGATTGATGAGAGAGCCATCCGCCAATAACAGAGCTGTGGAAACTCCTCAACCACAGCACCGGACATCAGGCCTACACTCCATCATAGTCTCTAGAATGAGGACTTGACCTGACTTGTTTGCATGGTGACTGGCCCACCTCATGTAACACTGAGATCTCTCTAACTCCACATAAAAACATCAGGAATGTTCCCATCCTACTTGTACAAATGGCTGATATTTAGAGATATTTAGTAGACGAGAATCATATACATATAAATTCAAGTGTAGCCATTGACCAAATAATATTACCCATAATTACTCCTGGGTAACTAAAAAGCTAAGATTGTTCAAAATGCAGCTGCGAAGGACAGTCAAAAGCACTTTTGACTAAGTTTTGATAACAAACACCCACAGACTGCGAGTGAACATAAGAACATAAGAAATAGGAGCAGGAGTAGGCTATTCGGCCCTTCGAGCCTGCTCCACCACTCAATGAGATCATGGCTGATCTTCTGCCTGAACTCCATTCACCGGCCCTATCGCCATATCCCGTGATGCCCTTACTAGTCAGAAATCTATCGACTTCTGTTTTGAATATACCCAATGACTGAGCCTCCACAGCCCTCTGGGGTAGAGAATTCCAAAGATTCACCACCCTCTGTGTGAAGAAATTTCTTCTCATTTCAGTCTTGAATGGCCCTACCCTTTATCCTGAGGCTGTGGCCCCTGGTTCTAGACTCCCCAGCCAAGGGAAACATTCTCCCAGCATCCACCCTATCAAGCCCTGTAATAATTTTGTATGCTTCAATGAAATCCCCTCTCATTCTTCTGAATTCAAGAGAATACAGGCCTAGTTTACTCAATCTCTTCTCATAAGACAGTCCTGCCATCCCAGGAATCAATCTCGTGAACCTTCGTTGCACTCCCTCTATGGCAAGTATATCCTTCCTTAGGTAAGGAGACCAAAATTGTACACAGTACTCCAGGTGTGGTCTCACCAAGGCCCTATATAATTGGAGTGAGACTTCTTTACTCCTGTACTCAAATCCTCTTGTAATGAAGGCCAGCATACCATTTGCCTTCCTATTGGCTTGCTGCACCTGCATATTCACTTTCAGTGACTCATGTACAAGGACACCCAGGTCCCTTTGAGCATCTGCATTCCCCAATCTTTCACCATTTAGGAAATACTCTGCCTTTCTGTTTTTTCTACCAAAGTGGATAACTTCACATTTATGCACATTATATTCCATCTGCCATGTTCTTGCCCACTCACTGATCCCCTTGAAGCCTCTTCACATCCTCTTCGCAACTGATACTGCCACCTAGCTTTGTATCATCAATAAATTTGGAAATGTTACATTTAGTCCCCTCATCCAAATCATTGAAATAATTAAGTGAAGGTTAAATTGCTTAAAAAAACATATTATGATGCTAAGTAGAAATTAGAATTCGCTTACCAAAACTAATTGCAATGATATTTAAAAAATAATTAGAATAAGGACATAAAATGAGAGAGATCATAGAGATAAGGTATTTATCTGGTAGATTAAAGTGAGGTAGTTTGGATACCTCAAGACTAGTGAAACAGCATTGATATAGGCCCTTGGTATAATGGTCTTGTACCAGGGAAGCTAGAAATGAAAGAGATAAAGTAAATTCCAATGGGGTGAAAAACTATAAACAAGATAACACTGAAGATGGCAGGGTTAGTGGAAAAATGCTGGAAAGGCAGGATGCTACCTTAGTCTGAGTGACAATGGAATTTTGACCATTAGAACCAATTAAAAAAGGTGATTTTGTTAAAGACCATCTATGGACACTGGCCAAACGAACTGTTGATAAGAAAAGGGTTAAAACCTCGATACTCAAAAAACAGCTTTCCACAGACCTACTGCGAGAACAAAGGAACAGACTTAAGACGACGTCATCTGTGTCTGAGAGGTTCCAGAGACCAAGGGCTGAGAGCTACTCGTTAAAATTATCACCTAATATTAAGTGTATTATGCTGTATGCTTAATACATCTTGATCGATTGCTCAAACATACTGGCTACTACCTATTGGTATCTTGCCCAAGAACTCAGAGATCATTAAGATCTTACATAATTATGGGAAGATGAAAGTGACAAGTTCACCCTTCCTTAAGCTACTATGAAAATAAAAACCCAATCCGACTCCATTCTAAACCAAGTTAGACCATTCCTGAGTAACTCTGCTTATATATGTCCCCTCCTAGTTACCAACACTAAAACACCCTGCATTGGCTCCCGGTCCCCAAACACCTCAAGTTTAAAATTAGCATTCTTGTGTTCAAATCACCCCATGGCCTCATCCCTCCCTGTCTCTGTAACCTCCTCTAGCCCTACAACCCCCCGAGGACTCTGCATTCCTCCAACTCAGACCCTTTGTACATCTCTAACTTCCTTCACTGCTCCATTGGCAGCTGTACTTCAGCTTTCTAGGCCCCAAGCTCTGGAATTCCATCCTAAACCTCTCTACCTCTCCACCTCTCTCTCCTCCTGTAAGATGCTCTTCAAAATCTACCTCTTTGACCAAGCTTTTGGTCACCTATCCTAATATCTCCTTCTTTGGAGCGGTGTCCATTTTTGCCTGATTACATTGTTGTGAAGTGCCTTGGGACGCTTTACTATGTTAAAGATGCCATATAAATGCAAGTTGTTGTTGTTTCATAGGATGCTCCCTGCATCTTCTGTCCATCTGAATGATGGAAGATTCACACCATTAGACTACTTTATACAGGTTAAGTTACTCTTCTGGTTTATTTATAAAAAAAATACACATAAGCAAGAAGAATTTGATATATGTTCAAGTCAGGATGTTGTGTGACTTGGAGAGGAACTTGGAGGTGATTGTGTTTCCTGCTGCCCTTGTCCTTCTGGGTGGTGGAGGTTATGGGTTTGGGAAGTGCTGCTGTGCATCTGTAGATAGTACACACTGCAGTCACAGTATGCCAGTGGTGGATATTCAGGCAAATGGGTGGTGCCGATTCAGCAGACTACTTTGTCCTGATGGTGTCGAACTTCTTAAGTGTTGTTGCAGCTTCACCCTTCCAGGCGAGTGGCCTGCATTCTGGTGTACACCAGATTTGCACCTTGCAGGTGGTGAGGCTTTGGGGAATTCAGGACGTGAGACAATTTACTTTTCCCACTTACTCCTAATTTTTAACTTGCAGTTGAACCCATCACCATAGTGAATAATTTGCCTGGATTAACTGCCATATTTTGCTAAATGTTTTACTGAACATTTTTTCATGGAATGTTGTCCCTTTAAGAATGGTTGTTGGGGTGGAAATGAGCAGTTTCATCACCATGACTGCTTTAAGTGCCGTCCGGGCAGAGAATCATCCTGCATTATAGATGATAATCCAGGGAGAATTCTTACAGAACATGATCTGGGTTGCCTGTGTCTGCTTCAGCTCTGCTGTGGGGCCTCTGAGGTTTTTGTAGCGCTTATCAGTTACTAAACGACTGCACAGCCATTTAAAGTAAAAAACAAATGATTAAACAAAACCATTCAATTAGCCTGACCTTTTATCTGCATTTCCAGGACCTCTCTCTTCCGCCACCCCCAACCACCCCCACCCCCGGAAAACCATCTTATTGACGACTGCTCCAGACTAATTAGGAAAATATCCTTCTACATGCATCGCAGATTAAAAGCTTCGCAGCACAAATAGTTCTACTTGTATGAATACTAATTGTGTCTTTAATTACAGCAGGATCTGCACTGACAAATTTCAATAGAATGGGGCGTAGTTGCTGTATTTAATGAGCCCAGCTGTACACAAGGGTTGGCTGAAGCAGACGGTTTAATTTTTAATTAAAAATGCTCTCCACCGTATTCCTTTAAAAACAGGACATCGGAGTGTGGGGAGGGATTTTACTCAGTCCACCCGTAATTTTATTTATTAGTTCAGGAAAGTGTAGGCTACAGCTGAGTGTGAATTAATACCCTGGAGGAATGTAAGGTGCTTAGCACCAGAAAGCAGTTAATTTGAGAAGGGAGTCTCAAAGCAAAATACGTAAATAAGGAACTGCTCGGTCTAGCTTCAGCCTGCATATAAATCAGAGGATTGAGGGGAGGAAATAGAGGAGCCAGCCTTATCTTGTACTCCTCAAGGTGAGAGGGGGTCATTTTTCTCCCTCCTCACCTTGAGGATGTTGACTCATGGGTAGGCCTCCATCACCTCACCCAAGTGGTCATTCTACATGCATAAATTAAGTAGTATTTGACTATGCAGGGCATTAGGGAAGAGCCTTACCTGCTGTCTGTACACAAGTGATTTCTATCAGGAGTCAATGGATAGCAATCAGGATTCGGAATCTCATCTGTATTTTGTTTCCTTTTTCCCAGCCCTATGACTATCCCAGCTGAGATATGCTAACAGTACAAAACCTGAATCAAACCTGGGATCTCTTGATTTGGGTGATTTGGTAGTTTACTAGATAGTGTCTTTATCAATTAAGGCTCTAGTTTTATTTTTGGTTGTGAATTTTGTGCTAAAAAAAAAGATAAAAAGGAAAGAATTGCATTTATATAGAGCCTTTCATGACTTCAGGGCATTCCAAAAGTGCTTTACAGCCAATTAATTACTTTTGAAGTGTAGTCACTGCAAGATCCCACAAACAGCAATGTGATAATTACCAGGTAATCTGTTTTAATGATGTTAGTTGTGGGATAAATATTCGCCAAGTCACCAGGGAGTACTCCCCTACACTTTTTTAAAATAGTGCTATAGGATATTTAAGTCCACTTGAGAGGGCAAACAGTGCCTCAGGTTAATGTGTCATCCCAAAGATGACACCTCTGACAGTGCAGCTGTCCCTCGGTACAGCATTGGAGTAGGAGCCTAGATTTTTTTTTCAAGTCTCTGGAGTGGGGTTTGAGCCCACAACCTTCTAATTCAGAAGCAAGAGTGCTACCACTGAGCCATGGCTGACACCTAAAGGTGAGGGACCTCACAAGATCAGAGGATAGTTACAGATGAGGAAAGCCATTTGGCCCACCTTAGGTTATCTATCCAGAGGGAAATGGAAGCCTGTCGGTCCGTTCCCCTGCCCCCCACTCCCTCGCCTATTGCAACATCTAATTGTTTCTTAAATAATTCAAGGGTCTATCTATTCTATCCGGAAGGCAATTCTATGTATTGATTACATTGTATGAAGAAGAAGTTCTTGATATCAATCCTATATTTGCCTTTTACTAATTTGAACCTACGTTCCTTTGTCCTACTCTGGACTGTTTCTGTGCCATTTACTATCTTACAGACCTACATAAAAGATCACCTCTCAACAACAAAAAAGGACAACTTGCATTTATATTGAGCCTTTAAAATAGAAAATGCCCCAAAGCACTTCACTGAAGTGTGATCAAAAACAGACGCTGTGAAAAAGAAGATATTTGGACGGGTGACCAAAAGCTTGGTCAAAGAGATGAGTTTTATGGGGAGTCTTAAAGGAGGAGAGGGAGGTAGAGAGAAAGAGGGGTTAGGGATGGAATTCCAGAGCGTGGGGCCTAGGCAGCTGAAGACACGGCCACCAATGGTACGCATGACAGATATCTTATCAAAATGCCCAAGTTTCTCCACTCTGTCCTCATAACTAAGCCCTTTGACTCTAGGGAACAGTCTCCTGGCTCTTCTCTGCAATGCTTCCAGCACTGGCAAATCTCCCTGGTATCTCAGTGATCAGATTAGCCATGGTATTCAAAGTGTGTTCTGACTAGAGTACAGTATAGTTTGGTCATGACTTCCTCTGACTTGTGTTCTATTGTTTTGGCTATATAGTTCAGCATCCTATTGGCTTTTGTTGCATACTGCTCTACATTGGTTGGCTATGTGATAGTGTAAATTGGGTGATAGTGAGTTGGCTGCCCATTTTACATCTCTCACAATTTATATTTCCATTAAAGTCTCGAACTAAATAGACCGCTCTACCCCGTCAAGATCTACCCCGTTGAGTGCATAACTGCTAAGTCTCCTAGGTCTCTTTGAACTTCATCTTTAGCTATTTTAACACCATCACGTGTTCTACTCATTTTCTTTCTTATATACAATACTTTACACTTCTCCACATTAAATTTCAGCTGCCATTGTCAGAACTGGGGAATGGAACACTTCCCTCCAGGCACCCAGTGACAACATCAAGCACTCTGAGCTCAGTAAACTTCCTTCTACTCAGCCCCGACAATGTGTGTGAACACTAACCTCAGAAGATTGCTCTTTATTTCACCAGTGCAATATTTCCTCCACTTCCTACACGAGCTATCACTTCTGCTTTCTGAGTGAAGATAGTAATTTAATGCCAATTAATGCTGCATTAAGGTGCTGTGGGCCCACAAAGCTCATTTCACCAATTATTACTGCCCTACATAAGTACTGTTGGAAAGCCATTTAATTTTGTAGAGATGAAATGATAACCACGAATGCTGAAAATTTGATACGAAAAGAAAAAATGTTGAATGTACACAGCCGGTCTGTCAATAGCTGAGAGAGAAAGCTAAGTGGCTTAGCTGGGCCTATTCGGTTCTGATAAAGGGTTACCAAAAACATTAACCCCATAAGATAGAAAGAAAGAAAGACTATCTGTGAAGTGCCAAGATAAGAAGAGCTTGCATTTATATAGCACTTTTCACAACCTCAGGATGTCCCAAAGCGCTTTACAACCAATGAAGTACTTTTGAAGTGTAGTCACTGTTGTAATGTAGAAAACACAGCAGCCAACTTGCACACAGCAAGGTCCCACAAACAGCAATGAATAAATGACCAGATCATCTGTTCTGGGTGTTGGTTGAGGGATAAATGTTGGCCAGGTTACCGGGGGAACTCCTCTGCTCTTTTTCAAATAGTACCATGGGATCTTTAATGTCCACCTGAAATTGTAGACAAGGCTTTGGTTTAATGTCTCATTTAAATGACGGCACCTCTGACAGTGCAGCACTCACACAGTATTGCACTTAAGGGTCAGCCTAGATTATGTGCTTAGTTCTCTGGAGTAAGACTTGAACCCATGACCTTCTGACTCAGAGGCGAGAGTGCTGAGGCAAGCATGACACCACAAGGTTTGATGAATTCCCTTTAGTCCCATTCTTGCAGAATATCAACCCGACTGTATTCCCATTACACACTCTTGTTTCTTTTAAATTGGTCTATTGTCCCGTGCCAGCTGTTGACCTCTGTGTAAAGAAATACTTCCAACAGTCCTAACCTTGCCCTTCAAAACCTTGAAACTGTGCCCCGTTGTCCTTCTGCTTTGGCGCATCTGATAGTACTGTTTCAAGTGTGCCATCCGTTAACTGTCTTACTCACCTCCATAAAGTCTCTCAAAGTATCACTTTTTGAGACTGAAAAACCTTAGCTGCTCTTAATGTATTTCTTTAACACCTGTCTTCCCCTTTCAGATGCTGATTGACCTGCTGTATATTTCCAGGATTTTCTTTTCTTTATATTTACTTATGATTTCTCTCATTGATTACACCTTGTTCTAATCAGTGACAGGTGTGGCAATGGCTCATCACCGATTTGAAAGTTTCTGCATTTTCTTTGTTATTTTCCTGTTAATTTACTTTCTTTTTGTTGGTAATTTTTCCTGATAAATTACCTCCAGTTCCTCAATTCTGCCTGGACTCAGCACCACTGATCAAAAATCACCAAGATAAGTACAGACGAGGGAAGCCGTTTGGCCCATCTTCTTTAAAGGCCTACCATTTCTTCATTGCAATCATTGTCTCCTATGATTACAGTGTGTTTGCCTCCGTTACCTAACTAATATTTCAATGCAGTGCGTCTTCCCTCTCAAAGATTTCCCTGGTGTCCTGGCCAATATTTATCCCTCAATCAACATCGCTAAAAGATACATTATCTAGTCATTATCACATTGCTGTTGTTGGGAGCTTGTGGTGTGCAAATTGGCTGCCATGTTTCCTACATTATAACAGTGACTGTAATGCCCTTTGGAATGTCCTGAGGTCATGAAAGGTGCTATTTAAATGGCAGTGTGTATTTGCAACACCAAAGTTCTGATTGGTCCCCTTGGAGGACAAGACACACCCAGCAGTTTCTCTGGCGTGTGTAATTTGATCCATTCATTGTGACAACTAGGCTCCAGACAGAGCTCATAGTGCTAACACTACTGCTTTCAGAGAACAGACAGGGCTCACTCTCCTGGATTACGACCTCCTCCTCCCTCCCCCCACCACAACAAGTTCCTGACTTTCTCTCCCCCCCAACAAGTTCCTGACCTTCTCCCCCCCGCAACAAGTTTTTGACCTTCTCCCACCCAGTTGGGCCATTGTGTGTGGGTTGTTAACAGGTTTATTGGGTATGAAGTGAATAGTGACAGTGTCATGGCTTCCGAATTTCAGCCAGTCCAATGATGTCACTTTCCACATATGTGCCAGGCTTTCTGAGCAATCAATCAGGTTTAGAGGGGAGGAGAGGGAGAACGTGGTGCAGGTGTAAAGGGGGTGTGGGTGGGGTCTTCTCATCTGGATGACGGTCACGCTCTCACCCCTCCCCCCTTTAGATCTGGATCACGTTCTTCCCCCATCCCCACTGTTCTCTTCCCTCCCCGAGTTCTTCCCCCACCCCCCGAGTTCATTTAAAAAAATTAATTCACGGGATGTGGGCATCGCTGGAAAGGCTAGCATTTATTGCCTATCTCTAATTGCCCTTAACTGAGTGTCTTGTTAGACCATTTCAGAGGGCTGTTAAGAGTCAACCACATTGCTGTGGGTATGGAGTCACATATAGGCCAGACCAGATAAGGATGGCAGATTTCCTTCCCTAAAGGACATGAGTGAACCAGATGAGTTTTTATGACAGTCCAATTGTTTCATGGTCACCATTACTGATACAAGCTTTTTATTCTGGATTTATTTATTAACTGAATTTAAATTCCCCAGCTGCTATGGTGGGATTTGAACTCATGATCATTAGTCCAGGTCTCTGGAATTCTAATCTAGTAACATAACCACTATGCTACCATTCAGTCTTTCCCTTCCCCTTCCCCCCCGCCCCCCCACCCGCCGAGTTCCTGACCAATATCATTCTCCTCTGCAAGTGTTCATGTCCACCGCTACCCCGGCCTGGAACTTCCGCCCGCTCGTTGCGCCATCAGCATCGGCAATTAGAACCAAATTTGATCGCTCCCCAAGGCTACCCCTTCGATCCACACTCCTCTCTCCTCCCCTTCAATCGCCTCTCCTCTCTACCCCCCACACCTGATCCCCTGACCTTCTGCACTGAGCCAAGGAAAGCATGGCGGTGCAGGCCACAGCCACTGTGCCATTGGGTATTGCGCATGCGCGACCGGATCGAGTGCACATGTGTGGTACCAAACGCAGAGTCAAATAATCACTCTGTAGATAAATGGAAGTCTTTCTTTCTTTCTTTCCACCGTCAGCATCTGAAAAGAAGATTCAGTTTGAGCCAATTCATGACAACACATTGATGAAAGGTCTTTACCCAAAATGTTAAAGTCTTTCTGCCTTTCAGATCCTGACAGACCTGCCGTATAGTTCCTGCTATTTTCAGACTTCATGCACTTGCTTTTTATCTGCAAAGTATAATTTTGACTCTTCCTGAACTCAGGAGTTTCAGAAATTCAAACCTGGTCTTTTTTAAAATTCTTCTGCCTGATTTATTTGTTTCATTAATTTTCCTTGAAGCAGGTGAGATTATTCCGGTTCTATCGATCACTGTTGCAGACAAACTCAAACACAGGCAGACTGGCAGGGAAGGGTACTTTCAGGCCTCATTAATTAAAAAAAAGAGCCATCCGTGTCTCAGTTTGGGGATAAGGTGGAGTGCAAACAATGCAGAAATTGGATTCAATTCCAAATTGAATTGGATCCCAAGTGTAACTACAGAATATAAGAGTCATATCATATTGGATTCTGTTTTAAAGATTAATTTACCACAGGAACTAATGTAGGCGAGACCTGCCCTTAAAGCTGTACTACACTCTTTTATTGAGCTTTTTGCAACTGTAGATTTAAAATGATTCTTATAAAAAAAAAACTCAGTGGGCCAGATATTCCGATACCTATGGGTGTGTAAGCGCTGTGTACCCACCTGTAGGGACATCGGAAATGCCGGTTTCATGCATGCACAGCGCATGCGCTGAAAACCGACATTTCCAATCTGTCAAGAAAGCTCTTGACAGATCCTCCGGCTGCCCTGGAGAAGGGCCTCTGCGGGCGGATAGTTCCACTTTTTGGAGACCCTCTGCCCGCAGAAAACCCTTACAATTCTTGCGCCTGGTAAAAGCAGATGTAAGGCCTGCTTTTACCAGGATAAGAGTAGAAAAAAAGTTTTTAAAAATAAAAAAAATTTCACTGATTTATCATTTAAAAATACTTTAAAAAAAGGTAAGTTTATTTTTAGCCCCGTAAAATACTTTTTGTTTAATTTATTGTAATTTCAAGTCATTTTAAAAATGTGATGCTTTAAAAAAAATGTATTTAAAGTTTTACTATGTTTTTTCATTGATCTCCATTCATATATTTGACAGGTCTTCTTGTCAAGTGTATGAAGGGAGATTCCCTTCTGTGATTGGCTCCCCATGGTCCACGTGATCCAAGGGACACTGCGAACTACCTGCGCCTCTGGGATACGTGGGCCCTGCGCACCGGCAATTTGGTGAGGCCCAGCATCGGAACTGTGTGTGTCGCGGGAGCCCTCAGGTAAGGGCGCAGATTTTTCCAGATTGCAGGCCTCCACCCGCGGGAGGCCTGCGATTGGAAAATACGGGCCATTAACAATACTTCACCTATGCACCAGTAGCAACAGCACACATTTCTATAGCACTTCTCACATATACTGTGAGGTCTCAAGCACTTTATAAAATGGAAGAAAAACCGTAGATGGCAAACAAGAGGGGAAAAAGGAAAGATGGAAAATTTGGGGGTTGAACGAAGGGCACAGTTGAAGAAAAGGATTTTGAGGAGGCTATTGAAAGCAGGAAGAAAGATAGCAAGGCAGACGTAACTAGGAAGATGTTTACAGAGGACAGGCTCATATTAGCTGCAAGTGCCACCACTGATGATGGAGTAGAGGCAGTTGGAAACAATAAGCAGTCAGTAAAATTACCCCAGGGCTTGAATCCATTGCAGGCCCATGGGATGAAAGTCTAGTCTTTCTGTTGGCTGTAAGGCATCTATGTGAAATAAGTTTTGGGTAGCTTCAATCAAGTACCTATCAGGCTGCAAGATCACAGTATAACACTATTGTAAAATTTAGTACTAACTGGCCTCACTAAGAGAAAGCACAAGAGGGAAGGTGTGAGAAATACAAATGGCACACCAGTACTCTTCTGAGGTGGAGTCTAAGGCATTTTATTGAGTCAAACTGGAGGAAGCATTTTAATCTACATGGGAGTGTTTGATGGGAGAGGATAGGAGGAGCTTTACCCTGCATCAAACCATGCTCTATGTGGGAGTGCTGGATGGGACAAAGAAAAGTGAACTTTACTCTCCAAAGCTATTGTTTGAATTTTAATCAGACAAAATGTACACTGGGGGAAGTAGTAAAAAGAACTACTGACAGGTTTTTTTCTTTTATGGTGAAATACTTGTTGTGATATGATTGTTCCTGTATTGTGGTAAAAGAAGAATATTGTTTTGAGGAGAATGGAACAGGGCTGAATAGCGGAGACATAAGATGGATGCATATTCTTCAGTATTGCTTAATTGTCTCAGGGGATAAGGGAATATTCCAGAGTTTTTCCTGATTTTGACCAAACCTTTTTTTTCTACTTATGCTTAAGGTTTTCATTTGGTCTCCTCTTGGATTTAGGGTGGGACATTGACAGGTTAGTGCATAAAGGGCTGCATTGGTGGAACAACTTAATTATTCCCCCTTTAAGGTTCTAGGCCTGCAGTTCTGCAGGAGTTCTCCTGTTATCCTTCCATAACTTCGGATCCCTGAGAGAAATGGCATAAACAGCAGAAAATGCAAATTTCTGTCATTTGTCGGGGGTTCCGCTTCTCTACCTATCCCTATGCGGCCATCACTACTTCTGCAGCGGATTCTTCCTCCCGGCTCTGCACTGTCACCTCCAGAGTACCCCAAAGAACCATCCTTGCTTCCTTCCTTTTCTTTGTTGATATATTACTCTTCTGTTTCATTATCCGTAGATTCAAGGGCCAATTTCCACGTGTATGCTGCTGACACCCAGCTCTATTTTTCTACCAATACCCTTGACTCCATGAGCACCTTTGTGTTGCCTGACACCAAGTCATGTATGAAACAGAACTTCCTCCAGTTGAGCAATGAGAAGACTGAAGCCATGTTATTTGGCTCCTGACAGAAATTTCATACCCTGGCCGTGATCCATAACCTTAGTGACCTGCTTATCTGGTCATTATCACATTGCTATTTGTGGGAGTTTGCTGTGCGTAAATTGGCTGCCCCGTTTCCCACTTTACAACAGTGCCTCCACTTCAAAAGTACTTCATTGGCTGTAAAGTGCTTTGAGACATCCGGTGGTTGTAAAAGGTGCTATATAAATGCAAGTCTTTCTTTTTAATCCTGAACTAAACATCAAACACCCATATCTCAACCACTCATTGTCACCAAAATTACTTCTACCTTTCTAATATCACCCGCCTTTGCCTTTACCTCCCTCCCAATGCCACTGAAAACCTTATCCATACTTTCATTACCTCCAAACTCAACATCTTCAACACCCTTCTTTCCAGCCTCTATTACTCCACCTTATGCAAGCTCTAACTTACCCGAAACTCTGGTGCCTGCATTGTGTCTCATAGTGAGTCTCACTCACCGAGCTCTCACCCCTCCCCACCAAATTCATCGTCACAATCTCAATTGCTCCCTGACCCCAAAGCATTGAATCGAACATTCTTAACCTCATTTACAATCTCCTCCATAGCCTTGTCCCACCATAACTCTTCAACCTCCTTCAGCCAGATCTCCCAACTTGTGCTCTTTAGTCCTTTCACTCTGTCCTTTTATGCATCCCCTACCAGCCCTTTACCATTGGTGGCGCAGCCTTCAGCCATGTTGACAGTCCCTCCTGTAGTGTATGTAACTGTTCTACCTTTAAGAGAATTATTGTATGTAACCGTCCACCTTTAAGAGAACTATTTTTAGGTGTGGCACTACTTTATCTTGGCTGCTGTATACTGTAATACCGACGGTGACCACACCGGTATATAAGTGCTGTGTCAGGATTTATTGGGCAGATTCGCCCTGACCTTCGAATAGTAAAGTCCTGTTAAAGTTACTCTTGTAGCCTGTGTATTAATTCGCCATAATACCTACAGACTTTACAGTGGCGACGAGTTCGATCTTACCCTGCGGCAACAATACTTCCGAAGCAGTTAACGAGTGTCGAGAAGAGGCACCCGCCCTCGTCGTTCTGCTGAGAGAAAACTCGAGTCTGCAGAGCAAGGAAGAAAGAAGAATTCAGACACGAAGCCTTCCATCAGCAACAGGCACTGATTGTCCCTTCTGCCACGGTGGTGAGTGAGCCGATCAGCACGAGAAGCAAGTCGGCCACGGTGACTGTGAGTAAAGGGAAAATAAAAAAAATAAACGGAGGATAAGGGCGGTGAACTCGACCACGGTCGGGGGGAAAGGAGCCGGACAGAAGTCGGGCCCAGAGGCACTGAGACTGGGGCAGCATGGAGCACGGAAGCCGCGGTACAAGCGGGCTGGGAGACGCAACGGCGTCGTGAGACAGCTAGACCGCGACCGGCAAAAAAGGCCGGGCAACGACCGAGGCCACGAAGCGCTGCGACCGGGATCGTAAGGCGCGGGAAGATATAAAAATAAATAAATCGCGGAGAACTCAGCCGCAACCAGGGAGGAAAGCACCGGACTGTGAGCGGGCTGGGAGGCGCGATTGGAAGCCGCTGAGGGAGAGACAGAGCCCGAGCGAGCGGGAGAGACAGAGCCCGAGCGAGGGAGACTGAGCGAGATCCAGCCCAGCGGCTGAAACTGTTCGCCGTCAACGGGTTGTACCCAGCGCCGGTTGCCCTGCCGAGAAAAGGGAACAAGGAACGCACTGAAGCCGACGCGCAGGCTGCGAACCCCGAAAGCCAGCGGTCGTCGCCCGAGGGAAAAGCTTACCCCTCCCGCCAGGGGAAGAAACGCGGGAAGCCGCCAGTAGGCGGGGAAGAAGACAGAAGCGGGAAACCGCCATTTTGAAAGTGGGCGGGGAAAGAAGACAAGCGCGGGAAACCGCTATTTTGGAAAAAAAAAACAAAAAAAAGTTAAAGAAATATTTCGTTGTTGTTTCTCAGGAAGAGGGTGAAGATGCCTAAGCGTAGTAACATCAACAGTTTCGATTCCGATGTGGAAGATTGGGCCACGTATGTAGAACGCATCGAGATATATTGTAAGGTCAATAAGATAGCAAATTATGACAAAGCTCTAACCTTACTAAACTCAATGGGTGCGAAGACATACGGGTTATTGAAGGATCTTCTATCACCAGCTAAACCGACGGATCAGTCTTTCGCTTATATTGTTGCTGTCCTGAAGGATCATTTGAACCCCGCACCGCTGATGTTAGCGGAACGATCTAAATTTTACGTGAGAACGCAACTAAAAGAGGAAAGCAACGCAGAGTACCTGGTTGAACTGCGTAGACTAGCAAAATACTGCCAGTTTGGGGTAAATCTGTCAGAGGCACTGAGAGACAAGTTCGTGTGCGGAATGTCGAAGGAAGGAATACAAAAACGACTGCTCGAAGAGAACGATCTTACACTTGAGAAGGCTGTCCTTATTGCAGCATCGCACGAAGCCGCAGCGAGAGGCACGGCGGAAATGCAGCGGAAGACAGCGGTACTCAGTATGGATCAAATGACTTCGGGTACAACGAAATGTTATCGTTGTGGGAAGACAACACACGATCAGAACCAATGCTGGTTTAAAAACCAGGAATGTAGGAAATGTGGCAAGCCTGGTCACATAGCTAAAGTATGCCGGTCAGGAAAGAAGACCAGCAATAATAAGTCACCGCAGAAGAAGTACAGAAAGGTACATAAGGTGACTGGGAAGAGTACAGATGAACAGAATTCGGATTCAGACTCCAACAGCAAGGAACTGGGTAGTCTGAGGATTCACAATGTGAGTAAAGAAGCTGACCGACAAACTATCTGGGTCACACTACAGATTGCAAAAGTCCAAGTGAAAATGGAAGTGGACACCAGATCGGCGTTGACGGTCATGAATAAGCAAGATTACAAAAAGTTGTTCAAACGTATTCCCCTACGGGATACGGAGATAGTATTGCAGACATACACGGGGCATAAAGTATACCCCATCGGAAAGATAAAAGTCAAGGTGAGACACAAGGGCAAAGATCACCGAGGAATGGACATGTATGTGCTACCCGAGGGAGGTCCACCACTTCTGGGATGGGAGTGGATCAGGAAAATAAAGATAGACTGGCACTCACTAAACACAATGACGGTAGATTCCGGAAAGGAAAATGTCAAACCTGAACAGTTGTCCAGAATATTGGACGAAGCTAAAGAGGTATTTCAGCAAGGACTGGGAACACTGAGAGGAATTAAGGCAAAAATCAAGATTGCAGAACATGCAAGCCCAAAATTTTTCAAAGCCAGATCGGTACCTTACGCGATACGACCTGCTGTGGAGGCAGAACTGGAAGAGCTTGAACATTCAGGGGTACTGTCTAAGGTGGACTGGAGTGAGTGGGCCACGCCCATTGTTCCCGTCATGAAGTCTTCATCAAGTAACAAGCCAGGGGGACCGGGAAAGGTCCGCATCTGCGGAGACTTCAAGATCACAGTTAATCCGGTGCTTCACACGGTACAATACCCGCTTCCGCGGATTGGGGATATCTTTGCTTCATTGTCTGGCGGGAAACACTTCACCAAGATAGACCTGGCACAAGCATACTTACAAATGGAAGTCGAGGAAGAGTCGCGCCAGTATCTCACAATCAACACACACAGAGGCTTGTATCGTTATAATAGACTGGTTTTTGGAGTAGCTTCGGCTCCAGCAATTTGGCAGAGGGCCATGGAGCAGGTCTTACAGGGGATTCCAAGCACTCAGTGTTACTTGGACGATATCCTGATTACAGGAGAGGACGAGGAGGAACACCTCGCAAATTTGAAACTGGTGCTCACCATGTTGAAGGAATATGGCCTTCGAGTTAATCGCCAGAAATGTGAGTTCTTCCAGAAACGGATCTCGTACTGCGGTCATGTCATTGACCAAGAGGGGCTGCACAAGTCAACTGACAAGATAGAAGCTGTTGTGAAGGCCCCCGCTCCGGAAAATGTATCACAGTTGAGATCGTTTCTGGGGTTGATTAATTATTACCACAAGTTTCTGCCAAATCTATCCACGGTGCTGCATCCGCTGAATGCTCTGTTGCAGAAAGAAGTACCATGGAAGTGGAGCGAGGACTGTAAGAAGGCCTTTCGCAGAAGCAAGGCGTTGATTACCTCTGAGGAAGTGTTGGCTCATTTCAACCCAACGTTACCTCTTCGTCTAGCTTGTGATGCTTCCCCTTATGGAATTGGAGCAGTACTTTCACACAAGTTACCAAATGGCTCGGAAAGGCCAGTCGCATTTGCGTCCCGATCATTGACCTCCGCTGAGCGAAATTATGCTCAGACAGATAGGGAGGCCCTCAGCCTTGTGTGGGGAGTAAAGAAATTCAATCATTACCTGCAGGGCAAGAAGTTCACATTACTGACAGACCACCAGCCGTTGGTGTCCATATTCAACCCTAACAAGGCCGTTTCCACTATGACAGCGCAAAGGCTACAGAGGTGGTCCGTGTTACTTGGGGCACACCAATATGACATCGAATACAAAAGGTCCAAACAGCATGGAAATGCTGATGGGTTATCGCGCCTACCGTTGCCAATAGTAGAAGAGGCGGCTACAGTGGACCTGGTAGAGATGTTCCACTCATCCATAGTGGAATGTCTACCAGTAACAAATTCGAAGATCGAAAATGAAACAAGAAATGATCCGACTCTCTCACGAGTCTACGATTTAACGGTGGAGGGATGGCCAGCACATGGCGAACCAACGCTGCCCGCATTTTCGCAAAGAAAAGAACAGCTGTCAGTGTGCCGAGGAACCTTGATGTGTGGATCTCGAGTGGTGATTCCACCCAAACTTCAGCATAAGGTGCTAAAGGAGCTTCACGAGGGGCACCTGGGTGGAGTGAAAATGAAGAACCTAGCAAGAGCGTTTGTGTGGTGGCCAGGTATTGATGGAGACATCGAAGAAATAACCAAGAGCTGTCTAGGATGCCAGAAGGTCCAAAACGCACCACCACAAGCTCCTCTGCATCCATGGGAGTGGCCCTCATCTCCTTGGCAAAGGGTACACGTCGACTTTGCTGGTCCATTTATGGACTCAATGTTTCTAATCGCGGTGGATGCACACTCCAAGTGGCCGGAGTTAATAAAGATGTCCTCCACCACCACGGAAAAAACCATCACAGTATTACGGACCATATTTGCCAGGAATGGGCTGCCGGAACAGATCTGTTCTGATAATGGACCGCAATTTGTGTCCGAAGAATTCAGGAAGTTCTTAAAAAGGAATGGGGTCAAGCACTACACGTCAGCCCCATACCATCCCGCCACCAATGGATTAGCTGAAAGGTTTGTCCAGACCTTCAAGAAGGCCATAAAGGCCATGGGTAATGAAGACATCAACCTACAACATAAGGTAGATAACTTCTTGTTGGCGTACAGGAATGCAACACATGCGGTCACAAACCAAACTCCCGCCATGATGTTTTTCAATAGAAGACTAAGATGCCGGCTGGATTTGATTAAGCCAAACGTCAGAAGGGACGTAGAGAACCGGCAATTTCAGGGCATGAATGAAAGGCCAACTAGATCCTTTCAGATAGGTCAACAAGTTTTGGCCCGGGACTACCGTACCGAGAAATGGCAGCCTGGATCTATTGGGAAAAGGCTAGGGCCGCTGATGTATACCGTGGACATTGGTGACAGCATCATAATGCGACATGTTGACCAGATCATAGGGTCATCCACAAAGGACCAACCTACTCCACAACCTTACACGGCTAATGTTGAAGCAGAGGTACCCAGAGCACCTACCTCCGATCTGGTAATACTAGAATCAGATGAACCTGACACTGTCCTTCAAGCCAAATCGACCTTGCCAGAAGAACCTACTACCCCGCCGAAAACTACTACACCACCGAGGCGTTATCCGGACAGAGTCAGGAAGCCTCCAGAGAGACTGAATCTGTGAACTGTTTTGCATAAGTTGTATATATGTTATGATGTTATGTTAATGGGGAATAAGTATGTTGTAAGCTAAAAAGGGAGGATTGTAGTGTATGTAACTGTTCTACCTTTAAGAGAACTATTGTATGTAACCGTCCACCTTTAAGAGAACTATTTTTAGGTGTGGCACTACTTTATCTTGGCTGCTGTATACTGTAATACCGACGGTGACCACACCGGTATATAAGTGCTGTGTCAGGATTTATTGGGCAGATTCGCCCTGACTTTCGAATAGTAAAGTCCTGTTAAAGTTACTCTTGTAGTCTGTGTATTAATTCGCCATAATACCTACAGACTTTACACCTCCCAAACTGCTCTGCATTGATTCTTCTCTCCCTACCTTCAAAAGCTCTTCATTTTCACCATGTTTTTTGTCTGTTCTCCTAACTCTTCTACTAATGCTTGCTGTCCATTTCTAATATGTGAAGCACCTTGCCATGTTTCCTACTTTAAAGGTATTATAAAAATACATGTTGTTGTTTTCACGTGGCTGAGAGATGGGTCTTTTTGACGTCAAGTGCAACACTAACAGACAGGTGATACCACAGGCAACCCGACAACATTGCCGCCCTTGTCATCAGCAACCCGACGATCATCACTGGTGCCTGAATTTTAGATCCTGCAATGATTTCCAAATTTTGCTTCTAACCAGCTAGTGAGACTTTATTTTGTTATTTTATTTATTTGTTTACTGGGAGTCCTGTTCCTTGATTATGTCATGTTTGATCTGGATCATATGATGATTTGGCACTTTGAAATGCAAAATGCCTGAGGCCTAATAAGTAACTTTTTTTAATATTTGGCAAAGGAAAGCAAATAAATTAGCAATATTTACAAAATCACTATTCTACAGAAAGTAATATATTAGTCGATTCAAAAGGCATAACCAAATTTGGCATTCTGTCAATATAATTGTGATGTTATCCATTTGCTCTCACCTAAGTCAACTATGGCTCATGTTGTTACTACAAGTGAAAATTATTTTCTCACCTCAAGCTATTAACTTATGCTGGGGTCCATTTTCACAGGCACTGGTAGCCCTTCTGTATCTTGCCCAAGTGGCCACTTGTAATTCCAGACACCAGGGTCAGCATTTCAGCAAAACTTAATCTTGTCCTCATTTAACACAGTTACTTTCCAACAGAAAGAAAAAAAGTAAAGAATTGCATTTATATAGCACCTTTCATGACCTCAGGATGTTCCAAAGTGCTTTACAGTCAATGAAGTGCTTTTTTTGAAGTGTAGTCACTGTTGTAATGTAGGAAACACGGCAGCCAAATTGTGATAAATGACCAAATCGTCGTTTTTTAATAATGCTGATTGAGGGATAAATGCTGGGGGCAGATGGGGCATCGGTTTAATGTCTCATCCGAAAGACAGCACCTCCAACAGTGCAGCACCCCCTCAGTACTGCACTGAAGTGTCAGCCTGGATATGCACTTAAGTCTCTGGAGTGGGACTTGAACGCACAAACTTTTGACTCAAGGGGCCGTAATTTGCGGCCCCTACGGGTGCGTATGAGGTGTGTACGTGCCCATAAGGGCCGTGCAAGTTCCGTGTTTAGGCATGCGCTGCGCATGCGCAAAAACCTGAAATTTGCGATCTGTCAAGATCCTCCACATCCCCGGGAAAAGGGCATCCGCGGGCGGAAAGTTGGGCTATTTGTCCAATGTCTGCCCAGCAAATGCTTATGAAATTCTTACACTTGGTAAAAGCAGGTGTAAGGCCTACTTTTACCAGCATAAGAGTTTTAACAAACAGAAAAATAAAAAAAAATCAATAATTTATACATTTAAAAACCTGTGAAATAAGGTAAGTTTATTTTTAGCCCCTTTAAAACATGTAAATTTATTTTTCCAAAAATATAATTTTTGTTTTAAATATTTAATTAAATGCCATTTTAATTGATGTTAAATAGGTGATTTAAAATGTTTTAATTTAAAGTGTAGAGGTATTTTTTGGGGGTATTCTCATAAGCATGAATGGGGATCCCCTTCTGTCATTCGTTGGGCTGGCCCACATGATCCCAAGGGTGCTTGCGAACCGCCTGCGCCCCTGAGATACGTGGACCTCCACGCATGTCTACACATAGAGGCCCAGGAGCGTGAGTCTCCATGGATTCCGAAGCAGAAGGTAAGTTCGTAGATTTTTTGCCGGTCAGAAGTATCTGCCCGTAGGAAGCCTCCGACTGCAAATTCAGGCCCAAGAATGCTACCACTGAGCCAAGGCTGACACTAAACAGCATCAAGGACAGTAACTCTGCCTGATTTTTCCCCTCACTAGCCCAGGATCATGCGGACTAATTGCAGCACTCTGTCTACCACCCTGACTCAGCACAGACTAGGAAGCAAACCAGAAACCATCTGCTCTGCATGGCTAGTTACTCACTGACTTTATGAATGAGCCATCAAGCGAGCCACTGCTTAGGATAGATTTGAAGCTGTGAACCACTCTCACAGTTTGTGATGTAATCCGGAAGCCTGGTGTGCGTTACGACCTTGAAAGGTGTTTGCAGACGCCATGTCTTCTCTGTATTGCTGATCTGCCTGTCTATAGGAAATCTCACACAGCACCAACAAGGCTTTGCGCCAGGATTTGAACAAAGCAGTCAGTTAGCTGACTGCTCCCTCCTACCGTGCCAATCAATTCCATCAGGAATTAAAGTGGGCATATTAAAGTAAGATAATCAATAGTGTGACCTTTAACCCATCTCTGATACAAACAGCTTTGATGAAGGTGCTGATGTAAGTCAAGAGGAGTTACTGATCAAAAGCAATCGAAAATATTGACCAGGGCTTTCATCTGAATGTTGGATTTTGGCCCTTAGGTGTTTTTTCCCCCACATTTTTCACACTATGGGGGGTAATTTTGATTTTGTAAGATGGTGCAAGACGGGAGAATTGGCAGCCCATTTTACATCTCTCCCGATTTTTATTCCCATTCAAGTCAACGGGCTGCCGATTTACTATTAGCCATTTTACACTATCGTACAAAGTCAAATGAGTTTAACAGATTTAATACCTGAATGGCAAATTACAAGATTATAATACAGTCCCTCTAAATCCTGATTAACACCACGTTGTTAGCCCTCTACAACATTCCAGCACTACTTCTCCATTACTGCTCCTGAACTCTGATGCATACCTTTATCATCTCAAGGCTTATCTTCTGTAGTGCTCTCCTACCTGCCATGGCCCTCATTCGCCTGTATTACCTTCACCCCAGTCCATTCCAGCCTTGCCCTAGTAAATTGTATCAGGATCTGCATCCTTGCATGGCCTTTTCATACCATCCCTTGACAACCTCCTTCATCCATACATCCCTGCAGACACCCTGCACTCCTCTGACTCCGGGTTACTGCTTGGTCCCTACTTCTTATTTCCATTGTTAGTGGTCATTGTCTGAGCCCCTGTCCCCTGGAATTCCTTCCATGGATCCTTCCACTTTGCCATTCCTCCTCAAAATCCATCTGCTTGATTGTGCAATTGCCCCCATGCAAAACTTTGCTGTTTTTGCTTCCGACCACTGCTGCTTTTCCTCCTTGAGACATTCTTTGGCACATGAGAGCACTATAAAATCTCTACCCGCTCTCTCCTCCCTAGCTCTCTACAACAGTGGAGTAAGAGGACAGAGATACTGTTTATAACATATCCTCTCTCACATTTACACTGATTGAGATTAGGAGAGTGAGAGGGGAGAGGTACTGGTTATTCCATCTCATTTCGATTTAAGGGAAGTAGGGTTGGTCTTAATCTGCACAAGATTATGGGTCACCATGTTAGGGTTAGGTGCACAAGGGCCAAGGATTTTTAAGTGTTAGGGGTGAGGTTGGCCACATTGAGATTAGGTTTAGGGTTAAGGTTAGGGCTCTGGATTTAGGCTGAGGGTTCAGGTCAGCATTAGGGTTAGGGTAAAGAAAAAGAAAATTTAAGTGAGACCAGGAATATCCCTTTCCTCCAGACCTGTGCTTATAACAGGTGTAGTGTAAGATTTCACAATAATTTTGAAATTTTCTACAGTTCCGAAGATTGATTTTTGATTAAAGAATACCTGGGTAGAATATACCTTTAAAAATCCAGGGATCAAAATGGCCGTCAGACCTCATGGCAGAAGACAAAAGACAGTCTCTGTTCAAAGCACGGGCTGACAAAAAGGACTTGAAAGGCAGCCTGTGTGTGTCTGTGAAAAAGGATAATCAAAGATGGCTGTCCGACCTCGTGGCAGAAGACACCACACAGTCTGTGTGCATATGAAAAGGGAAAATCAAAGATGGCTGACAAAGGATTTAGAAAAAAAAACCAGCCCTGAAGCAATGGAGTATTTAAACTGTCAATCAAAGGCAGTTCGGGGAGTTTCCCTGCAGGACAATCGATGTTTGTTTATAGAGAGTCTACAATGTTGACACAAAGGATTAACCACTTGAGACTGCCAATCAATTGCGGTTAGGTGTGACCACAGGACAATCAGATTGTTTACACTAACATCCAAGGGCTGTTTACTCAGTAATTAAGGAAATTGACTTGCTTTCTTTCAAACCAAGACAGCTCTATTCAAACCCATCACAATGAATGGGGTTACATTCAAAAACCCATCATACATTCAAAAACCCATCACAAGGGAAATGGGTAATTCATCCAAACCCCATCACAGTCAATGGGGACATTGGATCCCTTTTGTTTAGCCCAGCTGCATCCGGATTTGGGCAGGAAGATTTCAGCCCCAAATGGGGTATAAGATAGCTTCTCAAGAAGCTATCTCTCTCTCTCTCTGCAGCCTCACCTCCGTGCCCCATCTACAACTCGGGAGCCCACCCAAGGGAGTGGAATACCAGCAGTTACTTTTAAACACTGGGGTATTTCCATTCTCGGGGTGGTGAAGAATCTAAGACCGCAAGGGCATGGGGCAGGCGTTCATTGGTGAGCATACATTTTTGGCCCATTACAAGGCAACTTAGAATAGGTATAGGGGTGGGAATTAAAGGGAATTTTGTTAAAACTGTAATTTTAGTCAATTTTCCCTCGTTGTGTCCGTTTTCTCCTCCCCTATTTAAGTAACAGTGTTGCACTAAGCAGAAAAGTGCTGTAGTGGACACTAAGTGTGCTGTATTAAAAGTGCTGTATTTAAGTAACAGTGTTGCACTAAGCAGAAAGGTGCTGTAGTGGACACTAAGTGAGCTGTATTAAAAGTGCTGTATTTAAGTAACAGTGTTGCACTAAGCAGAAAAGTGCTGTAGTGGACACTATGGCCTAGAAATTCACTATCGCCCCGCCAGCTGGCTAACGGCCAAAAGTTAGCGCTGGGCGCGGAGCCATGTGCGACCGTCCGATATTCGCTTTTTGCGCCCCAAGTCGGAACCGGCCGCTATTCCAGGGTGTGCCCGCCCCCACTTGGGGCGCAGAAACTGAATTTCAGCGCTCTAAGTGCCGCTGTGCCACCCGATGCGGTGCGGCAGGCTGCGGTACTGCAGGCCTCCTCCTTCTCTTAAGGTGGAGGTGCCTGCAATGGGGAGATCGCCGCTGGATTGTGCCGGCAAATGAGCCCGGCACCACGGAGAAGTGCCGGGCTCGCGGAAAGCAGCCGGCAATGCCGCGGGGGGGGTGGTGGAGGAGGCCGGGGAAGGAGGTGCGGGCAGGCGGCCGCCGAAAAAGCGGCCGGCCGCACCTCCACCTTTATGCGCCCCACTAAAGCTGCAGTAAGGCCCTGGTCTCCGGATGTTAGTAGCGGCCGCCACGGAGGAGGCGGCGGCAACTGAATATGGGCATCGGGCTGGCATCGGGGCGGAAACGGGGCACTGCGCACACCGATGACGTCATCGGTGCCAGCGCAGCGCTACCGGCTACTGCCGCCATTACCGCCGAGCTCAATATCAGCGCAACCTCCTATACTGGCGCAGAAACCCTCTTTAGGCGGTAACTGGGCGCAAAGCTTGCAGCGCCTTACTGAATTTCTAGGCCTATGTGTGCTGTATTAAAAGTGCTGTATTTATGTAGCAGTGTTGCACTAAGCAGGAAAGTGCTGTAGTGGACACAAAGTGTGCTGTATTAAAAGTGCTATATTTAAGTAACAGTGTTGCACTAAGCAGGAAAGTGCTGTAGTGGACACTAAGTGTGCTGTATTAAAAGTGCTGTATTTAAGTAACAGTGTTGCACTAAGCAGGAAAGTGCTGTAGCGGACACCAAGTGTGCTGTATTAAAAGTGCTGTATTGAAGTAACAGCGTTGTGTTAAGCAAAAGTGCTGTACCAGGCATAAGTGTGTTGTATCAATTATTTTTAAGTTGTTTCTTTCTTTTTGTTTCAATAAATACTGGTCTGGTTTGCACCCAACCACATGTCACGTTTTTCTGTCTACATCGCTACTGAATAAGTCCGGCGGTTAGAACCAGGAATAGGGGAGCGATTTGAAACCGCACGGGGGTCCCTGGAGCAGCTTAGAGGCACCTGACTGGCCAGAGACAATAACCCCAACCCCGCTAATAATTCCTACAGTAGGTAGACTGCCACCCCACTCAGGGTACCCCTGGAGATGCAGGGACAACATAAAGGGGACAGAGACCCAGCTTCACAGAGCTATGCCTCTATTATCTGTGGTTAGTACCTGAGAAATAAATGGTTCCCTGGCACTAATCACAGAAAAATTAGTTACATTGCTTAACACATCATCTCAAACACTTATCCAACTGACAATAGGAGGTACTGTTATCTCTTTACACACTTAGAAGCCCAGAAATTAATGTTGGTGATATTAATAGAACAATAGTTAATAATGTGTTCAAAACTGTGGAACTCCTCACCTCCTTCGGTCTTTTCTTCCTACCATCTACAAGCTTTTAAAACTCAAGCACTACAGCTTTATCAAAACGCTAAAGACTTATGATATTTGACCTCATTATGTTTCTAAAAACTCGTATTTCCAAACTCTAACTCCCTTCACCTTGATGGGATGCTTTGCCGCAAGGAATGGTTGAGGCAGAGACCATTGTATCTTTTAAGGGAGAAATTGGATAAATATTTGCAACAGAGAAAAATACAGGGCTCTGGGGAGAAGGTAACAGGATTAGCTTTGAATGGCTCCACCGGTATCCATATCACACCAATTTAAAAAAAATCAATTTACTCCTGTTCACGCTTTCTGGCCCTTAGCCATCTCTCTAACATTGGGGCTGCATTCTCTTTAATACCATTTATCTTCATTTCTGTTACAAGTCTTTTCAAATACCTTATGAAAATCCACATATTCAACATCAACCAAATTCCCTGTATCTGTGTACACTGTGAGGTCAGAGCAGATGCGATGGGCTGAATGGCCTCCTTTTATACTAATTTGGCTCCTTTGTTCCTGCTGTTAGTGCCTCTGGGGGGGGGCGCTAACGGAGCACAAAGGGTTTATCGCCCGGGCGGGGATAGCGCCCACCAAGAATTTCGGCGGGGTGCTACTGAGAAGCTAGCTGATAGTGCCGCTCCCCCGCCAGTAGCGCCCCGGGCTGCTGTGCTGCCGGTGATGACGTCATCGCCATGCGCCGTGACCCCTTAGCACTCCACGGCAGAAATTCAGCTGCGACCCATGAGGTTACCGTGGGCGGTGTCAGCGCCAGCCTCGCGGGTCGCAACCCGCGCCGCCATTTAATTTTTTTGAGGTCGGCCCTCCGTGGCGGCCATTGGCATGGTCCGTGGATGCCATCGCACAGCCCGGCACCGCATCACCCTGGTGGGCTAGTGTGGGCCATCAGAGGCCCTGCAGAGCTCGCAGCGTCTCTCTCCTTTAACGGAAGGGGAGGGGCGCTGAAACGCATCAGCGCTACCGCGGTTTGCGCCGCCGACACCGCCCCAAGAGGAAGTGGAGTGCCCGAGATAGTGCTCCGCTTCCTCACTGGGGCGCTAATCTTAATTTAATGGCCGGAGCTGTACTTCTGCACCAAACAGGACGTAACCGAATTTCGCCCCTAAAACTTTGTGGCTCGATGATTATAGTATTCACAAGAATAAGGAAAGAAAAAGTTGCTTCTTTCATGACCCGTGGTTTGATAGGTGTAGCTTTTCTCCCTTCTGTAATACTCCCTCAAGCACTCAGTCTTCTTGGAGTCTTTGAAAGTTTTTTTGCCATGCTGTTGCTGAGGAATTCATATTGAGCAGCATGAACAGCATGATTGATATGAGCTTAATATTTTTTGAATTTATACAACTGTTCATAAATGTATTTATTCACTTTAATGTACACCAATTCTATATTGCACTGAGTATGTAAAATGGATGAATAGCCACACAAACTTTACTAAAAATAGTAATCTACATTATCATTCACAAACTTCCTGCTGCACTTAAATATTGCTTTTATTGATAAGTCTGTGTGAAAGACCAAGGTTCATAGCGCAGGACAATATTAGACAGAAAAAGGAAAGAACTTGCATTTAAATAGCTCATTTCATAACCTTGTCATAAAGTGCTTTACAGCCAATGAAATGCTTTTTTTGTCTTTTGAAAATCCCCAACTGGGGAAACAGCCTCTCAGCATCTACCCTGTCAAGCCCTCTCAGAATCTTATATGTTTCAATGTTTCACTGAGATCACCTCTCATTCTTCTAAACTCCAGACAGTATAGGCCCAATCTACTCAATCTTTCCTCATAGGACAACCCTTCCATCCCAGGAATCAATCTAGTGGGCTAGAAATGTCTCCCCTCAGGACCACACTGTAGCGCCAATAAATGGCGTTAAAACGCTGGCCACCGCTCTTTCACCAGCTGGTGGTGGGTCCCACGGTGGCCGTCGTTTTCATGCTTACCTTTGCGTTGCTGGTAACTGGCAGCGCCAGGCTAGAAAAAATGGGCAGTGTGGTGACGTCAATTGGCGTGCAACACCGACTTAACATCATCAATGCGAACTTCGACCCTAGCGCTGAATTCGGCGATGTCAGCGCCTCTTAAAGGGGCACACACATCTTTCAGGTAAGTTTGTATTTAAGCTTTTGGAGTTTTATTTTATTTTACTGAAGGAGTGGCTTGCTGAAATCGATGTTAAGAGTTTTTTAAGTGTGCAGTGAGTGCCACTGGACGCTTGCTAGGGTTCGGATGGTAAATGAAGGCCTTTGAGAAGACAGAAAATGCTGCAAATACTCAGCAGGTGAGGCAACGTCCGTGGAGAGACAAATACAGAGTTCACGTCTCAGGTCAAGATGCTGCCTGACCAGCTGAGTATTTCCAGCATTTTATGCTGTCATTTCAGATTGACAGCATCCACTCACAGAGGGAAGGGGAAGACACAGAAGAAGAGGAAGCCAAAGAGGAAGAAGCAGAAGAGGAGGAAACAGAAGAGGAGGAAACAGAAGAGGAGGAAGCAGGAGTGGAGGAAGCAGATGGAAGGATGCATCTCAGACAGCTCCTTTCTGGCTGGGATATGTGGGATTGAATCATCCGCCTGTGGTCCTAGTGACCACAACCTCAATTCACCTTTCAACATTAGTCCCATACCTTACCTTCCATCTGTTACTGACCATCACAATATCCTCTTGGGCATGACGCTGAAATAAAAGCCACCACAAAGCAAACTTTCCAATCCACCTATATATGTCTATCCATCCAATGTGACATCAAGAAACCAACTCATCACCCGTATGCATTCCCTTAGTGAGTGTCTTGTGTGTGCCTTTGTTATCCTACTGATATCACGCAGTGCTACCCCAGTGGCTGCAGCATGGCTGGTGGAAGGGTGCTGACCTTCAGCGGGGGACACTGCAAATGGCCTTGCTGGTTGACCTTGAGGAGCTGGTGACTGGGAGTGTCAGATCAATCTTCTTCTTCTTGTTCTTCTTCACTCTCCCCTCCCTCTTCTTGGTCACCCACTGGATGGGCAAGCTGCATTTCTTGGGTGCATGAATTGAGGAAGGCACAAGGGTGGAGTTGTGGTCACAGGAGGGTGGGAAAGCATGAGGTGCATGCCAGCAGGAGGATAATGTATGAGGATACCAGCATCTTGTATCCTTTCAGCCCCGCCACTGGCCAAGGGCTCAGCCATGCCACTGCCCAGAATGGCCTACACCATCTCCTCCAAGGGGGTGAGGTGAGGCTGGGAATGGGAGATGTGCCTCATGATTGGTGCGAATTGTTGGTAGGTGAGTGATTGGGGGTCCTGTATTGAGCAGTGTGTGAGGCTAGTGGTGCAGATGGTAGGAGATGGCTTTTGAAGATGCATTCACTGACCTTGACCAGTGGTCTGAGGTCATGAAGCTTCTTTGGGCTCTGGAGCCAGGTGGTGGGGCGACACTGCTGGCAGTGACGGCCTCGGTGATGTGGTCCCACATCATTCTTTCTGGAGGGCCTCTAGGTCCCTGTGGATAGAGAGTCTGTCTTGCAGTGTTGACCCCCTGCTCAAAGCTGGAGTGCTGCGTGCAAGACCCTGGGTGCCCCTTCCCTGGCTTGCTGAGCCATTTGTGTTAGTGCTGAGGCATTCTTCCCATCTTTTGAGGTTATGAAGGGAATTCAGCTTTAAGAGCTGAATATTCAAATTTGGGACTTTTTAATGTTAAATATTTTTTAAAGGCAAAAAGGGCTGAAAACTGCATTGTTTCACTTCATTTTAATTTGTATTGCTTCAGTGTGCATAGCCCCTTTAATTCTCAGACCTCTTTAATGCCCACAATTCCTTGCGAGCTCCACAGCCTCGCTTCCAGAGGCTGTAGGAAGTTGCAATGCCGCACCTGCACACAAACATCACCTCAGATGCCTACAGCAACGCCACCAGGATGGCGTTGCATGGCAGCTAAGCCTCTAAGGGACCCACATTTACTTTCACTGCTCTCTTCCTTTTAACATGCTTGTAGAAGCTCTTACAATCTGTTTTGATATTTCTTGCTAGTTTACTCTCATATTCTATTTTCTCCCTCTTAATCAATTTTTTGGTCATCCTTTGCTGGTTTCTAAACCTCTCCCAATCCTTAGGCCTACTACTCTTGCGCATTCTCCCTGTGTTTGCGTGGGTTTTCTCCGGGTGCTCCGGTTTCCTCCCACAGTCCAAAGATGTGCGGGTTAGGTGGATTGGCTATGATAAATTGACCCTTAGTGTTAGGGGGATTAAATACGTGGGGTTACGGGGATCGGGTGGGATATGTGTCGGTGCAGGCTCGATGGGCCAAAATGGCCTCTATCTGCACTGTGGGGTTTCTGTGATTCTGTGATTCTGTGATTCTTCTTGGCAACATTATAAGCCTCTTCCTTTAATCAAATACTATCCTTAACTTCTTGAGTTAGCGACAAATTGATCACTTTTTCCATGGAGATTTTATTTTCAATAGAATGTACATTTGTTGAGTATATGAAATACTTCTTTAAATGCTTGCCATTGCTTATCTCCCATCATACCTTTTAATCTAATTTCCCAATCTACCTTAGACAGCTCGCCCCTCATACCTATGTAATTGACTTTATTTGTTTTTAATACTCTATTTTCAGATTTAAGGTATGTCACTCTTGAACTCAATGTGAAATTCTATCATATTATGATCATCCTTCCCCAGAAGATTATTAATTAGCCCTGTCTCATTGCACAAGACTAGATCTAAAATAGCCTGTTCACTGGTTGATTCCATGACTTAATTGTTCTAAGAAAACGTCCTCCAAACTATTTTTGCCAATTTGATTTGTCCAATCTATATGAAGATTAAAGTCTCCCACGATTATTAATGTTGGTTGAGGGATACATATTGGCCACTGGGGAGAACTCTCTTTGAATAGTGTCATGGGATCTTTAACATCCACCTGAGAAAGCAGATGGGGCTTCGGTTTAACATTTGATCCGAAAGGTGGCACCTGCAAAAGTGCAGCACCCCCTCAGTACTGCACTGAAATGTCAGCCTGGATTATGTTGAACCCACAATGTTCTGACGCAGAAGCGAGAATACTTTCACTGAGCTGATGCAATACTCAGGATGGAAAGAGCAGGTGAGAAGATTGTGTAAACCAAGTGACAGGAAGAGACTTTAGTTAGGAATTTTGTTGGACGTGTGGTGGAAAAGCTGTTTTTCTCTGAGGAAATTCCCAGCCTTTGAGATGGTCTAATTGAAGTGTGCTAAATTATGGAGGAGATTGGCAAAGTTGATTCCCCAGGTAAATTGCTGATTATAGTGAATTTAAATAACAGTCCTGTCGAAGGGTCATCGACCTGAAACGTTGACTCTGTTTCTCTCTCCACGATGCTGCCTGACCTGCTGAGTGTTTCCAGCATTTTCTGTTGTTATTTTAAATAACAGGCGTGTTCAGCTAAAAATGAGAAAATTTGGAGTAAGAAGGGGAGCCAGGCAGAATATTTTCATTCATAGTGAAATCATAGAATTATAGAAATTACAGCACAGAAGAAGGTCCCTGTACTGGTGCTGGCTCTTCATATGGGAGCTATCTACTCTAATCCCATTTCCCTGGTCATTCCCCCTATCCTTTTGTACTCTTTCATTTCAAATACTGATGTAATTCTTTTATAATTAATGATGTTACTGTCTCTATCTCAGTAGCTACCTGTGGTAAAACATTCCATGTTCTAATGATCCTTGTGTGAAACATTTCTAATTCCCCCTTTGTTTTTCTCCTGATAATTCTGAGTTTATACCCCCTTGTTACCAATTCTCCAACCTGTGGAAGTGATATTTCCCCATTTACCATTTGAAATCACTATTAGATTCTCCCCCAACTTTCTCCATTCCAACAAAAAAGTCCAATTTATTTTTCAGTTTTCCTTCATAGCAGTAATCTCTCATTCCATGTACCATTTAGTAACTGTGGAGGAGCAAAGGGATTTAGGTGTCCCTGTACACAAATCACTGAAAGCTCGTGGACAGGTACAACAAAGTAATCAAAAAGGCTAATAGAATGTTGGCTTTTATCGCAAGAGGGTTGGAATACAAAGGGGAGGAAATTATGCTTCAGTTGTACAGCGCCTTAGTCAGATCCCATCTGGTGTACTGTGTTCAATTTTAGGCACCGCACCTCAGGAAGGATATATTGGCCTTGAAGGGGGTACAGCACAGATTTACCAAAATGTTACCGGGGCTTAAACGTTAAATTATGAGGACAGTTTGCATGAACTTGGGTTGTATTTCTTTGAGTTCAGAAGCTTGGGGGGGTGATCTAATTGAGGTGTTTAAAATGATAAAAAGATTCAAAAGACTAGATACAGAGAAGCTATTTCCTCAGATGAGGAAATCCAGAAAAAGAGGGCACAATCTTAACATTAGAGCTAAGTCATTCAGGATTGAAATCAGGAAGCATTTTTCTGCACAAAAGCTCATGAAAATGTGAAACTCTCTCTCTCAAAAGGCTGTGGATGCTGGGTCAATTGAAATTTTCAAGACTGAGATCGATAGGGATCAAAAATGGATAAATGGAGTTCTAGTACAGATCAGCTATGATCGAACTGAATGGCAGAACAGGCTCGAGGGGCTGAATGGCCTACTTCTGTTCTTGTTTCCTATGTTCTTTTCAGTTAATCTTCACTTTACCCATTTCATGGTTGTTATATGCTTCTTATAATGGAGTACCCAGACCTTCATTTAATACGCTAACTGTGGCCTTACCAAAGTCTTCCACAAATTCATCTTCATTTTCTTACTTCTATATTCAAAGCCCCAATGCATAAAATGATAAATCCCATTTGCCTTGTTATGTTCTTTACTCTCTACACTCTCACCTTTAATTATCAATGTATCTGCACCCTTAGGTCTCTCCATTCCTCCACTCTGTTAAAAATTTTACCATTTAGGGTATATTTTTTCCCCCCAAAATGCACTACTTCACATTTGTCTGAACTAAACTGCCTCTGCCACCTATCTGCCCACTCTGTTAAGCTGTCTGTGTACCCCTGCACTCTTCTGCATGCTTCCTCACAGTTTGCCATGCCCATAATTTGGGATCTTCAGTAAACTATTATCATTACAATTGTGCCTAAAGTGAGCAAATCATTTCTATAAGTAGAAAAAAAGGCCCAGTAGAGATCCCTGGGCACGATACTACCTATCCACATCCCTTCAATTCAAAAAGCATCCATTTGCCACTACTCTTTGCTTTCTGCCCCTAGCCATCTCTTTATCACTGGGGTTACATTATTTTATACAATTTGCCTTCGTTTTCGTAACAGGTCTGTTACAACATCCATTGAATTCCTTTTATCTATACATTCTATCATTTCCTCCACTGCAGGCTTAGCCAGCCCTCTATAAATGCATGCTGTAATAGGGTTGTGAAATAAGTTACCAGAGAAGGACACTGAAGGGAACAATTTTAATGGATTCCAAAGAAAATTACATGCATTTTTACAGAGAGAATGGATTGACAGATACGGTGAGAAATCTCACTGCACTGAAATCAAGACTCATTGCATTAATATCATTCCTTCCTTCCCAGAGTCCCTCACTTGGGTTTTAAAAACTTGTACATTGTTAGAGAACAGGAGGACTGAGGGAAGTAACGAGTTCCACAGTTTTGATGTTCTGGAAATGAATGAGTTATATTTTAGCTGGTAAACACTTGTGGGAGTGCTAGCCAGCTAGTTATATTTAGTTGAGTTCATACAATGATGGTAAGATAATACGCTCACAAGCCTAGTTTTGCTTATTCAAAGTTTAATCCTCCAAATAAGATAAAATATTTACAAATCAAATAAACATGATTCAGGGAAACATGGCCTACGAAATATACAAATTCATGTTACTTATTCTCTTATGTAGCTTTCTTGACTACAAATCACGAATCTAAATGCCCTAATAAGACACCAAGGCCTAGAAATTCAATTGTTTGCGCCAGCTGCTAGCGCCTTAGGAGGAGGAGATGTTGGGCGCTAGGCGGCTAGCGGCCGGGCGCAGCGCGATCTGCGCCTCTCCCCAACTTCAGTAAAGATTTAGTGGCGGTGCAAAGCCTTTGCGCGCGCTCAGCTGCGCGCGCAGATCCTGACGTCATTTCATCGTGCAACGCCCTTTGTTCGCCCCAAACCGGAAATTCAGTGGCACCGGCCTATTGTGCGCCTGGCGCCCCTAGCGACTGGTAGAGGGGAACGGTTCTCAGTTGCTGCGGGGCGCGGGGGGCGCAAATTAAAGGGCACTCCTCCTGCAGTAGAAAAGGCAGCCATTTTGCAACATTCCTTCTTTGTGAGAGACGGATCTTTGCAGAGAGACAAAGGTAGAGAGCTTTATGGTTTGGCTCAACACTCGCACAGGTACTTGTGGCTTCAGGCCACAGCTTTCCACTTGGCTTTAACATCAGAGCCAAATCATTGATTGCAAACATATAATGGGGGCTGCAATGGGTGCAAACGTTGGCCTTCTCCATTGCATTCAAAGGGCTCACAGACGCCGTGAGAGAGTGGCAGTCATGGCCAGACGGAGAGGGGGCAACAGGCGTCGGCAAAGGAGGCCTTACCCACCCAGGGTATACCGTCAGCAGTTCTCATATCTGAACATGTCTGACAAGCAGTGTGTTCGGAGGCTGCGATTCCGAAGGGCGGTGGTCACTGAGATCTGCCACCTGCTTCGCGGAGATCTGCAGCCACATCTGAGGAGCAGGACGTCTCTGTCGGTGGCAGTGAAGGTGACGGTGTCTCTCAACTTCTATGCCACCGGCTCCTTCCAATCCGCTACTGGGGACATTTCCAACATCTCCCAGTTTGCCGTGCATTGTTGCATCCGCCAGGTGACCAATGCCCTTTTCAGAAGGAGACGTCAGTTCATCTCCTTCTCCATGGCCCTTGTCAAGCAGCAACAGCGTGCAATGGGCTTTGCAGCATTAGCGGGCTTCCCCATGGTGCAGGGCGTCATTGACTGCACGCATGTGGCTTTGCGGGCACCTCTGGAGAATGCCGAAGATTACCGCAACCGGAAGGACTACCATTCGCTCAACGTGCAGTTGGTGTGTGACCACAGGCAGCTCATCCTAGCTGTCAATGCCCGCTTTCCAGGCAGCAGCCACGATGCCTTCATCCTGCGCCAGACTTCTGTGGCAGACATGTTCGAGGCCCAGCCTCACCCACGAGGATGGCTTCTCGGGGACAAAGGCTATCCTTTGTGCACCTGGCTGATGACCCCGCTCCGTGCGCCCAACACCCCTGCTGAAGAGGGATACAATGACAGCCATCAAGCAACCAGGAACATCATTGAGCAAACAATCGGCATCCTGAAGCAACGGTTCCGCTGTCTGGATCGTACGGAGGAGCCCTACAATATTCGCCTGAGCGAGTCTCCCATTTCGTGGTCGTGTGCTGCATGCTGCACAACCTGGCTATCCGCAGGACTCAGCCACTGCCACCAGAGATTGGAGGACCACCTGAGGAGGAGGAGGAGGAGGAGGACCAGCACAGGAGGGAGGCAGAAAGTGCAAGGGCCGCCCGTCGGCGGCTTATTGAACGTAGGTTCTAGGCCCCCTCTCAGGGAATGGCTTGTGCCAATGTCACCAGATGAATGTAGCCGCTCCACAAGCCCTCAGCCGAGCAGGGCAACCAGGACTTCCAAAATAAAGCATGGACAGTGCGATTTAAGAACATTTATTACTTGGAAACCTCTGCCCTTCCCACATTACAAACTAATGGAGAGAAGCCCCCGCAAAAAACACAAATCGACCAGTCTCGGCCTTTCAAAAAACACAAATCGACCAGTCTCGGCCTTTCAAAAAACACAAATCGACCAGTCTCAGCCTTTCAAAAAACACAAAACGAACAGTCTCGGCCTTTGCATGTGAAACAAAACATTTGGGCACACCTTCTACTTTTTGGCCTGTGAGGGTGATGCCTTTCGCATCCGTGACTGGCCCCTGCCCGCCCTGCAGCTCCTCCTCAATGAGACCCCAGTGGCTGCAGCAAGGCTGGGGGAGGCTGCTGAGGGTCACATGGCGAGATGGCAGATGCCCTTGGGGGTCGGCCTGGACCAGCTCTGGCCCTGGAGGGGCCGGCTGCTGACTGCTGCAACTCTGCTTGTGCGGCAGCACTCTGTCCAGCGGCTGGTGGCAGCTGCAATGGAGGAGTGGCAGTGTCGGCTGCAGGAATGCTGCCAACTTGACAGATCACAGGTACTCCCTGGTCGCCTGAGACAGTGGCACTCGCACGGGCCAGCACTGCAGCATGCGCAGCAATCTGCTGAAGCACAGACTGCTGGGCTGCTGCGGCGTGGCAAGTGCCCTGGCGATGCCTGGCCGATCCAGCGAGGGTGGCAGCAGTTAGTGCCCGTGTGGCCCTGGTCTGTGTCCGCATGACACCAGCCAGTGAATGGACGGCACGACTGTGCACTTGACTAGAAGCCGCCTGTGCTGCCCCGAATTCCTGCACACTCCTTGACAGTGACTCTATGGAGTCAGGCATCCTTGCCACTGCAGCCATGAGCTCAGTGTGCCTGCGCTCAGCCTGGGCGGCCATTTCCTCTAGGAGCCGCACCTCCACTGCGCTCACCGTCGCAGGACTGGAGGCCGAACTCACCCTCCGGGGAGAAGTCCACCGAGCTTCCCCACCCCTCCCGCGTTGCTGCAGGCCGCTGGGCCCCGGAGCTTCACTCTGATAGACAGAGATGATGATGACTGAATCAATCGATCATCTTTGTTTTCAATTTTCTCAGCTTCCTTGTCTAATTCCTGAGATCACCATTTTAATTAAGTCTCAAGCACTAGTGTCTAGCGGTGTTCTCTCTCATGGTCCATGCTTTGATAAAGACGCAGGTATTTATCTCAAGTGGTTTGCTATAGAGAGAGAACCTGCCTGTGGTCATTGTGTCACACTGCGTGCTGGAGCTACATTTTAACCCTTTCTTACCCCATCTCCGAACAGGAGATGTACATTTATCTATTATTGAGCGTCCTGATTCTAGCACGCACTTCCTGTTTGTCACACCCAGTTCCTGTAGCCATTATATTGACCTTAACTATAGCTGCTATTCCTTCTGTGGCAGTAGCTGCTGTCAATGTAGGATGGTTGTGCCAGTGTTTCCAGGGGTGGGGGGGGGGTGCAAATGGGTTGGGGTTTAGGGTGTTTCCCCCCTTACCTGACCTGGTGAGTGTCCCCAGACTTTTCTGTTTTTGTTCCTGTTGTTTCTTCTCTTGACATTTAGAAAGCGAAACAAAGATTATTTATTGAAAATGTATTTCCTTTTCTCAGTGGAAAGTCAAATATTATGAGTGGGTTAAAACTAGCTGGAAGATGAATTTGAATTATTAGGTTCACTTTGATTGGCCATTGTACATGTTAATCATGACACAAGCCTCTCCCCTCTTCAATTAGAATCATAGACTGGTTACAGCACAGGAGGCCATTTGGCCTGTCAAGCCCATGCCAGCTCTCTACCAGAGCACTTCAGCTAGTCCAACCCCCCACCACCCTTTTCCCGTAGCCCTGCAATTTTTTCCCCTTCAGGTACTTATCCAACTCCCTTTTGAAAGCCGTGATTGAGGCTGCCTCCACCACCCTTTCAGGCATTGCATTCCAGATCCTAACCACTCGCTGAGTAAAAAAGTTTTTCCTCATGTTTCCTTTGGTTCTTCTGCCAATCACCTTAAATCTGTGTCCTCTGGTTCTCAACCCTTCCACCAACGGGAACAGTTTCTCTCTATCTACTCTGTCTAGACCCTTCATGATTTTGAACACCTCTATCAAATCTCCTCTCAACCTTCTCTGCTCTGAGAACAACCCCAGCTTCTCCAGTCTATCCACATAACTGAAGTCCCTCATCTCTGGAATCATTCTCGTCAACCGCATTGCCCTCATCAACCCTCTCTGTTACCACATCAAAAAACTCGATCAAGTTAGTTAAACATGATTTGCCTTTAACTGGCTTTCCTTAATTAATCCACACTTGTCCAAGTAACTGTTAATTTTGACCCTGATTATCATTTCAAAAAGCTTCCCCACTACTGAGGTTAAACTGACTGGCCTGTAGTTGCTGGGTTTATCCTTACACCCTTTTTTGAACAAGGCTCCAAATTCAGTTGAAAAATCTTTCTCTTCTGAAAAAGACAGCACAGATAAGGGCAATTGTCTGTTTAAAAGCTTGGAAGCTCTGTAAACAATTAATCTTTCAAGCAAATGATGACCAGGCTGAATATAAAAAGTTCAGAGGGGAAGTGAAAAAGGAAATAACAGGGGGAAAGTATGAGAATAGATTGGCAGCTAACATAAAAGGGAATCCAAAAGTCTTCTATAGGCACATAAATAGTAAACAGGTAGTAAGAGGAGGAGTGGGACCGATTAGGGACCAAAAAGGAGACCTGTGCATGGAGCAGAGGGCATGGCTGTGGTACTAAATGAGTACTTTGCATCTGTTTTTACCAAAGAAGAAGATGCTGCCAAGTCATAGTGAAAGAGGAGGTAGTTGAGATACTGGATGAGATAAAAAATGATAAAATTGATAAAGAGGAAGTACTAGAAAGGCTGGCTGTACTTAAAGTAGATAAGTCACCAGGATGGGATGCATCCTAGGATGTTAAGGGAAGTAAAGGTGGAAATTGCAGAGTTACTGGCCATAATCTTCCATTCCTCCTTAGATACGGGGGTGGTGCCAGAGGACTGGAGAATTGCAAATGTTACACCCTTGTTCAATAATAGGGTGTAAGGATAAACCCAGCAACTACAGGTCAGTCAGTTTAACCTCGGTAGTGGGGAACCTTTTAGAAACAATAATCCGGGATAAAATGAACAGTCACTTGGACAAGAGTGGATTAATTAAGGAAATCCAGCAAGGATTTGTTAAAGGCAAATTGTGTTTAACTAACTTGATCGAGTTTTTTGATGAGGTAACAGAGAGGATTGATGAGGGCAATGTGGTTGACGTGGTGTACATGGACTTCCAAAAGGCGTTTGATAAAGTGCCACATAATAGGCTTGCCAGCAAAGTTGAAACCCATGGAATAAAGGAGACAGTGGCAGCATGGATATGAAATTGGCTAAGTGACAGGAAACAGAAATTAGCGGTGAACAGTTGTTTTTCGGACTGGATGAAGGTACACAGTGGTGTTCCCCAGGGGTCGGTACTAGGACCACTGCTTTTCTTGATATATATTAATGACTTGGACTCGGGTGTACAGGACACAATTTCAAAATTTGCAGATGACACAAAACTTGGAAGAAATGTAAACAGTGAGGAGGATAGTGCTAGACTTCAAGAGGACATAGACAGGGTGGTGGAATGGGCAGACGCATGGCAGATGAAATTTAATGCAGAAAAGTGCGAAGTGGTACATTTTGTTAGGAGGAACGAAGGCAATGTAAAATAAAGGGTACAATTCTAAAGGGGGTGCATGAACAGAGATACCTTGGGGTATATGTCCACAAATCATTGAAGGTGGCAGGACAGCTTGAGAAAGTGGTATAAAAAGCATACGGGATCCTGGGCTTCATAAACATAGAAACATAGAAGATAGGAGCAGGAGTAGGCCATTCGGCCCCTCGAGCCTGCTCCGCCATTCAATAAGATCATGGCTGATCATCCAAATTCAGTACCCTGTTCCTGCCTTCTCTCCATATCCCTTGATCCCTTTAGCCTTAAGAAATATATCCAACTCCTTCTTGAATATATTTAATGAATTGGCCTCTACTGCCTTTTTTGGCAGAGAATTCCACAGGTTCACCACTATCTGGGTGAAGAAATTCCTCCTCATCTTTGTCCTAAATGGCTTACCCCTTATCCTTAGACTGTGACCCCTGGTTCTGGACGCCCTGACCATCGGGAACATCCTTCCAGCATCTAGTCTGTCTAGTCCTGTTAGAATTTTATAAGTTTCGATGAGATCCCCTGTCATTCTTCTAAACTCCAGCGAGTATAAGCCCAATCGACCCAATCTCTCCTCATACGTCATTCCTGCCATCCCAGTTAACAGCCTGGTGAATCTTCGCTACACTCCTTCCATGGCAAGAACATCCTTCCTCAGATAAGGCGACCAAAACTGCACACAATACTCAAGATGTGGTCTCACCAAGGCCCTGCACAACTGCAGCAAGACATCCTTGTTCCTGTACTCAAACCCTCTCGCTACGAAGGCCAACATGCCATTTGCCTTCTTAACCGCCTGCTGCACCTGCAAGCTTACTTTCAGCGACTGGTGCACAAGGACACCCAGGTCTCGTTGCACTTCCCCTTCTCCCAATCAATTGCCATTCAGATAATAATCTGCCTTCCTGTTTTTGACACCAAAGTGGATAACCTCGCATTTATCCATGTTATATTGCATCTGCCATGCTTCTGCCCAATCACCCAACTTGTTCAAATCATACTGGAGTTTCTCGGCATCGTCCTCACAGCACACACGCCCACCCAGCTTTGTGTCGTCTGCAAACTTGGAGATATTACATCTAGTTCCCTCGTCCAGAACATTAATATATATTGTGAATAGCTGGGGTCCAAGGGCCGATCCCTACGGTACCCCACTAGTCACTGCCTGCCACTCAGAAAAAGAACCGTTTATTCCAACTCTTTTCTTTCTGTCTGCCAACCAGTTCTCTATCCAAGTCAATACCTTGCCCCCAATCCCATGTGCCTTAATTTTACACACTAATCTCTTATGCGGGTCCTTATCGAAAGCCTTTTGAAAATCCAAATACACCACATCCACTGTCATAGAGTCACAGAGTCATAGAGTAATACAGCACGGATAGAGGCCCTTCGGCCCATCGTGTCCGCGCCGGCCATCAAGCCCTGTCTAATCTAATCCCATATTCCAGCATTTGGTCCGTAGCCTTGTATGCTATGGCATTTCAAGTGCTCATCCAAATGCTTCTTAAATGTTGTGAGGGTTCCTGCCTCCACAACCCTTTCAGGCAGTGAGTTCCAGACTCCAACCACCCTCTGGGTGAAAAAGTTCTTTCTCAAATCCCCTCTAAACCTCCCGCCCTTTACCTTGAATCTATGCCCCCTAGTTATTGACCCCTCTACTAAGGGAAAAAGCTCCTCAGCATCCATCCTACCTATGCCCCTCATAATTTTGTACACCTCAATCATGTCCCCCCTCAGCCTCCTCTGCTCCAAGGAAAACAAACCCAATCTGCCCAGTCTCTCTTCATAGCTGAAGCGCTCCAGCCCTGGTAACATCCTGGTGAACCTCCTCTGCACCCTCTCCAACGCGATCACATCCTTCCTGTAGTGTGGCGACCAGAACTGCACACAATATTCCAGCTGTGGCCTAACCAGTGTTTTATACAGCTCCATCATAACCTCCTTGCTCTTATATTCAATGCCTCGGCTAATGAAGGCAAGTATCCCATATGCCTTTTTTACCACCTTATCCACCTGTTCCGCCGCCTTCAGGGATCTGTGTACTTGCACACCCAGATCCCTCTGACCCTCCGTCTTGCCTAGGGTCTTTCCATTCATTGTGTATTCCCTTGCCTTGTTAGTCCCCCCAAAGTGCATCACCTCGCACTTTTCCGGGTTAAATTCCATTTGCCACTGTTCCGCCCATCTGACCAACCCATCTATATCGTCCTGCAGACTGAGGCTACCCTCCTCGCTATTTACCACCCTACCAATTTTTGTATCATCTGCGAACTTACTGATCATACCTTTTACATTCATATCCAAGTCATTAATGTAGACCACAAACAGCAAGGGACCCAGCACCGATCCCTGTGGTACCCCACTGGCCACAGGCTTCCAGTCACAAAAACAACCTTCGACCATCACCCTCTGCCTTCTGCCACTAAGCCAGTTTTGTATCCAATGTGCCAAGGCACCCTGGATTCCATGGGCTCTTACCTTCTTGACCAGTCTCCTGTGCGGAGCTTTATCAAAGGCCTTACTGAAATCCATGTATACCACATCCACTGCGTTACCCTCATCCACACACCTAGTCACCCCCTCAAAAAATTCAATCAAATTAGTCAGACATGATCTTCCCTTGACAAAGCCATGTTGACTATCCCTGATTAATCCTTGCCTCTCCAAGTGGAGACAAATTTTGTCCCTCAGAATTTTTTCCAATAATTTTCCTACCACTGATGTTAGGCTCACTGGCCTGTAGTTCCCCGGTTTTTCCCTACTACCCTTCTTGAATAATGGTACTACATTAGCGGTTCTCCAGTCCTCTGGCACATCCCCTGTGGCCAGAGAGGTCCTGAATATATGTGTTAGAGCCCCCGCAATCTCTTCCTTTGCCTCACACAGCAGCCTGGGATACATTTCATCCGGGCCTGGGGATTTATCCATTTTTAGGCCAGCTAAAACCGCCAATACCTCCTCCCTCTCGATGTTAATATGTTCGAGCATATCACAGTCCCCCCGCCCTATTTCTATGTCTACATCGTCCTTCTCCATAGTGAAAACAGATGCAAAAAATTCATTTAGAACCCCTCCTACATCTTCCGGCTCCACACACAGATTGCCACTTTTGTCCCTAATGGGCCCTATTTTTTCCCTAGTTATCCTCTTACCCTTAATATACTTATAAAACATCTTAGGATTTTCCTTTATTTTGCTCACCAGTGTTACTTCATGGCCCCTCCTTGATCTCCTAATTTCTTTTTTAAGTATCCCCCTGCACTTTTTGTACTCCTCTAGGGCTTCCTCCGTCTTTAGCCTTTTGTATCTACCAAAAGCCCTCCTTTTTTTCCTAATCCATTCTCGTATATCCCCTGACATCCAAGGTTCCCTGTGGTTTTTGGAACCACCCTTGACCTTTACGGGAACATGTTGCCATTGTATGATCTCAATCTCCCTTCTGAAAGCCTCCCATTGCTCCGATGCGGATTTTCCTCCAAGTAGCTGATCCCAGTCCATTTTGGCCAGATCCTGCCTTATCCTATTAAAATCGGCCTTCCCCCAATTTAGAACCTTTATTTCCGGCCCATCCCTGTCCTTTTCCATGACCACCTTAAATCTTACCATATTATGGTCACTATTACCAAAGTGCTCACCTACTAGCACTTTTTCCACTTGGCCGGCCACATTCCCTAGAATTAGGTCCAGTACCGCCCCCTCTCTTGTAGGACTTTCTACATGCTGGCTCAAAAGGCTCTCCTGGATGCACTTAAAGAATTCTACACCCTCTGAGCCTTTCACACTCTGACTATCCCAGTTAATATTGGGGAAGTTGAAATCCCCCATTATTATTACCCTATTATTTGCACATTTCTCTGAGATTTGCCTACATATCTGTTCCTCTATCTCCCCCTGACTGTTTGGAGGCCTATAGTACACTCCCAGCAAAGTGCTTGCCCCCTTTTTGTTTTTAAGCTCCACCCATATGGCCTCATTAGAGGAACCTGCTAATATATCATCCCTCCTTACTGCAGTAATTGACTCCTTAATTAATATTGCGACACCCCCTCCTCTTATACCTCCCCCTCTGTCTCGCCTGAAGATTCTGTACCCCGGAATATTGAGCTGCCAGTCTTGCCCCTCCCTCAACCATGTCTCCGTGATAGCAACAATATCATACTCCCATGTGTTTATCAACACCTTCAGTTCATCCACCTTATTTGCAAGACTCCTTGCATTAAAATAGATGCCATCCAGCCTTGCCCTTATATATTTGCCCTGTCTACCAAGCTGACTTGTTTTTTTCTCTATATTTGGCAGCACATCACCCCCTATTTCAGCTCCCCTCTGTATCCCATCCCCCTGCCAAGTTAGTTTAAACCCCCCCCAACAGTGCTAGCAAACCTCCCCGCAAGGATATTTGTCCCGCTCTGGTTCAGGTGCAACCCGTCCGACTTGTACAAGTCCCACCTTTCCCAGAAGCAGGCCCAGTGATCCAGGAAAGTAAAACCCTCCCCCCTACACCAACACTTTAGCCACGCATTCATCTGCTCTATCCTCCCATTCCTATACTTACTAGCACGTGGCACTGGGAGTAATCCAGAGATTACAACCTTCGAGGTCCTGCTCTTTAATCTGTTACCTAGCTCCCTAAATTCTTGATGCAGGACCTCATCCCACTTCCTTCCTATGTCGTTGGTCCCAATGTGGACCACGACCTCTGCCTGCTCACCCTCCCCCTTAAGAATGCCCTGTAGCCGCTCAGTGACATCCCAGACCCTGGCCCCAGGGAGGCAACAAACCACCCTGGAGTCACGTTTGCGGCCACAGAAACGCCTATCTGTTCCCCTTACGATAGAATCCCCTACCACTATTGCTCTCCCACTCTTTTTCCTCCCTTTCTGAGCAGCAGAAGCGTCCCTGGTGCCAGGAAGCTGGCTGCTGCTGCCTTCCCCTGGTGAGTCATCCCCCTCAACAGTATCCAACTTGGTATACTTGTTTGAAAGGGGGATGTCCGCAGGGGTTCCCTGCACTTCCTGCCTGCCTCTGTTGCTCCGCCTGATGGTCACCCCCTGTGCAGCCCTACCCTGAGGCGTGAACAACTCGCTAAACGTGCTATCCACGACCCTCTCAGCATCGCGCATGCTCCAAAATTCATCCACCCGCAGCTCGAGCGCCGCAATGCGGTCTACAAGTAGCTGCAGCTGGATGCATTTCCCGCACACATGGTCGTCAGGGACACTGGCAGCGTCCCTGACTTCCCACATGGAGCAAGAGGAGCAGAACATGGGTCTGAACTCTCCTGCCATGACTTACTCCTTTAATTAATTTAAAAATGTATTCAATACCCCAGTTACAGGTATACTCTAGGGCGCTTTATTTACCAACTGTCCCCACTACACCAGAGACCCTAGAAATTTAACACCACAGAAGTCAAGCTTGTATTGAAAAGAGAGAAATACTCACCAACCAATCACTTACCTGCTCCCTGGTGACGTCACACTCTGATTACTTTTTACCTCTCTCCCCGCTGCTGAGTTGGTATTCCTCGCTGCTCTCCGGTTTTTATACCGGCTCCTCACCTCCCAGGCTCCATGCTCCGACTGCTCTCGGGCCTCGCTGCTCTCCGGTTTTTATACCGGCTCCTCACCTCCCAGTCTCCATGCTCCAACTGCTCTCGGGCCTCGCTGCTCTCTGGTTTTTATACCGGCTCCTCACCTCCCAGGCTCCGTGCTCCGACTGCTCTCAGGCCTCGCTGCTCTCCGGTTTTTATACCGGCTCCTCACCTCCCAGGCTCCGTGCTCCGACTGCTCTCAGGCCTCGCTGCTCTCCGGTTTTTATGCCGGGCTCCTCACCTCCCAGGCTCCGTGCTCCGACTGCTCTCGGGCCTCGCTGCTCTCCGGTTTTAATACCGGCTCCTCACCTCCCAGGCTCCGTGCTCCGACTGCTCTCGGGCCTCGCTGCTCTCCGGTTTTTATACCGGGCTCCTCACCTCCCAGGCTCCGTGCTCCAACTGCTCTCGGGCCTCGCTGCTCTCCGGTTTTTATACCGGCTCCTCACCTCCCAGGCTCCGTGCTCCGACTGCTCTCGGGCCTCGCTGCTCTCCATTTTTTATACCGGCTCCTCACCTCCCAGGCTCCGTGCTCCGACTGCTCTCGGGCCTCGCTGCTCTCCGGTTTTTATACCGGCTCCTCACCTCCCAGGCTCCGTGCTCCGACTGCTCTCGGGCCTCGCTGCTCTCCGGTTTTTATACCGGCTCCTCACCTCCCAGGCTCCGTGCTCCGACTGCTCTCGGGCCTCGCTGCTCTCCGTTTTTTATACCGGCTCCTCGCCTCCCAGGCTCCGTGCTCCAACTGCTCTCGGGCCTCGCTGCTCTCCGGTTTTTATACCGGCTCCTCACCTCCCAGGCTCCGTGCTCCGACTGGTTCTCCCTTATCTATTTTACCAGTGACATCCTCAAAAAATTCCAGTAGATTAGTCAAGCACGGCTCCTAGAGGCATAGGGCTGGATTTTACGTGCCAAGACAAGTTGGGGGGCAGACTGCTACCTTCCGGGTTCTAGTCCCGCCCCTAGAGACATCCGGCACACAGACGCTATTTTCCCCTGATTGGCCTTGTTAAGCCCGCCCTGCGGGCTTGCTGGCCAATTAAGGGAACGCTGGTGTCAGATGACGTCAGTTGATGACATGTCATCTGCCAGTTTTCTTAAAGGGACATGGACCATTTATTTTTGACAGATGATTTGACAGTGTTTGACAGCATTGAGGTGCTACCTAACACTGACAATCATGGTACAAAGGTGAGCCCTTGCACCCAGGCTCTCCAATGTCTCTCTCCTTAGGATAAAACAGATGGCAGCTGCAGGTGAGGGTACAGAAGCGACCTGTCACTTCTCCCAATGAGGTGAGGCCACACAAACACTTCAAAGATTGCCACCTACAGAAAAATCTAAACACATTAAAAATGTCTTTCCCCACATTTCCTTACCTCCGATACTCACCAGTGTCCCATTGCATCCTTCACAGCACTCCTGTAGCTGTCATTGATACACAAACATTACAACAGACCCACAGCACGCCTCACTTAACCTGGCGGAGTTCCCCGACGTCGGGAAGCCCGCAGCAGAAGTCTCAAAATGGGAAAAAGCCTCTTAACTACCTGTTAACAGGCACTTAAGTGGTTATAATTCTCTTCCCGCTGCTAGGAGTCGGATCCCTGCACAAATCGGGTACCCGACTCCCAGGAAGATTGGTTGGAGGCGGGTTGGGAGCGGGTTTGGGACCTGCTCCCGTTCTTTTTGATTTTCCCAGCAGTCCCGCCTCCATACCCGCCTCCTCAGGGCTGGTAAAATCCAGCCCATAGAGTACAAAAGCAAGGAAGTTATGTTGAACCTTTATAAAACATTGCTCCGACCTCAACTGGAGTATGGTCTCCAATTCTGGGCGCTTTAGGAAAGATGTGAAGGCCTTAGAGAGGGTGCAGAAAAGATTTACGAGAATGGTTCCAGGGATATGGGACTTCAGTTACATGGATAGACTAGAGAAGCTCGGGTTATTCTCCTTAGAACAGAGGAGGTTGAGAGGAGATTTAATAGATGTATTCAAAATCATGAGGGGTCTAGACAGAGTAGATAAAGAGAAGCTGTTCCTAATAGCAGAATGGTCAAGAACCAGAGGACACAGATTTAAGGTGATTAGCAGAAGAACCAGAGGCAACGTGAGGAAGAACTTTTTACATAGCGAGTGGTTAGGATCTGGAATACACTGCTTGAGAGGGTGGTGGAGGCAGATTCATTGGTGGCTTTCAAAAGGGAATTGGACAAGTACCTGAAGGAAAAAAAATTGCAGGGCTAAAGCGAAAGTGCGGGGGAGTGGAATGAGCTGAAGTGGTCTTGCAGAGAGATGGCCTGGGCTCAATGGGCCGAATGGCCTCCTTCTGTGCTGTAATCATTCTATGATTCTATGGAAATATGCAAGTAAAATAAACATTTTACTGGCAAAGTCTGTTGGAGAATGTAAATGAGTTCATGGCTGTTGACTGAAGTGAAACAATGGGAGCTTTAAGTTTGATTGGGCCCAAAACCCAATCAATACTTCCCAGCTGTCAAAGTAATTGATACACCTTAGGCTTTGCCCCCCACAGTTTTCTTGCTCAATCAGCCAGAAGCCAATTTCCGTTAGTGGAACTCATCCCTTACGATACAAAATCTATATCGTTTGCTTTCAGTCATGCAAAATATCATATCCTGGATCTTAATAGTTCATTTGTTTTGGAATACATTGCTTACTGAAGCTCCATAGAATTCTCTGCACTCTCAAAAAAATGGAAAATGTCATACATTAAACCAGTTTCATACAGGTTAAAATAATTAGTCAAATGTATTTCCAATGAAATAATTTTTAAAAATGAAGAAGAACTTGGATTTAAATTGCGCCTTTCACGACGTCCCAAAGCGCTTTACAGCCAATGAGGTACTTTTGAAACGGAGTCACTGTTTTAATGTAGGAAATGCAGCAGGCAATTTGCACACAGAAAATTCCCACAAAGAGCAATCTGATAATGACCTTTTAGTGACATTGGTTGAGGGATAAATATGGGCCAGAACACCAGAGAGAATTCCCCAGCTCTTCTTTGAATAGTGTCACGGGATCTTTTACATCCATCTGAGAGAGCAGACAGGGCCTCAGTTTAACATCTCATCCGAAAGACGGCACCTCCGACAGTGCAGCACTCCCTCAGCACTGCACTGGAGTGTCAGCCTAGATTTTGCAATCAGGTCTCTGGAGTGGGACTTGAACCCACAACCTTCTGACTCAGAGGCAAGGGTGCTACCAACTGAGCCACAGCTGACTGAATTAAATTAGGCAAACTCTATACAGTACACTGAGAGCACACATTTAAAATGTCAATTTCTTCTTGAAAGTTCTTAAGCTCAAACAGCAACTCAGATAGAAAGTTTCACTTGAGATACGTGAAACGGTATACTCATGAAGTTCTATCTTCAGAACCAGTACTGGAAATCTGAGTTAAACTGCCAAACTGAGAGATCCTCCTTTTTTTAATTTGTTCCTGGGATGTGGGCATCGCTGCCAAGGCCAGCATTTATTGCCGATCCCTAATTGCCCTTGAGAAGGTGGTGGTGAGCCGCCTTCTTGAACCACTGCAGTCCTTGCAGTGAATGTACTCCCACAGTGCTGTTAGTGAAGAAGTTCCAGGATTTTGACCCAGTGACGATGAGGGAACGGCGATATATTTCCAAGTCAGGAAGGTTTGTGACTTGGAGGGGAACTTGCAGGTGATGGTGTTCCCATGCGTCTGCTGCCCTCGTCTTTCTAGGTGGTAGAGTTCGCGGGTTAGGGAGGTGCTGCCGAAGAAGCCTTGACGAGTTGCTGCAGTGCGTCTTGTAGATGATGTACACTGCAGCCACGGTGGTTTATACCTTTAGTTCTTTTGAAAATTGAGCAGCCAATTAAAGAAAGAAAGAGAGACATGCATTTATATAGCACCTTTCCTGAGCTCAGGACATCCCAAAGTGCTTTAAGCCTATGAGGTACTTATGAAGTGTAGTCACTGTTGTAATGTGGGAAACGTGGCAGCCAATTTGCGCAGAGCAAACTCCCACAAACAGCAATGTGATAATGACCAGGTAATCTGTTTTAGTGATGTTGATTGAGGGATAAATATTGGCCAGGACACCAGGGAAAACTCCCCTGCTCTTCCTCGATATAGTGCCATGGGATCTTTTACATCCACCTGAGAGAGCAGACAGGGCCTCGGTTTAACGTCTCATCTGAAAGACGGCACCTCTGACAGTGCAGCACTCCCTCTGTGCTGCACTGTAGTGTCAGCCTAGATATTTGTGCTCACGTCTCTGGATTAATCATAATGAAAGGAGCACAGATTCTCATAATAGTGAACTGTAATATCATGATGAAAACCCTGTGGAATGTTAATGGGAAGATATACACACATTAGATTCTTAGATACTTTCGCAGTTCAATATCTGCAGCTGCAGTAGGTTGATTTGGGACCTATCACTTGGCTGATTTCTTGCATAATGGATGGCTATTATTGGCACAAAACAATAAGGAAAGCACAATTATGTCAGACAGCAATCCATTAACGAACTGATTGTAAGTAAAGCTCCAGACACACCAATTTGCTTGCTGTTACATGATACAAGGCTTCACATGGCTGAAGACAATTCATTGCCTTTCAAAGGTCATTAACTAATGATGTTAATTGGCCTGAGGTAGTCAGGCGCCTTTGAAGTATAGTGGATTGATGAAAACTCAGAAAAATCAATTAACCTAATTAACCCTTTGACAGGCCTTAGTTGCTTGAAACCTAAACAGGCACAAATTTCACAATTTGTGACAGAAGTTTCTAATGTAAACATATTATCCAACCCAACCTACTCCAGAATTATTTTGCGTCAATTTATCTTTCACTTTTTCTCATTCCCTTTACTTTCCTCTCCTGAAGGCATTAACTTCCAGATTAATGCAGTTCCACACGTGACAGGCACCCTCCAGTACCTTGCCCAAGGTAATTATTCACACACATGCACTTCCAGTCGTGGATGCTGGACGACAATAAGGAGGGAACCCTTGCTGAGTTTCCAAACTCTAATTCTGAGACCAACTGCAGGGCCCTACTGCCACTTCAGCTGAAACCAGATAACTCTGCATTGATTGAAATTAGGACCATCTGAAGTCAATGAGAGTGCTTCATCAGTACCTGTGGGTTAGCTTTGCTGTGGTGTCCCCATAGTTGAATAGAAGGGGTGAACGGTAACTTGGGCCAGATAGCAGTGACTACTGGAGTCCATGGAACTGTACGCCAACAATATTCAGCACCTCAGGATGGAGGAGAGTCTAGGTTAGTAAAATAGTATAAACATATTATGGCTCTGAAAATCCATGGGCTGTAATCCTGATAGTTACACCATGGGCGCATCTTCAATGGTGGCCTGCCCATGGTGCCGGAAGCATCTGCCCCCCCATCTGTGTAGAGTATGTCTTGGACCTCCCTTAAGACCCCATCTAGCTCTCCTTCACCCCTCTGTGTAAGGAAGCCGATCCAGAATGTTTCGTAAAAAAAAAAACTTACCTTTCTCCTGGCGTACTGGCCTTCAATATTATACTGTGTCCCTTTTGATCTGGGGAAGAAGAAACTTCTATGTTGGGAGTCATAGAAACATAGAAACATAGAAGATAGAAGCAGGAGTAGGCCATTCGGCCCCTCGAGCCTGCTCCGCCATTCAATGCGATCATGGCTGATCATCCAAATTCAGTACCCGGTCCCTGCTTTCTCCCCATACCCCTTGATCCCTTTAGCCTTAAGAAATATATCCAACTCCTTCTTGAATATATTTAATGAATTGGCCTCCACCGCCTTCTGTGGTAGAGAGTTTCACAGGTTCACCACTCGCTGGGTGAAGACATTCGTCTTCATTTCTGTCCTAAATGGCTTACCCTTAATCCTTAGATTGTGTCCCCTGGTTCTGGACTCCCCGACCATCGGGAACATCCTTCCTGCATCTAGTCTGTCCAGTCCTGTCAGAATTTTATAAGTTTCAATGAGATCACCTCTCATTCTTCTAAACTCCAGTGAGTACAAGTCCAATCGACCCAATCTCTCCTCATACGTCATTCCTGCCATCCCAGGTATCAGCCTGGTGAATCTTCGCTGAACTCCTTCCATGGCAAGAACATCCTTCCTCAGATAAGGCGACCAAAACTGCACACAATACTCAAGATGTGGTCTCACCAAGGCACTGTACAACTGCAGCAAGACATCCTTGTTCCTGTACTCAAACCCTCTCGCTACGAAGGCCAACATACCATTTGCCTCCTTAACCGCCTGCTGCACCTGCATGCTTACCTTCAGCGACTGGTGCACAAGGACACCCAGGTTTCGTTGCACTTCCTCTTCTCCCAATCTATTGCCATTTAGATAATAATCTGCCTTCCTGTTTTTGCCACCAAAGTGGATAACCTCACATTTATCCACGTTATATTGCATCTGCCACGCTTCTGCCCAATCACCCAACATGTCCAAATCATCCTGGAGCTTCTTGACATCCTCCTCACAGCACACACGCCCACCCAGCTTTGTGTTGTCTGCAAATTTGGAGATATTACATCTAGTTCCCTTGTCCAGATCATTTATATATATTGTGAATAGCTGGGGTCCGAGGACCGATCCCTGCGGTACCCCACTAGTCACTGCCTGCCATTCGGAAAAAGACCCGTTTATTCCAACTCTTTGCTTTCTGTCTGCCAACCTGTTCTCTATCCAAGTCAATACCCTGCCCCCAATCCCATGTGCCTTAACTTTACACGCTAATCTCTTATGCGGGACCTTATCAAAGGCCTTCTGAAAGTCCAGATACACCACATCCACTGGTTCTCCCTTATCTATTTTACCAGTTACATCCTCAAAAAATTCCCGTAGATTAGTCAAGCATGATTTACCTTTTGTGAATCCATATTGACTTTGTCCGATCCTGTCACTGTTTTCCAAGTGCTCTGCTATTACATCTTTTATAATGGACTCTAGCATTTTCCCCACTACCGATGTAAGGCTTACCGGTCTGTAATTCGCTGTTTTCTCTCTACCACCTTTTTTGAATAGTGGGGTAACATTAGCTACCCTCCAATCCATGGGTACTGTTCCAGATTCCATCGAATGTTGGAAGATAATCAGCAAAGCATCTACTATTTCTAGGGCCACTTCCTTAAGTACCCTAGGATGTAGATTATCAGGCCCTGGGGATTTATCGGCCTTCAGTCCCATCAATTTCCCTAACACCATTTCCCGACAAATACTGATTTCTTTCAGTTCCACCCTTTCATCAGACTCTATGTACCACGGCATCTCTGAGAGGTTATTTGTGTCCTCCTTTGTGAAGACAGCACCAAAATATGTATTCAGTTGGTCTGCCATTTCTTTGTTCCCCATTATAAATTCCCCTGATTCTGACTGCAAGGCACCTACGCTTGACTTCACCAACCTTTTTCTCTTCACATATCTATAAAAGCTTTTACAGTCAGTTTTTATGTTCCCTGCAAGCTTACTCTCATATTCTATTTTCCCCTTCTTAATTAATCCCTTTGTCCTCCTTTGTTGAATCCTAAACTGCTCCCAATCCTCAGGATTATTGCTTTTTCTGGCCAATTTATATGTCCTCTCCTTGGAGCTTATGCTATCCCTAATTTCCCTTGTTAGCCACGGTTGAGTCACTTTTTTTGTTTTATTTTTATGCCAAACTGGGATGAACAAATTCTGTAGTTCATCCATGCAGTCTTTGAACATTTGCCATTGCCTATCCACCGTCAACCCTTTGAGTAACATTCCCCAATCAATCCTACCCAACTCGCGCCTCAGACCATTGTAGTTTCCTTTATTTAAATTTAGGACCCTGGTCTCTGAGTCAACTACTTCATTCTCCATCTTAATGAAGAATTCGATCATATTATGATCGCTCCGACCCAAGGGGCCTCGTACAACAAGATTGCTAATTAATCCTTTCTCATGACATAATACCCAGTCTAAGATGGCCTGATCTCTGGTTGGTTCCTCGACATATTGGTCCAGGGAACCATCCCGTAAACACTCCAGGAATTCCTCCTCCACAGTATTGTTACTAATTTGGTTAGCCCAATCTATATGTAGATTAAAGTCACCCATGATGACTGCTGTGTCCTTATTGCACGCTTCTTTAATTTCCCTTTTAATGCCATCCCCAACCTCCGCCTTACTGTTTGGAGGTCTATATACCAATCCCACTAACGTTTTCTGCCCCTTGTTATTTCTCAATTCTACCCATACAGATTCCACATCATCAGAGCTAACATCCTTCCTTACAATTGTGTTAATCCCTTCTTTAACCAGTAATGCTACCCCACCTCCCTTTCCTTTTTGCCTATCTTTCCTGAATATCGTATACCCCTGTTGAATTCCCAGCCTTGGCCATCCTTGAGCCATGTTTCCGTAATCCCAACCAAATCATATTCGTTTACCTCTATTTGCACAACCAATTCATCCACCTTATTACGAATGCTCCTCGCATTAAGACACAAAGCCTTCAGGCTTGTTTTTTTAACGCTCTTAGACCTATTAGAATTATTATTTACTGTGGCCACATTTGATTTAAACCGTTGATTTCTCTGACTGACACTTTTGTTTTTCTCCTTCCTATCTTTTGCTTTTATTCTTGTTTCCCTTTCCTCTGTCTCCCTGCTCAGGTTCCCAACCCACTGCCATTTTAGTTTAAACCCTCCCCCAGAGCACTAGCAAACACTCCCCCTAGGACATCGGTTCCAGCCCTGCCCAGGTGCAAACCGTCCGGTTTGAACTGGTCCCACCTCCCCCAGAACCGGTTCCAATGTCCCAGGAACTTGAGTCCCTCCCCGTTGCACCATTCCTCTAGCCACGTATTCATCTGAAATATCCTTCTCTTTCTAGTCTGACTAGCACGTGGCACTGGTAGCAATCCTGAGAGTACTACCTTTGAGGCCCTATTTTTTAAATTTACCTCATAACTCCCTATATTCAGCTTTTAGGACCTCCTCCCGGTTTTTACCTATATCGTTGTTACTTATATGCACCACGACAACTGGCTGTTCACCCTCCCCTTCCAAGATGTTCTGCAGCCTCTCTGAGACATCCTTGACCCTTGCACCAGGAAGGCAACACACCATCCTGGAGTCTCGTTTGTGGCCGCAGAAACGCCTATCTATTCCCCTTACAATAGAATCCCCTATTACTATAGGTCTACCCCTCTTTTTCCTCACATCCTATGCAGCAGAGCCACCCCTGGTGCCAGGAAGTTGGCTGCTGCTGCTTTCCTCTGATAAGCCATCCCCCCCAACAGTACGCAAAGTGGTGTATCTGTTTGAGAGGGGGATGTCCACAGGGGACCCCTTCACTACCTGCCTGCGCTTAGTACTCTGCCTGTTGGTCACCCCTTCCCTTTCTGCCTGTCCAACCTCTACCTGCGGTGTGTCCAACTCCGTAAACGTGCTATTCACGACATCCCACGCATCGCAAATGCTCCAGTATGCATCCGATCGCAGCTCCAGCGCCGCAATGTGGTCTGTCAGTAGCTGTAGCTGGATGCACTTCCTGCACACATTGTTGTCAGGGACACAGGAAGTGTCCCTGAGTTCCCACATATAGCAGGAGGAGCATACCACATGGCCGGGCAGTCCTGACATGACTTACCCTTTAATTATCTGAAATTAAATTAAGTCAATCAATCCCACTAATTACACTACAGTTAAATGGTTTACCAACAGTCCCCGCTACACCAGAGAGACCTTAGTCACAATAAACCACAGAGTTAAAGTTTAAAAAGAGAGAAATACTCACCAACCAATCACTTACCTGCTTTCTGGTGATGTCACACTTCAATTACTTTTTACTTCACTCTCTCCCTCTGAGCTCGGAGATTGGAGACTGGTACGCCTCACCTGAACTCTGGCGCCCTTTTTAAACTGCCGAGTCTCCCGAGCCTCCCGCAGGTCCGCACTGCCGCCGCCTCCGCTGCTGCTGTGGGGCCTCACCTGAACTCTCGCGCCCTTTTTAAACTGCCGAGTCTCCCGAGTCTCCTGCAGGTCCGCACTGCCACCGCCTCCGCTGCTGCTGTGGGGCCTCACCTGAACTCTGGCGCCCTTTTTAAACTGCCGAGTCTCCCGAGTCTCCCGCAGGTCCGCACTGCCACTGCCTCCGCTGCTGCTGTGGGGCCTCACCTGAATCTGGTGCCCTTTTTAAACTGCCGAGTCTCCCGAGTCTCCCGCAGGTCTGCACTGCTGCCGCCTCCACTGCTGCTGTGGGGCCTCACCTGAATCTGGCGCCCTTTTTAAACTGCCGAGTCTCCCGAGTCTCCCGCAGGTCCACACTGCCGCCGCCTCCGCTGCTGCTGTGGGTGCCCCCTTGCTCCTGGTCTGCCCCCTTGGTGTCATTGGCCTTGTTCCGTCAAGATGTACAGTCCTTGCCACCATCCAGAAGCCAAACCCAGTGTACTAATATACTTAGCTTTTGACATCCACATGTGGCATTGGGTATTTGTCTTTTAACAGTTAGCTCATTCAATCTTCTGTAGTTGATGCAGAATCTAGCACTCCCAGATGACTTTGGGACAATGTCTACAGGAATCTCTCATGGATCTGAAGCTAACTCAGTATAACCTCCTGCTAACATTTTATTGACATATTGGCTACCAATGCTCCGGAGGTTCTGCCCCGTATAGACCGAATGGGCAATCTTGGAGTTGGGGTGGGAGAGCTACTCTGCATAAACAGGTTCTTGCCTTTTTCCAGTTGTTTGTGCTGAACTCCCACTGGAGTTATGGTGGCAGAAACCACCAGAAATTTAGGGATTAGAGGGGTAGTTTTGTCTTTGTGCGATAGTGTAAAATGGGTGATAGCAAATTGGCAGCTCCTGATTGATATTTCAGTTGACTTCATCAGAAATAAAAATCGGGAGTGATGTAAACGGGGCTGCCTATTCACTATCACCCATTTTACACTATTGCACAAAGTCAAAATTACCCCCTATGGGCTAAATTTTGCCGGCGCTCAGAGTGCGGGTCTGGAGGCGGGTCCGCTGTCAAAATCAAAATGATTGACAGCGGGTTGGGAACCCGCTGCGAACCTGCATCTATGTAAGTTTTCAAAGTGTCGGGTCTGTGATTTCAGAACAGACTCGACACGAAGCTGCGGGGAAGGCATTTAAGATACTTAACTGCTTGCAAAGTGCTGCCCCCCGATTATCAAAATCCACGACAAGGCCTTGGATAACGTGGACCACTTTCCATACCTCGGGAGCCTACTGCCAACAAGGGCAGACGTCGACGAAGAAGTCCAACACCGCCTCCAGTATGCCAGTGCAGCCTTCGGTCGCCTGAGGAAGAGAGTGTTTGAAGACCAGGACCTCAAACCCGGCACTAAGCTCATGGTCTACAGGGCAGCAGTGATACCCACCCTGCTGTATGCCTCAGAGACATGGACCATGTACAGCAGGCACCTCAAAGCACTGGAGAGGTACCACCAACGCTGCCTCCGCAAGATCCTGCAAATCCATTGGCAGGATAGACGCAGCAATGTCAGTGTTCTTGCTCAGGCCAACATCCCCAGCATCGAAGCTTTGACCATGCTCAATCAGCTCCGATGGACGGGTCACATTGTCCGCATGCCCGATACGAGACTCCCAAAACAAGCGCTCTACTCGCTGCTCCGGCACGGCACGAGAGCCCCAGGTGGGCAGAGGAATTGCTTCAAGGACACCCTCAAAGCCTCCTTGAAAAAGTGTAACATCCCCACCGACACCTGGGAATCCCTGGCCCAAGACCGCACAAAGTGGAGGAGAAGCATCCGGGAAGGTGCCGAACACCTCGAGTCTCTTCGCCGGGAGCAAGCGGAAGCCAAGCGCAGGCAGCGCAAGGAGCGCACATCAACCCAAGCACCCCACCCACCCGCCCCTTCAATCACCGTCTGCCCCACCTATGACAGAGATGCTAGGTCCTGCATTGGACTCATCAGTCACCTGCAAACTCATAAGAACAACATAAGAAGTAGGAGCAGGAGTAGGCCATACGGCCCCTCGGGCCAGCTCCGCCATTCAATAGGATCATGGCTGATCCGAACTTAGACTCACGTCCACTTCCCTGCCCTCTCCCCATAACCCCTTATTCCCTTATCAGCTAGGAAACTGTCTATCTCCGTTTTAAATTTATTTAATGTCACAGCTTCCACAATTCTCTGAGGTAGCAAATTCCATAGATTCACCACCCTCTGAGTGAAGAAGTTTCTCCTCATCTCAGTTTTGAAAGAGCAGCGCCTTATTTTAAGATTATGCCCCCTAGTTCTAGTCCCACCCATCAGTGGAAACATCCTCACCGCATCCACCCGATCAAGCCCCCTCACAATTTTATATGTTTCGATAAGATCGCCTCTCATTCTTCTGAATTCCAATGAGTAGAGGCCCAACCCACTCAACCTTTCCTCATAAGTCAACCCCCTCATCTCCGGAATCAACCGAGTGAACCTTCTCTGAACGGCCTCAAGAGCAAGTATATCTTTTCTTAAATATGGAAACCAAAACTGTACGCAGTATTCCAGGTGTGGCCTCACCAGTACCCTGTATAACTGAAGCAAGACTTCCCTGCTTTTATACTCCATCCCCTTTGCAATAAAAGCCAAGATTCCATTGGCCTTCCTGATCACCTGCTGTACCTGCATACTAACCTTCTGTGTTTCATGAACCAGGACCCCCAGATCCCTTTGTACTGTAACACTTTGCAGTTTCTCTCCATTTAGATAATAACTTGCTCTTTGATTTTTTCTGCCAAAGTGCATAACCTCACACTTTCCAACATTATATTCCATCTGCCAAATTTTTGCCCACTCACTTAGCCTGTCTATGTCCTTTTGCAGGTTTTTTATGTCCTCCTCACTCACTGCTTTCCCTCCCATCTTTGTATCGTCGGCAAACTTGGATACGTTGCACTCGGTCCCTTCCTCCAAATCGTTAATATAGATTGTAAAGAGTTGGGGTCCCAGCACTGACCCCTGCGGAACTCCACTAGTTACTGATTGCCAACCCGAGAATGAACCATTTATCACAACTCTCTGTTTTCTGTTAGCTAGCCAATCTTCCACCCATGCCAGTGTATTGCCCCCAATCCCGTGATTTTTTATCTTGTGCAGTAATCTTTTGTGTGGCACCTTGTCAAATGCCTTTTGGAAGTCCAAATACGCCACATCCACTGGTTCCCCTTTATCCACCCTGTTTGTTACGTCCTCAAAGAATTCGAGCAAATTTGTCAAATATGACTTCCCCTTCGTAAAACCATGCTGACTCTGTCCGATTAAATTATGCTTATCCAAATGTCCTGTTACTGCTTCCTTAATAATGGACTCCAACATTTTACCAACCACAGATGTTAGGCTAACTGATCTATAGTTTCCAGCCTTTTGTCTGCTTCCCTTTTTAAATATGGGCGTTACATTAGCAGTTTTCCAATCTGCTGGGACCTTTCCTGAATCCAGGGAGTTTTGGAAAATTACCACCAATGCATCCACAATCCCAACCATTACTTCTCTCAAGACCCTAGGATGTAAGCCATCAGGTCCAGGGGATTTACCCACCTTTAGTCCCATTATCTTACCGAGTACCATCTCCTTAGTGATTTTAATCATGTTTAGCAACTCCCGCCCTATAGCCCCCTGTTTGTCCAGTGTTGGGATATTTTTAGTGTCCTCTACTGTAAAGACTGATACTTTTGTATCCGTGTGTTAATAGAGACACTGAAGGCAGGAGTTGGTTTACAGGTGTTTACTGGACAAAATCTGGAGGCGAACTAACTGATACAACACAATATACAGCCTTATATAGCCCGAGTGGCCATTACCGGCATTACAGTACACAGGGGGCTCTTAAAGGCACATACACTACAATTCTTCCCCTTTTAGCCAACCAGTATATAATATTTTAAGTAATCATTAATTACACGTTACAAGAACAATAATCTACACATTGCTGCAGTTAATCAATTATAAGTCAGTCTCTCTGGAGGCTTCCTGACTCAGTCCGGATAACGCCTCGGTGGTGTAGTAGTTTCTGGTGGTGTAGTAGGTTCTTTTGGCAAGGCTGATTCGGCTTGAATGCCAGTATCGGGTTCATCTGGTTCCAGTATCACCGGATTGGAGGTAGATACTATGGGTATCTCTGCTTCATCATTAGGCATATAGAGTTGTGGTGTAGGTTGTCCCTTTTCGGATGACTCTATGATCTGGTCAGCATGGCGCCTTATTATGCTTTCTCCAATGTCCACGGTATACATCAGTGGTCCTAGTCATGTGCAAATAGTTCCAGGCTGCCATTTCTCGGTACAGTAGTCCTGGGCCAAAATTTGTTGACCTATCTGGAAGGTTCTAGTTGGCCTTTCATTCATACCTTGAAATTGCCGGTTCTCCACGTCCCTTCTGATGTTTGGCTTGATCAAATCCAGCCGGCATCTTATATTTCTATTGAAGAACATCATGGCGGGAGTTTGGTTTGTAACCACAAGTGTTGCATTACTGTATGCAAACAAGAAGTTATCTACCTTATGCTGAAGTTTTATGTCTTCATTACCCATGGCCTTTATGGCCTTCTTGAAGGTCTGGACAAACCTTTCAGCCAATCCATTGGTGGCGGGATGGTATGGGGCGGACGTGTAGTGCTTAACCCCATTGTTTTTTAAGAACTTCCTGAATTCTTCGGACACAAATTGCGGTCCATTATCAGAACAGATCTGTTCAGGCAGCCCATTCCTGGCAAATATGGCCCTTAATACTGTGATGGTTTTTTCCGTGGTGGTAGAGGACATCTTTATTACCTCCGGCCACTTGGAGTGTGCATCAACCGCGATTAAGAACATTGGCCTAGAAATTCAGTTGCGTGCGCCAGCCGTTAACGCCTTAAGAGGAGTAGACTTCGAGCGCTAGGCACTTAGCGGCCGGGCGCAGCGCGATCTGCGCCTACGCCCAACTTCAGTAGACATTTAGCGCCGGCGCAAAGTGTTTGCGCGCGCTCAGCTGCACGCGCAGCTTATGACGTCATTTCATCGTGCAACGCTGTTTGTGCGCCCCAAACCGGAACTTCAGTCGCGCCCGCCCAATGTGGGCGTGGCGGTGCTAAGAACTGTGAAGTGGAACGCAGCAGAGGCCCTGCGGGCCTCGGGGAGCGCTAATTAAAGGGCACTTACACTGAACTATAAAGGCCAGCCATTTTGCTGCAATGAATTTTGTGCAATGGATTTCTGGACAGAGACCAAGGAAGAGACCTTACTGATTTGGCCCAACATAGGAGAGGTATTTTTGGCTTCTGGCCAGAGCTTGGAAATTTGCCTCATTGTGATTTCCTTGTTTGCCAGTATATTATGGGGGCTGCATGGGGTGCCAACCCTCAGTTCCAGCATTATGTGCGAAGGGCTCGCAGACGCTGTGTGAGAGGGGCAGCCATGCCTAGACGCAGAGGGGGCATCAGGCGTCGGCAACGTAGGCCTTACCCACTCAGGGAATACCGCCAGCAGGTGTCCTATCTCACCATGACTGCCGTGCAGTGTGTTAAGAGGCTGCGCTTCAGAAGGGAGGTGGTTGCAGAGATCTGCCAGCTGCTTCACAGAGATCTGCGTCCACAGCTGATGTGCAGGACGTCTCTGTCGGTGGAAGTGAAGGTCACGGTGGCTCTGAACTTTTATGCAAGCGGCTCATTCCAAGCCGCTGCTGGGGACATAGCTAACATATCCCAGTTCGCCGTGCATCGCTGCATCCGGCAGGTCACCGATGCCCTTTTCACAAGGAGACACCAATTCATCTCCTTCCCCATGACCCTGGAGAGGCAGGAGCAGCGTGCAGTCGGATTTGCGAGGATCGCGGACTTCCCCATGGTGCAGGGCGCCATTGACTGCACGCATGTGGCTTTGCGGGCACCTATCGACAATGCCGAGGATTACCGCAACCGGAAGGGCTACCATTCCCTCAATGTACAGCTGGTGTGTGACAACAGGCAGCGCATCCTAGCTGTCAATGCCCGCTTTCCAGGCAGCAGCCACGATGCATTTATCCTGCGCCAGACTACTGTGGCTGACATGTTCCAGGCACAGCCTCCCCCAAGAGGATGGCTTATCGGGGACAAAGGCTATCCTTTGTGTACATGGCTCATGACCCCGCTCCGCGCGCCCAGGACCCCTGCTGAGGAGGCATACAACGAAAGCCATCAAGCCACAAGGAACATCATAGAGCAAACGATTGGCGTCCTCAAGCAACGGTTCCGCTGCCTGGATCGCTCCGGCGGATCTCTGCAGTATTCGCCGGATAGAGTCTCCCAGTTCGTCGTCGTTTGCTGCATGCTGCACAACCTGGCTATCCGCAGGACTCAGGCACTGCCACCTCACGTTGGACCACCACCTCAGGAGGAGGAGCAGGAGGACCATGAGGAGGAGGAGGAGGAGGAGGAGGAGTACCAGCCCAGGAGGGAGCCACAAGGTCCAAGGGCCGTCCGTCGGTGGCTTATTGAACGACACTTCTAGGCCCCCTGTCAGGGAATGGCTTGTGGCAATGAAGGGACATGAATGCAGCCGCTCCGCAAGCCCTCAGCCGGTTAACGCAACAACCACTTCAAACATCAAACATGGACAAGCTGAATAAAGAAAAAGCTTTATTGAACAAACTCAGGGCCCTTCCCACATGAAACCCAAAAACAGACAACACCCCCAAAAAACAGTCAAACACATGACTCACTCCCACAACCTGGGGAGGAATAACAAAACTTTTCCATCCAAATGGCCTTCATCCTCGGCCTTACCAAAACAACCACCCCCATAGACAACACAACCACCCCCATATAAAAAAACATTTGGCAACACCCTCTACTTTGTGTGCCGAGAGGACGAGTCCTTGTCCAGCCTTTTCCGGCCCCTGGCCGACCTGCTGCTCCGCCTCTACCTGGGCCCTGTGGGTGCTGCAAGGCTGGGGGAAGGCTCCTGAGGGGCACATGGCGTGACGACAGATGCCCTTGGGGGTCGGCCTAGACGAGCTCTGGCCCTCGAGGGGCCGGCTGCTGACTGCTGCAGCTGTGGCTGGGCAGCATCAGTCTCTCCAGCAGCTCGTGGCAGCTTCGCTGGGGGAGTGGCAGTGGCGGCTGCAGCAATGGGGGCAAGCTGGCTGATGCCAGGCGCTCGCTGCTCGCCTGAGACACTGGCACTCAGCCGGGCTGGCACTGCAGCAAGCGCAGCAATCTGCTGAAGGCCAGACCGCTGTGCTGCTGCAGCGCGGTGGGTGCCGTGGCGATGCCTGGCTGACAAAGCGAGTGTGGCAGCAGTGAGTGCCCGTACTGCCCTGGTCTGTGCCCGCATCAGACCAGCCAGTGACTGCACGGCACCACTGATCAACTGGCCACTCGCGTCCTGTGCTGCCCTGAAGTCGTCCCGACTCGCGTCCTGTGCTGCCCCGAATTGCTCGAAACCCCTGGCCTGTGCTGCCCCGAGTTGCTCAAAACCCCTGGCCTGTGAGGCCCCGAAATCGGACACACTATGAGCCAGGGACTCGATGGCATCAGGCAACCGTGCCACAACCCCCATGAACTCGGTGTGCCGGCGATCCGAGTCCGCGGACATTTGATCGAGGAGGCGCACCTCCTGGGCGAGGACCGTCTCCGGACTGGAGGCTGGACTCTCCCTCTGGGGAGAAGGCCGCCGAGCTGCCTGACCCTTCCCGTGTGGCTGGACGCCACTGGGCCCAGCAACTACACTCCCCTGCAACACTTCCCCCCTCTGGGGAGAAGGCCGCCGAGCTGCCCGACCCTTCCCGCGTGGCTGGACGCCACTGGGCACAGGAACTACACACCCCTGCAACACTTCCCCCCTCTGGGGAGAAGGCCGCCGAGCTGCCCGACCCTTCCTGCGTGGCTGGACGCCACTGGGCACAGGAACTACACTCCCCTGCAACACTTCCCCCCCTCTGGGGAGAAGGCCGCCGAGCTGCCCGACCCTTCCCGCGTGGCTGGACGCCACTGGGCACAGGAGCTACACCCCCCTCCGGCACTTCTCCCTGGCTCTCCTCCAGGGAAGACGTGTCCCCTCCATTGCCATCCCCTGGCGCGGATGAGGGGTTCCCCGATGGGCCGCCTTCCTCTTGCTCCTCCTCGTCCTCCTCTTCCGAGGGACTGTCACTGGCAGCTTCAGGGACCTCCTCCTCACCAGCTGAAAGGAGGAAGGCACAAGAGTAGCTTTAGAGTGAGGACAGGGCGTCAGCGAGGGAGGCATGAGTGGTGGCATTCAGCGCATTGGTCGGACAGTGGCAAAGGATGTAGATCTGAAGCGCAAGGGGAACGAGAGAGGTCCAAAAGGTGATGTCCTTACCATTGGGGCCCAGCACAGGGTCGGCATCTCCACATGCAACGGGGCCAATCAGCCGGCCACCCATGAGTCAACCCACGCGCTCCTCCAGGTCACTGAGCTGCTGGAACTGGGGACGGCCTCCCCCGGTGTCAGTCCGGCTCCTCAGATTCTGGGCCAGCTTGGCCTGCAAGAGAAAGGACGGCCTCTAAGTACAGTGTGGTGCCCTGTTGTTGTGTGCACTGCCTCCCATGGTCGAATAGCTTGGCCAGTGTGGTGCCCTGTTGTTGCATGCACTGCCTCCCATGGTCGAATAGCTTGGCCAGTGTGGTGCCCTGTTGCTGTATGCACTGCCTCCCATGGTCGAATAGCTTGGCCAGTGTGGTGCCCTGTTGCTGTATGCACTGCCTCCCATGGCCGAATAGCTTGGCCAGTGGGGTGCCCTGTTGCTGTATGCACTGCCTCCCATGGTCGAATAGCTTGGCCAGTGTGGTGCCCTGTTGCTGTATGCACTGCCTCCCATGGTCGAATAGCTTGGCCAGTGTGTAAAGTGCAGAAAGTGCAATTGATGTTCATGCCAGTGCCATAGCTGCTGGATGAGGGCTGGCCATTAGGGCTTTGAGGTCCCTTTGCCCATAATGTGAGGTGCACATGCAAGGATGAGGAGGACACTGGAAAGGGTACTCACCCTGACAATCCGAGTGAGGTCGTTAAACTTTTTCCGGCATTGGACACCAGTCCTGGGGACATCGCATGTGGCTGTGACCCTCTGGGCGACATCCCTCCAGGCTTTCCTGTACACCCTGGTGGCAGGCTTCTTGCCACTGTCCGGGAACAAGATATGGCGTCTCCTCTCCAAAGCCCTAACCAGCACCTTTAAATCATGGGCAGAGAAGCGCTGCGCTCGCTCACGGGCCCTCTGCATCCTTCCTGGCGCTATTTCTCTCCAGCAGCAGTGTTTAGGCCTAGCTGGAGGGCTGCAGTATCCAAGGCGTGGCAGCAGACCAAGTCGACCCTTCCCCCTTTAAGAGCTGGCCGGCGCCAGGGTGTCTGCTGTCAATCAAGAAATGACCGCACCTGCGCTGCGCCCGGCCTCGGCGGTATCACTCTGCACCGCCGGCTTAGCGCCTAAAGATAGCCGTGCATCGCCAGTTTTAGCGCTCGAGCAAACTCCTTGGCCAAAGCTACTGAATATCGGCGAAGTGGCCTCCACTTTGCGCCGGGCGCAAACTTTAGCGGCCGCCCGACTTTACCGCCCCAAAAGTGGCTATACTGAATTTCTAGGCCATTGAGTCCATAAATGGACCAGCAAAGTCGATGTGTACGCTTTGCCATGGAGATGAGGGCCACTCCCATGGATGTAGAGGGGCTTGTGGTGGGCGTTTTGGACCTTCTGGCATCCTAGGCAGCTCTTGGTCATTTCTTCGATGTCTCCATCGATACCTGGCCACCACACAAACGCTCTGGCTAAGTTCTTCATTTTCACTCCACCCAGATGCCCCTCGTGAAGCTCCTTTAGCACTTTATCCTGGAGTTTGGGTGGAATCACCACTCTGGATCCACACATCAAGGTTCCTCGGCACACTTACAGCTGTTCTCTTCTTTGCGAGAATGCTGGCAACAGTGGTTCGCCATGTGCTGGCCATCCCTTCACCGTTAAATCGTAGACTCGTGAGAGAGTCGGGTCATTTCTCGTTTCCTTTTCAATGGCAGAATTTGTTACTGGTAGACATTCCACTATGGTTGAGTGGAACATCTCCACTGGGTCTACTGTAGGTGCCTCTTCTACCGTTGGCAACGGTAGGCGCGATAAACCGTCAGCATTCCCATGCTGTTTTGATCCTTTGTATTCTATGTCATATTGGTGTGCCCCTAGGAAAAGGGACCACCTCTGTAGCCTTTGCGCTGTCATAATGGGAACACCCTTTTTAGGGTTGAATATGGAGACGAGGGGTTGATGGTCAGTCAACAAGGTAAATTTTTGTCCGTGTAGGTAGTGGTTGAATTTCTTCACTCCCCATACCAGGCTGAGTGCTTCCTTGTCGATCTGGGCATGGTTATGCTCAGCTGAGTTCAATGAGCGTGACGCAAAAGCTATCGGCCGTTCTGAGCCATCAGGGAATCTATGTGATTATACTGCTCCTACGCCGTAAGGGGATGCATCGCACGCCAGTCTGATTGGCAGTGATGGGTTGTAATGAGCCAAAACTTCCTTGGACATGATCAAGCCTTTACATTTATGGAAGGCACGTTTACAGTCCTCGCTCCATTCCCAAATTACTCCCGTTTGTAGCAGTTCGTTAAGAGGGTGCAGAACAGTTGACAAGTTCGGTAAAAATTTATGGTAGTAATTTATCAATCCCAGGAACGACCTTAATTGTGAGACATTTTCAGGTGCTGGTGCTTTTATGACCGCTTCAATTTTCTCAGCGGACTTATGCAACCCTTCTTCATTAATTATGTGGCCACAATATGATATTTGTTTCTGGAAAAATTCACACTTGGGGCGGTTTGCTCGTAGGCCCCGTTCTCTCAGCCTAGTGAGCACCTTCTCCAAATTGGCAAGGTGTTCGTTGTCGTTTTCTCCTGTTACAAGGATGTCGTCTAGGTAGCATTGAGTCCCAGGAATCCCTTGCAGGACTTGTTCCATAGCTCTTTGCCAAATAACTGGAGCTGATGCTATTCTGAAAACCAGTCGATTGTACTGGTACAGGCCTTTGTGTGTGTTTATTGTGAGATACTTTTTAGAGGCCTCCTCAACCTCCATCTGTAGATATGCCTGTGCCAAGTCAATTTTTGTGAAACGTTTCCCTCCGGATAGTGAGGCGAAAATATCTTCTATCCTCGGAAGAGGATACTGTACCGTGTGAAGGACTGGGTTTACAGTCACATTGAAGTCCCCACAGATGCAAATTTTTCCCTGTTCTTCAGATTTATCGTTATTTAACATTTTCTTCATGACCGGGACGATGGGTGTTGCCCACTCGCTCCAATCTATCTTGGATAACACGCCTGTCTTTTCCAAATTCTCCAGCTCTGCCTCGACTGCTGGACGAATTGCGTATGGCACCGGCCTTGCCTTAAAAAACTTGGGAATTGCCGCATCTTCCACCTTTATTGAGGCGGTGATGCCTTTCAAGGTTCTTAGTTCCTGTTGGAACACTTCTTTGGCGTTGGCCAAGATGTCTTTTAATCGTTCAGGTGTGATGTCATCATCATTTTTTTTCTTACTGGTCGCCGTCAGTGCCTGAATGGAGTGCCAGTCCAAACGTATCTTCCTGACCCATTCACGTCCCAACAGTGGTGGACCACCATCTTGCAGAACGTATAAATACAACTTCTGTATTTCCTTGCTGTTGTATACAACAGGCACCTTTATTTTCCCTTTGGGGTATACTTTCTGCCCCGTATATGTTTTCAAGATAATGGATGTGTCTTTCAAAGGTATATGCGGAAATAGCCGCTCGTAATCCCGTCTACTTATGACGGTCAGAGCTGATCCTGTATCTAGCTCCATTTTAACTGGGGATCCCGCTATCGTGAGGGTAACCCAAATGGTCTGGTAATCTTCTTTGGCAATTACATTATGTAATTTGAGAGAGCTTAGTCTCTTGTTTCCGGAGTCGCTATCGCTCTTCTGGTCTTTGGAGCTACTGTCCGTCATCATTTGTACCTTTCTGTACTTTTCCTTATTGATTTTTTTTCTGTTAGTGGATTTTTTGTTTCTAGATCGGCATACACGTGTAATGTGTCCCATCTTTCTGCATTGCCTGCATGCTTTGTCCTTGAACCAGCAGTCCCTCTGGTCATGGGTGGATCTGCCGCAGCGATAACATCTCTCGAAACCCCGTGTCACTTCATGGGTGCCGAAGTCCTGTGGCTTTTGCTGTATCTCTGCAGCTCCTCTTGCACTGAAAGCCTTGTCCAGTGTCAAATCTTTCTCAGAAAGTAGCCTTTTTTGTGTTCCTTCACTTAGGAGACCGCAGACGAATTTGTCTCGTAGAGAATCTGCCAGTCCTGCCCCGAATTGGCAGTGTAGGGTATCAACAATCTCCTTAAAATTCTTGTCCATCGGTTCGGCTGGAGTGATTAAGTTTCGTAACAGCTTGTATGTCTTTGCGCCCATTAGATTTAGAAGTACTGACGCCTTTTTATCATTTTCTATTCCATTTGCTGTGCAATATACCTCCACTCTTTCCACATATGTGGTCCAATCCTCTATATCGTTATCAAAAGCATCAATATTGCCAGCCTTAGGCATCCTGGAAAAAAAATGGCGCTTCCCGCGCTTTCCTTTTTTTTTCCTGCAGAAAAAATATGGTTCTTCCCGTGCTTTCACGCCGCTGCTGCTGCTGACAACGCTGTTTTCCGCGTTTTTTTATTTACAGGTGGAGATTCATTCCCGCCGGACTCTCTGGGACTTTTCCCCCCCTCTGCTAGGTCCGAACGCCGACCTGCTTTGCAGCGCCGGCCGTCTTCCGAGTGCTCCCCCCGTCTGTTTCTGTTTGCCTCCGCCTTCGCTGCTTGGCCTCGCTGCAGAGCCAGCCGATGGAGCCCCAGCCCACCGCCCAGGAAGGATTAATGCAGTACCTGACACCAGCTCGGCTAGCTGGTGAAACCACAGTTTTGTTTTTTTTACTTGCTTTTCTTCGACTTTGGACGTCTGAGGAATCGATGTCCTTGAGGTGCTGCCGAATTGCAGGTAAGTCCGTTTCCAATTCGTCGCCACTGTTGTATCCGTGTGTTAATAGAGACACTGAAGGCAGGAGTTGGTTTACAGGTGTTTACTGAACAAAGTCTGGAGGCAAACTAACTGATACAACACAATATACAGGCTTATATAGCCCGAGTGGCCATTACCGGCATTACAGTACACAGGGGGCTCTTAAAGGCACATACACTACAGATACAAAATATTTGTTCAGCGTTTTTGCCATCTCCATGTTCCCCACCACTAATTTCCCGGTCTCGTCCTCTAAGGGACCAACATTCACTTTAGCCACCCTTTTTCTTTTTATATAACTGTAGAAACTCTTGCTATCTGTTTTTATATTTTTTGCTAGTTTACTTTCATAATCTATCTTCTCTTTCTTAATTAATCTTTTAGTTATTCTTTGCTGGCTTTTAAATGCTTCCCAATATTCTATCCTCCCACTAGATTTGGCTACTTTATATGCCCTTGTTTTCAGTCAAATACTATCCGTTATTACTTTACTTAGCCTGGATGGCTGTCTTTTCTTTTACACCCCTTTTTCCTCAGTGGATTATATTTTTCTTGAAAGTTGTGAAATATCTCCTTGAATGTACACCACTGCTCATGTACCGTCTTACACTTTAATCTATTTTCCCAGTCCACTTTAGTCAACTCTGCTCTCATACCTTCATAGTCTCCTTTATTTAAGCTTAGCACGCTGGTTTGAGATCCAACTCTCTCACCCTCCAACTGAATTTGGAATTCAACCATATTATGGTCACTCATTCCAAGGGGATCCTTTACGAGGACATTTTTTATTAATTCTGTCTCATTACACAGGACCAGATCTAAGATTGCCTGCCCCCTGGTTGGTTCAGTTACATACTGCTCAAGGAACCCGTCCCTAATGCACTCTATGAACTCTTCCTCAAGGCTGCCCTGCCCAATTTGATTTGTCCAGTCAATATGAAAGTTAAAATCCCCCATGATTATAGCTGTTCCCTTATTACAAGCCCCAACTATTTCCTGATTTATACTCTGATCAATAGAGTTGCAACTGTTAGGAGGCCTATAGACTACGCCCACTAGTGACTTTTTCCCCTTATTATTCCTTATCTCCACCCAAACTGTTTCACTATCCTGATCCTTTGACCCAATATCATTTCTCACTATTGCAGTGATTCCATCCTTTATTAACGTAGCCACCCCACCTCCCTTTCCTTCATGTCTGTCCTTCCTAATTGTCAAATACCCCTGGATGTTTAGTTCCCAGTCATGGTCACCTTGCAGCCATGTTTCTGTAATAGCCACCAGATCATACTCATGTGTAGTTATTTGTACCGTCAACTCGTCCATTTTGTTACGAATGCTGCGTGCATTCAGATAAAGAAATTTTAAATATGTTTTGTGACAATTTATTCTTGCTTTTACCCCCTTTACTATTCTACCTTTATCTTTATACATTCTGTCCCTTCCTGACATGCTCTGGTTTTTAATTCCCCCACTGCTACCTTGCTCTATTGCCTTATCCGCTGACATTTTTATTTTTCGCTCTTTTGAAACCTCCCTCCCTAATTAGTTTAAAGCCCTCTCTACAGCGCTAGTTATTTGATTTGCCAGGATTCTAGTCCCAGCACTGGCCAAGTGAAGTCCGTCCCAACGGAACAGCTCTCTCCTGTCCCAGTACTGGTGCCAGTGTCCCAAGAAGCAAAACCCATTTCTCCCACACCAGTCTTTGAGCCACCACTTAACTCTCTGATTTTATTTACCCTAGCCAAATTTGCTCGTGGCTCAGGTAGTAATCCAGAGATTATTACCCTTGTGGTTCTGCTTTTTAATTTGGCCCCTAGCTGCTCATACTCGCTCAGCAGAACCTCTTTCCTTGTCCTATCTATGTTGTTGGTACCAACATGGACCACGACAACTGGATCCTCCCCCTCCCACTCCAAGTTTCTCTCCAGCCCAGAGGAGATGTCCTTAACCCTGGCACCAGGCAGGCGACACAGTCTTCAGGACTCTCGCTCTCGGCTGCAAAGAACCCTATTGTGATAAATCCATGTACTGAGACAAGGAACTCAAAGAGGCGATGTATGAGGATTAAGACGAGTACTTTATTAATAACTGGGAAACATGTTTGCAGACAGCCTGCATCAGCATCCTGGCATTCCACCTTGTGCTGACCTACACAGGAAGCAAACCTCTGACCTTAACAGGAAGCAAACCTCTGACCTTAGTAGCAGCATTGGCTACAGCACCACCTGGTGGATAACCGTAATCATAACATCAATGACTATATCCCTCCCCCCTTAAGATTTCAGCATGAATTTCTTAACAAACAACCATTCCTGAGGGTCACATAAGGTGTCTCCATTCAACATGTTCCATACTTGACGAATCTAAGGCCTAGAAATTCGGTATAGCCGCTTTTGGGGCGCTAGTCCTGGCGATGCACAAAGTTTAGCGCCAGGTGCAATTTAGCGCCACCTAGCGCGATATTGGGTTGCAGCGCCACTAAAGGTGATTGTGGCGCTAAATCAGGCGCTGCACGCTACTTTTAAGGTGCTAACCCAGCGGCGCAACCCAATTTCGTGGCGGTGGGGCACAGCGAAGTTGCTGTCAATAATCACTTTCCCTGAGACACACTGGTGCCGGCCAGCTCTTAAAGGGACAGGTCAATTGGCATCACCAGACACACTCACTGCCTTGTAGGCCTTCAAAGCGGTGGGAGCCTACCTGTGGCGCACCAGCCTAGCAAGACATGGAAAGGGTGAGGCAGAGGGCAGAACGCCTCACTGATGAGGCATTGGATGCTTTGGTTGGCGCAGTGGAATCAAGGCCAAGGAAGATGGTCGGAATGTGATTTATGTTTTGGACAGTCTCCCGGGTGTGAGAGTCAGTTATGTGTCAGTGTATTCGTTTTGCTTTCTGTTGCCATAGCTTTCTCATGTTTGAAGGAACCACATTTTGTGTAATGAAACACTTTCTTCATTTACAATGGCCATGCCTGCTATTTACATGCATCTTGCCCTTCACAGGCTTGTGGGTATCAGACCGGTTCCATTCCTGTTCTTGGAATGGCAGCAAGCATTCCATGAGAGGGGCCTAGAAACGACTTCTGATCAGCCTCTGACGCGCAGCCTGAGAAGAGCCGCTCGCATAGAAGTTCAGGCCAGCAGGCATCTTCTCAGCCACCGACAGAGATGTCCTGCATCTTATCTGAGGCTGCAGATCTGTCTGAAGCAGCTGGCAGAGCTCAGTCACTACCTCCTTTCTAAATTGCAGCCTTCTGACACACTGCTCCTCCGGCATGTTCATGTAGGAAAACTGCTGTCGGAAAACCCTGCCAGCGTAAGGTCTGCTGTGGCGACGTCTGTTGGCCCTCCTCCGTCTGGCCATGCCCGCCCCCTCTCCCAGCGTCTCAGTGCCCTTTCCAGATGATTCAGCAGCAGGACATTCCCCTCCAATGCAGCCCCCATAATAAGTGCCCACAGGAAGGTTCCCCGTTGTCAAGGCTCACCAACAGCAAGGTGATGGTCAGAAGGCTGAAGATCGTCTGCCTGTGCTGGCTCAGTGGTCAAATGGCTCTCAGTGTGCAGCTCAGCAACTCTTTGTAGCTCTCGAGGAAGTTGTGCTCCAAAAATGGCTGCCGCTTTTAAACCACACCAGTCCCCTTTAATTAATGCTCCTCCAGCCCGAGAGCGACTTGGTAAGGTCCAGGTAAGCTGTCACTATTAGCGCCAGGCGCTACGGAGGGGGGCGCCACTGAATTTCCGGCCCGGGGCGCCCAAAAGGCGTTGCACACTCAAATGACGTCATAATCAGCCTGCGCCCATGAGCAGGCGCTAAGATTTAGCGCCGGCGCTAAATGCATGCTCAATATGGGGCGAGGCGCTAGGCCCCATTGGGTAGTGCCCCACTTCTCGGCCTCTTTAGGCATTAATCGGTGGTGCTAACAACCGAATTTCTCCCCCTAACAGTTCGGTATCAATCTCTCTGGTGGCTGGCGAGTCCATTGTGAACGTCTAACAGTAAAGTCCCTGCTTGTTTGTGGTGAAGCCACCAGCTGCTCCTGAGCAGTGCTCAGAGTATCTGACTCTGCGACAATGGTTTCCTCTTGATGGATAGGTTCCTGTGGAATTATCTCTGTCCCTGGTGGTGGCACCACAGATGCACTTGGATAACTGGGGGCAACCCTGTCTTCAGTCATTGCATCTGGAACCTTCATTTCAATTTCCCCTTGTCTGGGAAGTATCTGATCTACATGTCTGCGTACTACCCTAACATCTCCCAACATGACCTTGTATGATACTGGACCTGTCATTGAGTCTATGAAGCCAGGAATCCACTTTGGTCCATAACTGAAATTCCTGGTAAGGATCGCATCTCCTTCTCCAAAACTTCGGCTCTTTGCTCTTTTGTCATGGTTCTCTTTTGGTTTGTTTTGTCTGTTTTCCATTTTCCTTTTTAGGTCTGGGTGGACAAGGTCAAGAGTGAAGCGTAGTCTATGACCTAATAACATCTCAGCAGGAGAGAGTCCTGTGGTGGATTGAGGTGTTATTCTGTAACTGAACAGAACCCGTGACACTTTGGCTGCTAAACTCCCTTCTGCACTTTTTTTCATCATCTCCTTAAATGTTTGTACAGCTCTCTCTGCAAGTCCATTTGAGGACAGATGATATGGAGCTGAGGTCACCTGCACTATGCCATTTTTTTTCAAGAACACTTTTGTCTCTGTACTCACAAAACAAGTGGCATTGTCACTCACCACGATCTCCGGTAGCCCTTGATTACTGAAGCTCCGATGCAGGCAGTCTATAGTAGTAGTGGCGGAAGCAGAATTTACAGGATAAACATCCATCCATTTAGAATGTGCATCAATGATTATGAGGAACATCTTCCCCATGAATGGACCTGCATAATCTAAGTGCAATCTTCTCCATGGTTTATCCGGCCACTCCCAGGGGTGGAGAGGAGCTGCTGCTGGTGTCTTCTGGTGTTCCTGTCTTGACTAGATTTTCTATCTCCTCATCTAGCTTTGGCCACCACAAGTAACTCCTAGCCAAGGCTTTCATACGCGAGACCCCAGGATGACACTGATGTAGTTGCTCTAGGATAGACTGTCGTGCTGGCTGTGGAATAATCACTCGTGCTGCCCACAACACGCAACCATCTTGCACACTCAGCTCTGTTTTCCTGACACTGTAGGGTGTGAAGTCAGCCCCTTCCGGATGCTGTGGCCATCCCCTCACCACATATTCTCGAACTCTAGACAGTACTGGATCTTTACCTGTCCATGTTCTTACTTGCTCTGCAGTCACAAGTGCTGTGTCAGTGTCCTCCAACATCAAAACTGTCCTCTGGAGCTACACGGATAGGTGTGCCTGGCAGTGGAAGACGGCTCAAGGCATCTGCGTTTCCATGGTACTTGCCCGCCTTGTAGACGATGACATACTCATATGCCCTCAACATCACGGCCCACCTCTGGATCTGGGGTGACACCATCTGTGGAACTGCTTTTATTTCATTGAAAAGAGAGATAAGAGGTTTATGATCGGTGCATATGGTGAACTTCCTGCCATATATGTACTTGTGGAACCTCTGTAACCCAAACATTACTGCTAACCCCTCTTTGTCTAACTGGGAATAGTTTTTTTCCGCTGGTGTTAGAGTTCGGGACATAAACCCTATTGGTCTTTCAGTTCCATCTTCCATGCAGTGTGAAAGAACTGCCCCCACCCTATAAGGTGAAGCGTCACAAGAGAGAATTATGTCTTTCTGTGTAGTGAACCAGCACATCCGACGACAGCATCAGTTTCTTGGACTGTTCAAATGAAACCCCCTGCTCCTCTCCCCACTGCCACTGTGTCTCCTTGCACAGTAGTTTGTGAAGATGTGCTAACACAGTTGACAAATTTGGTAAAAACCTGTTATAATAGTTCAGCAGTCCCAGGTAAGCTTTTAACTCAGCCACATTTGTAGGAGCAGGGGCGTCCTGCAGTGCTTGTACCTTCTCCTTGAGTGGATGGAGCCCGGTGACGTCCACTCTGTGTCCCAGGAACACTGCCTCATTCCCCAGGAAAGTGCGCTTACTCCTCTTGAGCCGGAACCCTGCCCTCTCCAATCTCTGTAGTACCTCTCTCAGAGTGCTCAGATGCTCCTGGTCAGTTCTTCCCGTCACCAGAATATCATCCAGATAGATGGAAACATGTGGAATCCCTTGCAGTACACCTTCGATTGTCCTCTGGAAGATAGCTGGACTAGATGAGACACCAAACGGTAAGCAGCTTTATGTAAACAAGCCCTTGTGTGTATTTAAGGTGACATACTTCTTTGATTCATCATCCAGTGTAATCTACAAGTAGGCATGACTCATATCCAACTTTGTGAATTTCTTTCCTCCAGCCAGGTTTGCAAAGAGATTCTCTGTTTTGGGAATAGGACACTGCTCTAGTTTGGACACCCGATTGACTGTCAATTTATAGTCTCCACAGAGTCTTACCGAATTGTCCGGTTTTAAAACAGGTACTATGGGAGCTGCCCATTCTGAACATTTCACTGGCTCCAGTATGTTCTCTCTCAATAGACGGTCAAGCTCAGCCTCTACCTTTGGCTTCATGGCATAAGGCACAGGTCGTTGTTCAAAAAACCTTGGCGGTGCCTCCTTGTCTACATAAATCTTAGCTGGGGGGCCATTAAATGTGCCAAGTTCCTCCTTGAACACATTCTCATTTTCACTCAACACTTCTTGCAAAGTCAACTGTTTGCCTGCATTTATTTGATGTACTGCCCCAGTCTAATTTAAGTTCTTTTATCCAGCCCCGACCTAGCAGGTTTGGTCCGCTACCCGATACTATAACTATAGGTAGCTGTTCCACTGTGTCCCTGTGTTGCACAGTTACCTTAGCTGTACTTAATGTCACTACTCATTCACCTGTATATGTTTTAAGATGCAGGGAGCAAGGCTTTAACTCTGGAACTTTTGCACGGTTCCACAATTTTGAGTACTCTGCCTTGTTCATTATGGTCACGCCGCACCCTGTATCCACTTCGAAGTTCACCTTAGAGTCATTTGCTGTCAGTTGCAATGTGATAGGAGCCACTTTTGGAATGTTCTCTAACATGCTATACATTATGAACATGTCCTCTTCTTCCTCAGCTTCCCCGCTGATGTGGTGTGCTCCATGTTTTTTTCACTTCTCTCCCTTGGTTTTGCTGTCCTCCCCCTTTTAGTTTGGATTCCTCCACAGGTGATTTTGCCCTGCAAGCTCATTTTATGTGTCCTTGTTTCCCACACTTGTAGCACTTTTCCTCCAGAAACCGGCATTCACTCGCCAGGTGATCGCCCTTGCATCTATAACATGCCTTCACATGCTCATGTTGCGGGTTCTGATGCATGTTCAACTTGTGCATAACAACCTGACCTGCAACTTGCGTAGCATTAGCCCTGTCTGAACCCTATATTTCTTTTACATCTTGGTTCGCTCTCTCTATGGCTTGAGCAAGTTCCAATGCTTTTTCATAAGTAAGCCCAGTCTCAGATAATAATCTACACTGCATTCGGTTGTCCATAATTCCGCAAACTAGCCTATCTCGCAGCATTTCCTTCAGGTTGTTCCCATAATTGCAATCTTGTGCTAATTTACGCAACACCGCTACATAGTCCATTATGCTCTCTTCCTCTTTCCTATTCCTTGAATTAAACTTGAACTGCTGTACAATCTCGCTAGGCTTAGGGTTGAAATGTTCTTTTAGCAAAGCCACTAATTCAACAAATGATTTGTCTCCAGGCTTTTCAGGACTGAGCAGATTTTTCATCAAACTGTAGGTTTGGCTTCCCACTGAACTAAGCAGAATGGCTTTCCTTTTTCCGGCATCATTTATTTCATTTGCTTTGAAAAAATAACCCAACACTTCACAGTATTCTTCCCAGGTTTGTGCTTGAATATCAAAAGCGGAAACCATTCCTACTGTGGCAGCCATGCTCTCTTCCAGCTTGTATCTAACTTTAGCTCGTGATTTTGTTATTTAAACGTCCCGGCAGACTTTTCTTCTTTATGCAGGGCCCTTAAGTTGCCTCATCGCCAAATGTGATAAATCCATGTAGTGAGACAAGGAACTCAAAGAGGCGATGTTTGAGGATTAAGCCGAGTACTTTATTAACAACTGGGAAACACGTTTACAGACAGCCTGCATCAGCATCCTGGCATTCCACCTTGTGCTGACCTATACAGGAAGCAAACCTCTGACCTTAACAGGAAGCAAACCTCTGACCTTAGTAGCAGCTTTGGCTGCAGCACCACCTGGTGGATAACCTTAATCATAACATCCCAGATTACTATACCTATCTATCCCTCTAATGATACTATCCCCTACCACTACAACATTTCTTTTTACTCACCCCACTTGAATGGCCCTCATTCCACGGTGCTCTGGCCAGGTTGCTCATCCTCCCTGCAGTTCCTGTTCCCGTCCTCACAGGGAGTAAGAGCCTCAAACCTGTTGGACAAGAGCAAGGGCTGCGGCTCCTCCAACACTACCTCCTGGATCCCCGCACCTGCCTCACTCATAGTCACACCATCCTGTCCCTGACCACGGAATACATCTGAATTAGTTAATCTAATTGGTGTGACTACTTTAATGTGGAAGCAAGTCATCCTCGGTTCCAAGGGACTGCCTAAGAAAAAGAAGACGTGCTTGTTTACTACTATTTTACCACATTTTTAATGGGGTTTACGTCATTCGGTGATCACGTCAGGTAAGTAGGTCGGGTTCTCTAAGACTACGGGGATCCAGGAGGTAGTGTTGGAGGAGCCGCAGCCCTTGCTCTTGTCCAACAGGTTCGAGGTTCTTACTCCCTGTGGGGACAGGAGCAGGGACTGCAGGGAGGATGAGCAACCTGGCTACAGCACCGAGGATCGGGGGGCCATTCAAGAGGGGGGAGTAAATAGAAATGTTGTAGTGGTAGGGGATAGTATTATTAGGGGGATAGATAGAGTTCTCTGCAGCCGAGAGCGAGAGTCCCATAGGCTGTGTTGCCTACCCGGTGCCAGGGTTAAGGACATCTCCTCTGGGCTGGAAAGAAACTTGCAGTGGGAGGGGGTGGATCCAGTTGTCGTGGTCCATGTTGGTACAAACGACATAGATAGGACTAGGAAGCCGGTTCTGTTAAAGGAGTATGAGCAGCTAGGGGTCAAATTAAAAAACAGAACCTCAAGGGTAATAATCTCTGGATTATTACCTGAGCCACGAGCGAATTTGGCTAGGACAAATAAAATGAGAGAGTTAAATGCGTGGCTCAAAGATTGGTGTGGGAGAAATGGGTTTTACTTCCTGGGACACTGGCACCAGTACTGGGGCAGGAGGGAGCTGTTCCGTTGGGACGGGCTTCACTTGGCCAGTGCTGGGGCTAGAGTCCTGGCGGATCATATAACTAGGGCTGTAGAGAGGGCTTTAAACTAACTAGTTGGGGGGAGGTTCCTAGAGAGCAAATAATAAAAATGACAACACAGAAGGTCATAGACTTAGGTAGCAGTGGGGAAATTAAAAACCAGAGCATGTCAGGAAGGGGCAGAAGGTATGGAGTAAAAGGTAAAGTAATAAAAAGGGCAAAAGCAGGAACTAAGTGTCACAAAACATATTTGAAAGTTCTCTATCTGAATGCACGTAGCATTCGTAACAAAATAGATGAGTTAATGGCACAAATAACTACATATGGGTATGATCTTGTGGCCATTACAGAAACATGGCTGCAGGGTGACAATGCCTGGAAATTAAACATACCAGGTTATTTAACGATCAGGAAGGACAGGCAGGAAGGAAGGGGAGGTGGGGTGGCTATGTTAATAAAGGAAGGAATCACTGTAATACAGAGAAATGATATTGGGTCAAAAGATCAGGATAATGAAACAGTTTGGGTGGAGATAAGGAATAATAAGGGGAAAAAAACACTAGTGGGCGTAGTCTATAGGCCTCCAAACAGTTGCAACTCTGTTGGACGGAGTATCAATCAGGAAATAGTTGAGGCTTGTAATAAGGGAACATCTATAATTATGGGGGATTTTAACTATCATTTTAATTGGACAAATCAAATTGGGCAGGGCTGCCTTGAGGATGAGTTCATTGAGTGTATTAGGGATGGGTTTCTTGAGCAGTATGTAACTGAACCGACCAGGGGGCAAGCAACCTTAGATCTGGTCCTGTGTAATGAGACAGGATTAAATAAAAATGTCCTAGTAAAGGATCCCCTTGGAATGAGTGACCATAACATGGTTGAATTCCATATTCAATTAGAGGGTGAGAAGGTTGGATCTCAAACAAGCATGCTAAGCTTGAATAAAGGAGACTATGAAGGTATGAGAGCGGAATTGAGTAGAGTGGATTGGGAAAATAGACTAAAGGGTAAGACGATACATGATCAGTGGTGTACATTTAAGGAGTTATTTTACAACTTCCAAAAAATATATATTCCACTGAGAAGAAAAGGGTGTAAAAGAAAAGACAGCCATCCGTGTCTAAGTAAAGAAATTAAGGATAGTATTCGTCTAAAAACAAGGGCATATAAGGTAGCCAAATCTAGTGGGAGGATAGAGGATTGGGGAAACTTTAAAAGACAGCAAAAAATAACAAAAAGATTAATTAAGAAAGGGAAGATAGATTATGAAAGTAAATTATCAAAAAATATAAAAACAGATAGTAAGAGTTTTTATAGTTATATAAAAAGAAAAAGGGTGGCTAAAGTAAATGTTGGTCCCTTAGAGGATGAGACCAGGAAATTAATGGTGGGAAATATGGAGATGGCAAAAACACTGAATGAATATTTTGTATCAGTCTTTACAGTAGAGGACACTAAGAATATCCCAACACTGGACAAACAGGGGGCTATAGGGGGGGAGGAGCTAAACACGATCAAAATCACTAAGGAAGTGGTACTCGGTAAAATAATAGGACTCAAGGCGGATAAATCACCTGGACCGGATGGCTTACATCCTAGGGTCTTGAGGGAAGTGGCGGTAGGGATTGTGGATGCATTGGTAATAATTTTCCAAAACTCCCTGGACTCAGCAAAGGTCCCGGCAGACTGGAAAACTGCTAATGTAACACCCTTATTTAAAAAGGGCAGTAGACAGAAGGCTGGAAACTATAGACTGGTTAGCCTAACATCTGTGGTAGGTAAAATTTTGGAGTCAATTATTAAGGAGACAGTTACAGGACATTTGGATAATCATAATTTAATAGGACAAAGTCAGCATGGTTTTATGAAGGGGAAGTCATGTTTGACAAATTTGCTGGAGTTCTTTGAGGAAGTAACATATAGGGTGGATAAAGGGGAACCAGTGGACGTAGTGTATTTAGACTTCCAAAAGGCATTTGACAAGGTGCCACACAAAAGATTATTGCTTAAGATAAAAAATCACAGGATTGGGGGTAATATTCTGGCATGGATAGAGGATTGGCTATCTAACAGAAGGCAGAGAGTTGGGATAAATGGTTCATTCTCAGACTGGCAATCAGTAACTAGTGGTGTTCTGCAGGGGTCAGTGCTGGGTCCCCAACTCTTTACGATCTATATTAATGATTTGGAGGAGGGGACCGAGTGTAACATATCAAAGTTTGCAGATGACACTAAGATGGGGGGGAAAGTAGTGAGTGAGGAGGACATAAAAAACCTGCAAGGGGACATAGGCAGGCTAAGTAAGTGGGCAGAGATTTGGCAGATGGAATACAATACTGGAAAGTGTGAGGTTATGCACTTTGGCAGGAAAAATCGTAGAGCAAGTTATTATCTTAATGGCAAGAAACTGGAAAGTACTGAAGTACAAAGGGATCTGGGGGTCCTGGTGCACGAAACTCAAAAGGTTAGTATACAGGTGCAGCAAGTGATTAAGAAGGCCAATGGAATGTTGGCTTTCATTGCTAGGGGGATAGAATATAAAAATAGGGAGGTATTGCTTCAGTTGTACAAGGTTTGGTGAGACCGCACCTGGAATACTGCATACAGTTTTGGTGTCCGTACCTAAGAAAAGATATACTTGCTCTCGAGTCAGTACAAAGAAGGTTCACTCGGTTAATCCCAGGGATGAGGGGATGGACATATGAGGAGAGGTTGAGTAGATTGGGACTCTACTCATTGGAGTTCAGAAGAATGAGAGGCGATCTTATTGAAACATATAAGATTGTGAAGGGGTTGGATCGGGTGGATGCGGGTAAGATGTTCCCGATGATGGGTGAAACTAGAACTAGGGGGCATAGTCTTAGAATAAGGGGCTGCTCTTTCAAAACTGAGATGAGGAGGAACTACTTCACTCAGAGGGTGGTAGGTCCATGGAATATGCTGCCCCAAAAAGCTGTAGAAGCTACATCATTACATAAATTTAAAACAGAAATAGACAGTTTCCTAGAAGTAAAGGGAATTAAGGGTTACGGGGAGCGGGCAGGAATTTGGTCATGAGTCTAGGTTCGGATTGTTCATGGCCCTGTGGGTAGCGGAGCGGGCCCAGGGGCTGTGTAGCCTGATCCTGCCCCTATTTCGTGTGTCTAATTCTGTTAGATTCAGGAGATGGTTCTGTGATAGTAGATTGGCGGTTAGGATCAGATCAGCCATGATCTTATTGAATGGCGGAGCAGGCTCGAGGGGCCGATTGGCCTACTCCTGCTCCTATTTCTTATGTTCTTATACTCACCATTGCTGTGAATAAGTGACAGCTGCAAAAGTGGTATGAAAGCTACTATTTCAGAGCTGGTCACTTTCCAATGTCAGAAGCTTGAGCTTTCAGGACTTGGAAGACATTTTTGAGCTGCATGCAGTTTGGAAGTGTTTGGAGTAAACTCTCTATCCACTGTCACCTCCTTGGAGCAAACTCTCTCACCATTGACAGATCGCTTCTGTCATTTCAACTTCAGCTGCCATCTATTCCAACAACATCGTTGCCTTTGAAAAAATCTCACCTTGGTCCTCTGAATCCCTCCATGATCAGCCCCAACACCAAAATCACCAGGCACACCAACATCACCAACAGCAATACCAACCTCCTCCGTGCACCTTTGTGTCCCCCTAGGATCTATCCTTGGCCCCCTCCTATTTCTCATCTACATGTTGCCCCTTGGCGACATCATCCAAAAACACAGCATCAGTTTCCACATGTACGCTGATGACACCCAGCTCTACCTCATTACTTCTTCTCTCGACCCCTCCACGTTGTCCAAGTTGTCAGACTGCTTGTCCGACATAGAGTTCAGGATGAGCAAAAATTTTCTCCATTTAAATATTGGGAAAACCGAAGCCATTGTTTTTGGTCCCCGCCACAAACTCTGTTCCCCAGCCACTGACTCCATCCCTCTCCCTAACATCTGTCTGAGGCTGAACCACATTGTTTGCAACCTTGATGTCATATTTGACCCTGTAATGAGCTTCCAACCACATATCCGCAGCATAACAAAGACCGCCTACTTCCACCTCCGTAACATCGCCCATCTCTTCCCTTGCCTCAGCTAATCCACTGCTGACACCCTCATCCATGCCTTTTGTTACGTCTAGACTTGACTATTCCAATGCACTCCTGGCTGGCCTCCCACATTCCACCCTACGGAAACTTGAGGTCATCCAAAACTCAGCTGCCCATGTCCTAACTCGCACCAAGTCCCGTTCGCCCATCACCCCTGTGCTTGCTGACCTACATTGGCTCCCGGTTAAGCAGCGCCTCGATTTCAAAATTCTCATCCTTGTTTTCAAATCCCTCCATTTCCTCGCCCCTTCCTATCTCTGTAATTTCCTTCAGCCCCACAACCCCCCCGCCCCGAAATATCTGCGCTCCTCTAATTCTGCCCTCTTGAGTATCCCTGATTATAAACGCTGAACCTTTGATGGCCGTGCCTTCTGTTGCCTAAGCCCTAAGCTCTGGAATTCCCTGCCTAAACCTATCTGCCTCGCTGCCTCTCTTTCCTCCTTTAAGATGCTCCTTTAAACCTACCTCTTTGACCAAGCTTTTGGTCACCTGCCCTAATTTATCCTCATGTGGATCAGTGTCAAATTTTTTGTCTTAAAGTACTCCTGTGAAGCGCCTTGGGATGATTTACTATATTAAAGGTGCTATATAAATACAAATTATTGTTGTTGTTGTTGTGCTTGTCAGTGTTTACTGCACCTCAATGCTGCAGAACACTGACAGCACAACTGTCAAAATGAATGTGGCCATGGTCCCTTCTAATTGGCCAGGAACCCCGCAGGGCAGGCTTAACAAGCCCTATTAATGAAAAATCCTTTTTACAGAGTCGCTGCAGCCGGGAATGGAACTGGAACCCGCCAACCATCTCTGCCGCCGCGATCCCACCTCCGCTCTGGCAAAATCGCGGCTTATGTGTCTATATCCCTGTCACTTTTCAGCTGCTCTTTAAAATCAGCCTTACCAAGGGACCCAGCACTTGCTCCCTTAATCCCCTTCGCAATCCAGCTCCTGCCCACTCTCCCTCTCTTCGGAGTATTTCTCACAGACATCGTTATTTGCTCCTATTACTTAGGCATTGTTCTCCCAGCTTACAAAACTACTCTCTTCTTGTTAAAAAAGACTACACTTGTCTCCTTCACTCTTTCCAATTACCATTTCAATTCCAATGTCCTCTTCCTCTCTATGGTCCCTGAACGTGCTATCACTACCTAACTCCACCCACATCTGCTACCACTGATAACTTGACTCCTTTTTGGTCTGCCTTGCATCTCACCCACACCATCCTAGTTAAATTATATCTTGTAGGACTTCAACTGAGTTATCCTTCTCTTTAGTGACCACTCCATGTTCCTTCACCACTTCTCCTCCATGGTGCGTAGTTTCATTTGTATCTGCATCAACATAGCTAGCACATTTCTTGCAATGATTTTGCCTCCCATAGTTGTACGATCATTACTGACATGCCTCAAGGCTCCATCCTCAATCTACATGCTTCATTTCAGAGATATTATCCCTAAGCATGGTGTCAGATTGCATACATATGCAGACGGCACGCAGCATTAATTCTCTGGTAGCAACTTCGGCTCAATGACTATGCTGCCTGTTTAACATCAAGTTTTGAATGAGCTAGTACTTTGGCCAGCTAAACACTGGGAAGACTAAAGTCATCCTGTTTGGTTCCTCCCAGAAACACCACACCAATTGTACCCCCCTTTCAGCTGCTACCTCAGGCCGAACCTGACAGTGCATAAGCTTAGTGTCCTCTTCAACCTTTAGGTTCAGTTCAAAAATCTATATTCAGTCCATTGCCAAGACCACCTATTTCTAATTCCAAAGTGTTATCCTCTCTGTCCCTAGCTCACTAATACCCTTGTTAAAATTCTATCCATACTTGCTCACCTACAGCCCTGATTTTTAAATTGATAAAGAAAGGGAAAATGGAATACGAGCACAAACTAGAGAAAAATATAAAAACGGATTGTAAAAGCTTCTATAGGTATGTGAAAAGGTAAAGACTGGCAAAGGTAAATGTAGGTCCTTTATAGTCAGAGACGGGAGAATCTATAATGGGGAATGAGGAAATGGCAGAAAAATTAAATAAATACTTTGTTCCTGTCTTCACGGAGGAAGACACAAAAAACCTCCCAGAAATACGAGAAAAACAAGTGTGTGGCAAGAATGAGGAACTTAAAGAAATTAGTAAAAAAACAGTACTAGCAAAATTAATGGGACTAAAAGTCGATAAATCCCAAGGACCGGATGACCTACATCCTAGGGTTTTGAAAGAAGTGGCCATTGGGATAGTGGACGCATTGGTTGTCATCTTCCAAAATTCTATAGATTCTGGAATGGTTCCTGCAGATTGGAGGATAGCAAATGTAACCCCGCTATTTAAGAAAGGAGGGAAGAGAAAATGGGGAACTACAGACCTGTTAGCCTCACATCAGTAGTGGGAAAATGCTGGAATCTATTATAAAGGATGCAATAACTGGGCACTTCGAAATTAATAGTAAGATTGGGCAGAGTCAACATGGATTTATGAAAGGGAAATCCTGTTTGACAAACCTATTGAAGTTCTTTGAGGATGTAACTAGTGGAGTAGACAAAGGGAAACCGGTAGATGTGGTGTATCTGGATTTTCAGAAGGCCTTCGATAAGTTCCCACACAAGAGGTTGGTAAACAAAATTAGGGCACATGAAATTGAGGGTAATATACTAGCATGGATTGAGAATTGGTTAACAGACAGAAAACAAAGTGTAGTGATAAACGGGACTTTTTCAGGATGGCAGGCTGAGACTAGTGGGGTACCGCAAGGATTGGTGCTTGGGCCCCAATGATTCACAATCTATATCAATGATTTGGATGAGGGGACTAAATGTAACATTTCCAAATTTGCTGATGATACAAAGCTAGGTGGCAGTGTCAGTTGTGAAGAGGATGTGAACAGGCTTCAATGGGATCTCGACAGGCTCAGTGAGTGGGCGAGAACATTGCAGATGGAATATCATTTGGATAAATGTGAAGTTATCCACTTTGGTAGAAAAAACAGAAAGGCAGAGTATTTCCTAAATGGTGAAAGATTGGGGAATGCAGATGCTTAAAGGGACCTGGGTCTCCTTGTACATGAGTCACTGAATGTGTAGGTGCAGTAAGCCATTAGGAAGGCAAATGGTATGCTGGCCTTCATTACAAGAGGATTTGAGTACAGGAGTAAAGAAGTCTTACTCCAATTATATAGGGCCTTGGTGAGACCACACCTGGAGTACTGTGTACAATTTTGGTCTCTTTACCTAAGGAAGGATATACTTGCCATAGAGGGAGTGCAACAAAAGTTCACAAGATTGATTCCTGGGATGGCGGGACTGTCGTATGAGAAGAGAGTGAGTAAACTTGGCCTGTATTCTCTTGAATTCAGAAGAATGAGAGGGGATCTCATTAAAGCATACAGAATTATTACAGGCCTTGATAGGGTGGATGCTGGGAGAATGTTTCCCTTGGCTGGGGAGTCTAGAACCAGGGGCTACAGCCTCAGGATAAAGGGTAGGCCATTCAGGACTGAGATGAGAAGAAATTTCTTCACACAAAGGGTGGTGAATCTTTGAATTCTCTACCCCAGAGGGCTGTGGAGGCTCAGTCATTGGGCATATTCAAAACAGAAGTTGATAGATTTCTGACTGGTGAGGGCATCAAGGAGTATGGCGATAGGGCCGGTGAATGAAGTTGAGGCAGAAGATCAGCCATGAGCAGGCTTGAAGGGCTGAATGGCCTACTCCTGCTCCTATTTCTTATATTCTTAAGATCTTATTTCTTCATTGCTCTGCTCACAGGCCCCACCTTACATAAATTCACACTCATCCAAAACTGCACATTCCACATTTTATCCCATACTGCGTAAACTACACGAGCTTCACATCACCCGCTACATTGGTTACCTCTGCACCCTTTTCTGTTCCTGCTGACACCTTCCATTATTCTGATTCTGAATTGTTTTGGTGGAGGAGCCTGGCATCATCATTCAGTCTGTAATTCTCTTCCAAAACTGTTCTGCATTGTTTCATCTCTCCCCACTTTCAAAAGCCTCTTCAAAGACTATGGCCTCGATTTTCATTGAGCTGTGGAGGCAGGCTTGGAGGTGTGCGGGGGGTTAAAATTGCAAAAACTGGCGGGCGGGACCCTTCCCCCACCTGGTTCCCGACCCCGAGCAATTTTATCTCAGTCGTGTCTGTTGGTCCCGACTCCGTCCCGCATCCAACAGGCGGGACTGGTCGTTAAGGCCCTTAACAACCATTAAATGGCCTCTATAATCCTATTTTGAAAGGCCCTTGCAAATTTAACCCTTTTCCCACGTTAAACACACCTGGTGGGAAACACGAATGTGAAACCTGGCGGGAGCACTATTGGATTGCTGACTATCAACTGCAGGTCAACCATTAAAGAAGAGATTTGATCAGCCATGATTTGCAGGTGACAGGACTTAGTGGTTTCAGGTCTGGGGCAACTTTTAGAAGGCTTAACCACACCTGTGGAAGGTTGGAGACTGACACCCATCTCCAGTGTGACCTCCTGGGAAACCCCTCTCGCCACCTTCATTCAGCGCTTCCTCAACAGAGGCATATACCAGAAGCATGGGAGCCATTTATTTCCTTCCCATCTGGGCATTAGAGGAGCTGGAGCACCAGCCGCGGCAGCAGCAGAACCAGGAACAACAGCAGCACCAGCAACATTAGCAGCAGCAGCAGAACCAGGAACAGCAGCAGCACCAGCAACAGCAGCAGCAGCAGAACCAGGAACAACAGCAGCAGCAGGAGCGCCAGGCTGCTGCTCACCCACCTGAAGCTGCACAGGCCAGAAGGGGCCAACGCCTGGAAGCCCGTCAGCGCAGGAGATACCTCCCAAACAGGGTCTACAGACGCAGGGTCAGCTACCTAAACATGTCTGAGCAGCAGTGCCAAAGGCGGCTCCGACTTTCGCGAGAGGTAGTGACTGAGATCTGCGCAATGCTACAGCAAGACCTGCTGCCCAGAGGACCAGGTGGACAAGCATTACCAGTGGCCATGAAAGTCACCACTGCAATCAACTTTTTTGCCTCAGGCTCATTCCAGGGATCAGCAGCAGACATCAGCGGCATCTCTCAGGTGGCCGCACACACTTGCATCATGCAGGTAACCGATGCCCTCTTTGGCCTCGCGCACAATCACATCCATTTCACCAAGGATCAAGCAAGTGTCACAGTGTGAGCGATTGGATTAGTTAATCTGGCAGGCTTTCCAAGGGTGCAGGGCGTTGTTGACTGCACACATATGGCCCTTAGGGCACCCCATCGCAATCCAGGTATTTTTGTCAACCGCAAGGGCTTCCACTCCCTCAACGTTCAGCTGGTGTGTGACCACATGAAGGAAATTTTGCATGTTTGTGCCATGTACCCTGGCAGTTGCCATGAATCCTTCATATTGCGCCAGTCTAGTGTGCCAGACCAACTTAACAGATGGCTACTTGGAGACAAGAGCTAGCCCCTGAGGACGTGGCTAATGACGCCATTGAGGAGGCCAGCCAACGAAGCTGAGGAGCGCTACAACTCCAGCCACATTTCCACCAGATCCATTATCGGGCAAACCATCAGTTTGCCGAAGATGCGCTTCAGATGCCTGAATAGATCAGGTGGAGCCCTACTGTACTCAGCAGCTAGGGTCTCCAAAATTGTCATGGTTTGCTGTGCATTTCACAACATGGCACAGCGTCGTGGCTTGCAGATTCCTGAGGACCAAGTGGCTCCTCACATAGCCTCCTCATATCCGCTAATGCCTGCAGTGCCACCTACTCAAAGCGAGGAGCTGATCTGGCCCTCCCGCTCATCATATTTACTGCAGCTCTGCACAGTCAAGAAGCTTGGCACTCTGCAGAAGAAGCAAGGCTTGCTGTGAACCTTAAATGCAGCAGCAATGATGACATCATCGGAGGGGACTTTCAGTCATGAAAAACCCATTTGCAAAGGCTTCCCACATGTTGGAAATCAATTGGCCAATTCAGTTAAAATTGCATCAATCTCCCACATCTGTTAAATCCGTGAATCTTGATGTATGGTGTCCTTCAAATAATCGACAGAGACTGCAGAGGAACAATCAACAGGTGTTTACTGGATGAGGGTTACCCTAAAACTAAACAGTTCAGATCCCTACTCAGGGTTTATATACAGGTGTGGTCACTGCCGGTACTACAGTATACAGGAGCTGTAAAAAGTAATTCTCCCCTTAAAGGTACATACACTACAATTCCTCCCCTTTTAGATTAACAACACCATAACATTCATTTAACAATTAACACTTTTAACATGCAACATTAACTGAAAATAGTCCATTTATAAATTCAGTCTTTGGGGCGGCTTCCTGATCCTTTCTGGATAGCGCCTTTCCTGAGTTTCTTGCTCTTGGTGCGGAGGCGTTTCTGCCCCCCTGTCGTCGGTTGGTTCATCAGCTTCCAATGCTACTGTTTCTGGGGTAGATGCTACCTGTATGTCGGGTTCATCACCAGGTACGCGAGACATGGGGTTGACTCGTTCCTGTGACGCTCGGATCTGGTCGACATGGCGTCTCACAATGCTATCCCCAACATCCACTGTGTACATTAGTGGCCCCTGCCGTGTGCATATCGTTCCTGGTTGCCATTTCTCTGTTCGGTAGTTGCGGGCCAAGACTGGTTGCCCTACATTGAAGCTCCTTGTCGGCTTCTCATTGATGTGCTGGAATTGCTTATTCTCAACATTTCTTCATACATTTGGTCTGAGCAAATCCAGACGAGATCTCAACCTTCGTTTAAAGAACATCATGGCCGGGGTCTGGTTGGTAACTGCATGTGTCGCATTTCTATAGGCTAACAGGAAATTGTCCACCTTATGCTGCAGTGGAATGTCGTCATCGCACATGGCCTTTACTGCCTTTTTAAAGGTTTGTACGAACCTCTCAGCCAATCCATTTGTGGCTGGATGATACGGGGCGGATGTGTAATGCCTTACCCCATTCCTTCTCATAAATTTCCAAAACTCTTCGGACACAAACTGTGGTCCGTTATCAGAGCAAATCTGCTCTGTCAAGCCGTTCCTGGCAAATATGGTCTGTAGGACTGCAATCGTTTTCTCCGTGGTGGTGGAGGACATTTTGATCACATCAGGCCATTTCGAGTGCGCATCCACGGCTATTAAGAACATTGAGTCCATGAATGGACCAGCAAAATCAATATGCACCCGTTGCCATGGAGAGGAGGGCCACTCCCATGGGTGTAGAGGGGCATGTGGTGGTGCATTTTGGACCTTCTGGCATCCTGAGCAGCTCTTTGTCAGGTCCTCGATTTGCTGATCGATCCCCGGTCACCACACATAAGCCCTAGCAAGGCTTTTCATTTTCACCCCTCCCAGATGGCCTTCGTGAAGCTCATTGAGCACTCTCTCCCTTAACTTGGGTGGAATTACCACTCGGGATCCACACATCAAGGTCCCCTGGCATACTGACAGCTGTTCTCTTCTGAATGAGAATGCTGGCAACAGTGAGTCGCCATGTGTTGGCCATCCCTTCACCGTCAAATCATATACCCGAGACAGTGTCGGGTCATTTCGGGTCTCCTTCTCTATATCCGCGTTAGTTACTGGCAAGCGTTCAATTATAGTCGAATAAAATATTTCGACAGGGTCCACTGCTGGTGCTTCCTCCGCAGTAGGCAGTGGCAGGCGTGATAGCCCATCAGCGTTTCCATGCTGTTTCGTGCCCTTATACTCTATTTCATATTGGTTTGCCCCTAGAAAAAGGGACCATCTTTGTAGCCGTTGCGCAGTCATCACCGGAACGTCCTTCTTTGGATTAAAGATGGAGACAAGTGGTTGGTGGTCAGTCAGCAAGGTGAACTTCTGCCCGTGCAGATAGTGGTTGAACTTTTTCACTCCCCACACTAGGCTGAGGGCCTCCCTGTCAATCTGGGCGTAGTTACGCTTGGCTGAGGTTAGTGACCGAGACGCAAAGGCTACTGGCCTCTCCAAGCCGTCCGGGAATTTGTGCGACAGCACCGCTCCAATACCATAGGGTGATGCATCACACGCCAACCGGATTGGTAGTGTTGGGTTGAAATGAACCAACACCTCTTTTGATGTGATCAATTCTTTGCACTTCTGGAAAGCTCGTTTACATTCATCATTCCACTTCCATGGTACCCCCGTTTGCAGTAGGGTGTTCAGTGGGTGTAGTACTGTAGACAAATTTGGCAAGAACTTATGGTAGTAGTTCACCAGCCCGAGGAATGGCCTCAGTTGTTACACATTTTCCGGTGCTGGAGCCTTGACTACTGCCTCAATCGTTTCAGGGGACTTATGTAACCCCTCTTCATCAATAACGTGGCCACAATACGAGATCTGCTTCTGGAAAAACTCGCATTTGTGGCGATTAGCTCGGAGCCCATATTCCTTCAATCTAGTGAGCACCTGCTCCAGGTTGGCGAGGTGATCACTGTCATTTTCACCCGTGACCAGGATGTCGTCCAAATAACACTGGGTCCCTGGAATCCCTTGCAGGACTTGATCCATTGCCCTTTGCCAAATAGCCGGAGCTGATGCTACCCCGAACACCAGCCGGTTGTATTGGTAGAGACCTTTGTGAGTGTTGATCGTGAGGTACTATTTCGAGGCTTCTTCTACCTCCATTTGCAGGTACGCCTGGGCCAGATCAATCTTAGTGAAGCGTTTTCCTCCAGATAGCGAGGCGAAAATATCTTCAATCCGCGGAAGCGGATATTGTACCATGTGAAGGACTGGGTTCACTGTCACCTTAAAGTCCCTACAGATGCGAACCTTCTTTGGTTCCCCAGGCGTATTACTCAACGACCTCTTCATTACAGGAACGATGGGTGTAGCCCACTCGCTCCAGTCCACTTTGGACAGTACTCCAGAACGTTCCAAACCTTCCAGCTCTGCTTCGACGGCTGGACGGATCACATAAGGCACCGGTCTGGCCTTAAAAAACTTTGGGCTTGCATTTTCCTCTATTTTGATCATCGCTGTTATGCCTTTTAGTGTTCCGAGTCCCTCCTGGAACACTTCTTGTGCGTCAGTTAGCATTTTTGTCAGTCGTCCAGGTGTGACGTCGTCATCCTTTTTGGCATCTACCGTCAGTGCTTGTATGGCATGCCAATCTAACTGTATCTTCCGGATCCATTCACGTCCTAGTAGTGGTGGTCCTCCATCTGGCAATACATATAGGTCCATTTTTGGTGTTTCCTTGCCGTTGTATATCACGTTCACCCTTATTTTTCCTTTGGGGTAGACTTTTTGCCCCGTGTACGTCTTCAAGACAATCTCTGTATTTCTCAAGGGTATATGTGAGAATAGCCGCTTGTAGTCCCTTTGGTTTATGACTGTTAAGGCTGATCCTGTGTCCAATTCTGTAATGTCCGAGTATAAATAATACTCAGACTGCAGGAGAACAATAAAACAGGTATTTACTGAACAGAGAGTAATTCAAGACTGAAATACAGAAGCCTGCTATGGCTTTATATACAGGGGTGGTCACTGCCGGTACTGCAGTATAGAATCAGTTCTTCTCTTAAAGGTACATACACAACAATTCCTCCCCTTTTAGATAAACAGTACATAACATTCATTTAACAACTAAATAATAACTAATTACAATAACAATTTTCTCTGTACTATATACATCAACTGAAATAATCATTTATAAGTTCAGTCTTTGAGGAGGCTTCCTGATCCTGACTGGATGGCGCCTTTCTTGAGTATCCTGTTCTTGCAGCGGAGTTGATTCTGGCTCATTGTCATTGGCTGTTTCGTCAGCTCCCAATACCACTGCTTCTGAGGTAGACGCAATCTGTACTTCGGGTTGATTACCAGGTGCACCTGCTCGTGGTATGGGTTTGGCTTGTCCCTGTGATTCTAGAATCTGGTCAGCATGGCATCTCACGATGCTCTCTCCAACGTCCACTGTGTACATTAGTGGTCCCTGCTGTGTGCATATCGTTCCTGGCTGCCATTTTTCTGTTCGGTAGTCGTGGGCCAAGACTGGTTGCCCTATCTTGAAGCTCCTGGTTGGCTTCTCATTGATGTGCTGGAATTGCTTATCCTCAACATCTCGTCTTATGTTTGGTTTGAGCAAATCCAGGCGACATCTTAGCCTTCGGTTGAAGAACATTATGGCTGGAGCCTGGTTGGTGACTGCATGTGTCGCATTCCGGTAAGCAAACAAGAAATTATCCACCTTGTGTTGTAGTGGTATGTCATCATTATGCATTGCCTTTATTGCCTTTTTAAAGGTCTGAACAAACCTCTCAGCCAATCCATTTGTGGCTGGATGATATGGGGCAGATGTGTAATGCTTCACCTCATTATTCCTCAGAAACCTCCGGAAATCCTCTGACACAAACTGTGGCCCATTGTCGGAGCAAATCTGTCCTGGCAAGCCATTCCTGGCGAAGATGGTCCATAGGACTGCAATAGTTTTCTCCGTGGTGGTGGAGGACATTTTGTTGACCTCTGGCCATTTTGAATGGGCGTCCACAGCGATTAGGAACATTGAGTCCATAAATGGACCAGCAAAATCAATGTGTACCCGTTGCCATGGAGATGAGGGCCACTCCCATGGATGTAGCGGGGCCTGTGGTGGAGCGTTGTGGACCTTCTGGCATCCTATGCATCTCTTGGTCATATCCTCGATTTCTTTACCGATTCCCGGCCACCACACAAACGGCCTGGCTAGGCTGTTCATTTTTACCCCTCCCAGATGACCCTCATGAAGCTCATTGAGCACTCTATCTCTCAACTTGGGTGGAATTACCACTCGGGATCCACACATCAAGGTCCCCCGGCACACTGACAGCTGTTCTCTCCTTGGCGAGAATGCTGGCAACAGTGAGTCGCCATGTGCTGGCCATCCCTTCACCGTCAAATCATAGACCCGAGAGAGTGTCGGGTCATTTCGGGTTTCCTTCTCTATACTTGAGTTTGTAACAGGTAGACATTCGACTGTGGTCGCATGGAATATCTCAACAGGGTCCACTGCAGGTGCTTCCTCTACCGTAGGCAACGGTAGGCGCGACAGCCCATCAGCGTTTCCATGCTGTTTCGTACCCTTGTACTCTATGTCGTACTGATGTGCCCCTAGAAAAAGTGACCATCTTTGCAGCCGTTGTGCCATCATCACCGGAACGCCCTTCTTTGGGTTAAAAATGGAGACCAGGGGCTGATGATCAGTCAGTAGGGTGAATTTCTGCCCGTGCAGATAGTGATTGAACTTCTTCACCCCCCACACCAGGCTGAGGGCCTCCCTGTCAATCTGGGCATAGTTACGCTCGGCTGAGGTTAACGAGCGCGACACAAAGGCTATTGGCCTCTCTGAACCGTCAGGGAATTTGTGTGACAGCACCGCTCCGATGCCGTAGGGAGATGCATCACATGCTAACCAAATCGGTAGTGTTGGATTGTAGTGGGCCAATACTTCTTTTGAAGTGATTCGGCTTTTACATTTCTGAAAGGCACGCTTACACTCATCACTCCATTTCCATGTTACTCCAGTTTGCAGTAGGGTGTTCAGTGGGTGCAGAATTATAGATAAATTCGGCAAGAACTTATGGTAGTAGTTCACCAACCCGAGGAACAAACTCAGTTGCGACACATTTTCCGGTGCTGGAGCCTTGACTACAGCCTCAATCTTGTCCGGTGACTTATGCAACCCTTCCTCATCAATCATGTGGCCACAATACGAGATTTGTCTCCTGAAGAACTCGCATTTGGGGCGGTTGGCTCGTAGCCCATATTCCTGTAATCTCGTGAGCACCTGCTCCAGGTTGGCAAGGTGTTCACTGTCATTTTCGCCAGTAACCAGGATGTCGTCCAAATAACACTGGGTCCCCGGGATCCCTTGCAGGACTTGTTCCATCGCCCTCTGCCAAATAGCCGGGGCTGATGCTACCCCGAATACCAGTCGATTGTACTGGTAAAGGCCTTTGTGAGTGTTTATCGTGAGGTATTTCCTAGACACTTCTTCCACCTCCATTTGTAGATACGCTTGGGCCAGATCAATCTTTGTAAAGCGTTTCCCTCCAGATAGTGAGGCGAAAATATCTTCTATCCATGGAAGTGGATACTGTACTGTGTGCAGGACTGGGTTCACAGTTACCTTGAAGTCCCCACAGATGCGAACCTTCTTCGGTTCCCCAGGCGTGCTGCTCAATGATTTTTTCATTACAGGAACGATGGGTGTGGCCCACTCACTCCAGTCCACCTTGGACAGCACACCCGAACGCTCCAGACTCTCCAGCTCTGCTTCAACGGCTGGGCGGATCGCGTAAAGTACCGGTCTGGCCTTAAAAAATTTTGGGTTTGCGTTATCTTCGATTTTTATCATTGCCGTTACTCCTTTTAGAGTCCCAAGTCCTTGTTGGAACACCTCTTTCACGTCAGTTAGAATTTTTGACATTCGTCCAGGTGTGACGTCATCATCCTTTTTATCAGTCACAGTTAGCGCCTGAATGGAATGCCAATCCAATTGTATTTTTCGGATCCATTCACATCCCAATAATGGTGGTCCTCCATCTGGTAGTATATATAGATACAGTTTCTGTGTTTCCTTGCCGTTGTATTTAACTGGCACCCTTATTTTTCCTCTGGGGTTGACTTTTTGCCCCGTGTATGTCTTCAATACAATGGACGTGTCCTTCAAGGGTATGTGTGAGAATAGCCGCTCATTGTCTCATCGATTCATGACAGTTAGGGCTGATCCTGTGTCCAATTCCATCTTTACTGGGGACCCTGCTATCATGAGGGTGACCCAAATGGTTCGGCGATCCTCCTTTGCGATCACGTTGTGTAACTTTAGACAACTTAGTCTCCTGCTCCCGGAGTCCTTATCACTCTCCTGATCTTCCAAACTACTGTCTGTCAATTTCTTTACTTTCTTGTACTTTTCCTTAGTAGTTCTTGCAGTGTTGGTTTTCTTTCCCGACCTGCAGACTCTTGCTATATGTCCCATTTTCCCACATTGCCTGCATACTTTGTCCTTAACCCAGCAGTCCTTCTGATCATGGGTTGTTCTGCCGCAGCGATAGCACTTTTCTGCTCCATACGCCATTTCGTTAGTGCTGTATTCCTTTGGTTTCTGTTGTATTTCCGCAGCTCCCCGTGCTGCTGCTTCGTAGGATACTGCCACGCTGAAAGCCTGTTCTAGCGTCAGGTCCTTTTCCGAAAGTAGTCGTTTCTGGGTTCCTTCACTCTAGAGCCCGCAGACAAACTTATCCCACAAGGTGTCTGTCAGTCCTGCTCCGAACTGGAAGTGCTTCGATAACTTGCGTAGTTCCGTAAAATAGTCAGCATTGCTCTCATCTTTGTGCTGGTTTCTTTTATGGAACTTGAATCTTTCTGCTATCAGCAGCGGTGTAGGGTTTAGGTAAGATATTAACAATCTCCTCAAAACTTTTCTCCATTGGTTTAGCTGGGGTAATTAAATTCCGCAATGGGCCGTACGTTCTCGCGCCCATCAAATTTAATAATACCGACGCCTTCTTTCCATTGGCCACCTCATTGGCATTGCAGTACACTTCAATTCTTTCCACATACGTGGTCCAGTCTTCTACCTCGTTGTCGAAAGCAGTGATACTGCCACTCTTCGGCATCTTGGGTGATTTAAAATGGCGCCTCCCGCGCTTTTTCTTCTTCCCCAATGGAATAAAATGGCGCCTCCCGCGCTTTTCCTTCTTCCCCTTGCTGCCACGCTGCTCCTAGCATTCTACAGGGTAATGGCGCCGACCCGCGGCTTCGGCGCGTCTCACTTTTCCTTCCCCGCGGTCTATCCTCTCCACGCTGCCCTGTTCTTGAGCACCGACCGCGCCCTGTGTGCTCCACCCTCTCTCTCTCTCTTCCTCCTGATGATGCTGCACGGCCCCTTTGCAGAGCCGCTCGACCGAGCCCGAGCCCGCCGCAGTCCGGAAGGGTCAGCGCACTACCTGCTACCAGCACGACTTACTGGAACACCTCGACTGGGGAGCCAGGCCCAGCTCTCCACAGCCTCCCCTGCAACTCTCCGATGGATCCCTGGGCGGTTGTCCGCGGTCGACGCCCGCCGTTCTGACTTCGACCTCCAAGAAGCTTCTCTTCAGGGAAAAGATCCCCGTGAGGTGATGCAGTACTGCAGGTGAGTTCAAACCTGCCCGTCGCCAGTGTAATGTCCGAGTATAAATAATACTCAGACTGCAGGAGAACAATAAAACAGGTATTTACTGAACAGAGAGTAATTCAAGACTGAAATACAGAAGCCTGCTATGGCTTTATATACAGGGGTGGTCACTGCCGGTACGGCAGTATAGAATCAGTTCTTCTCTTAAAGGTACATACACAACAAATTCCATTTTCACTTGGACTCCGTCTATCTTGAGCGTGACCCAGATAGTTTGGTGATCCTCCATTTTGATTACATTATGTAGTTTCAGACAACCCAGCTCCTTGCTTCCAGAATCTGTATCACTTTTCTGTTTGTCTGAACTACTCTCCGTCACCTTATGTACCTTTTTGTACTCCTCCTGTGGAGATTTTTTGCTGCTGGTTTTCTTTCCCGACCTGCAGACTCTTGCTATGTTTCCTACTTTTCCACACTGTCTGCACACTTGGTCCTTGAACCAACAATCATTATGGTCGTGTGTTGTTCTGCCGCAGCGATAACACTTCACTGCTCCAAATTACATTTCATTTGTGCCATATTCTTGCTGTCTCCGTTGTATCTCTGCAGCACCCCGTGCGGCTGCTTCATGTAATACTGCCATGCTGAAAGCCTTGTCCAGCGTAAGATCCTTTTCTGATAGAAGCCGTTTCTGGGTTCCTTCACTTTGAAGCCCACACACAAACTTGTCCCTTAAAGTACCTGCTAGTCCCGTTCCAAACTGGCAGTGTTTCGATAGCTTGCGCAGTTACGTTAAATACTCAGCATTACTTTCGTCTTTATGCTGGTTCCTTTTGTGAAACTTAAATCTTTCTGCTATCAGCAGCGGTGTGGGGTTTAAGTGGTCCTGTAGGATTGCCACTATGCTTTCAAAATCCTTTTCCACTGGCTTCTCTGGGGTTACTAGGTTTCGCAGTAAGCCATACGTTTTTGCACCCATGGAATTCAACAATACCAGTGCTTTCCTGGCATCTGGCACTTCATTCGCCTTTCAATACACTTCTATGCGTTCTACATATGTCGCCCAATCTTCGACTTCATTGTCGAACGCTGTGACACTGCCACTCTTCGGCATCCCTGGGTGTGGTTAGACTGGCTAAAAGTGGCGTCTCCCGCGCTCTCCCTTCTTCTCCACTGTGGCTCAAATGGCCCTCCCGTGCTTTCCTTTCTTCCCCCCCGCGGACGCTGCTCAGCCCTTGAACACCAGCCGCGCTCTGTGCGTTTTCCTGCTCGCCTCTCTCGTTGAAGCCGCTCGGTCTTGAACCCTGGCTGCACCCTGTGCGCTTTACCCTCTCTCGTTGACGCCGCTCGGTCTTCAACCCCGGCTGTGCCCTGTGCGCTTTACCCTCTCTCTTACCCGTCGATGCTGCTCGGCCTTTTTCTGTGCCGTCCGTCGGCTCCTGCCGCCGCTGTCCGGGAAGGGTCTGCGCCGTACCTGCTGCCAGCCCGCTGCGCTGGATCGTCACGACTGGATAACCAAGCCCAGCTCTCCACAGCCTCCTCTGCGATGAGTTGCAGGTAGGTTTGAATCCACTCGTCGCCACTGTTAAATCCGTGAATCTTGATTTATGGTGTCCTTCAAATAATCGACAGAGACTGCAGAGGAACAATCAACAGGTGTTTACTGGATGAGGGTTACTCTAAAACTAAACAGTACAGATCCCTACTCAGGGTTTATATACAGGTGTGGTCACTGCGGTACTACAGTATACAGGAGCTGTAAAAAGTAGTTCTCCCCTTAAAGGTACATACACTACAACATCCATTTAGTTTCATGTGGGAAACACGAAATTCGGATAACACGACACCATCCCGCACCTGAGTTAAAATCCCCCCCTATGTCTTTGACATGGCCTTCAGTCACCTTCCCTTCTCCCAATTGCTGATCAGTGCCATTCTCTACTTCTGGGATGTATCTTCGTAGCAAAGGTGCGATATAATTGCAAGTTGTTGTGGCAGACTTAATGTTATTGGTAACAGCTTAGCATCTAAAATATTGATGTATTGCCCCAGGGCAGATCACGGCATGACTTCCATAGAAGTTTCATCTTCCATCTTAAAAATGATACCTGAATGTCATTTCGCTGCTGAGTAAATTGGAAATACATTTTTTAAAAGGGTATTTGGATGCTTTCAAGGATACATTTTTGAAGGGATTTTTTTTTCATTTTTGGGAGGTAAACATCTGAGCAGAGATAAGCGTTGTTTCTCTCGAGTGCGCTGTCACTACAGCTGCACTGTACAAGTTACCACAGAGATTGCCGGACACCTTGTAACTCACGTACCATTTTTTAAAAAGGGGCAGGTTTTCCCATAATGCATAAAGCATACCCATGGCAGAGGGAACAGAGGAAAGTTGGGCAGGGAAGATTAATTTAAATGGAGGGAAACTGTTTCCACAGGCAGGAGGGTCGGTAATCAGAGGACCCAGATTTAAGATAATTTGTGAAAGAACCAGATAGAAGACGAGGAGAAATTTCTTTACGCAGTGAGTTGTTAGGATCTCGAATGTACTGCGTGGAAGAAGATTCAATAGAAACCTTCAAAAGGGAATTGGCTACATACCTGGAAAGGAAAAAGTTACAGGACTATGGGGAAAGAGTAGGGAAGTGGGACTAATTGGATAGCTCTTTCAAAGAGCCAGCACAGGTACAATGGCCTCCTCCTCTGATTCTATGAAAATTGGGTGAGCTCTGTCATGTGCCTCATCATTTCCCACCGATTTTTCACTATGCACAGTGCCCAGGCGATGTTTTATGCTCAAAAGCTAAAGAGGAAAATCTGCCTGAATGATTTTTTCCTCAGTTTCCTCCCCATCTGTCCTGAAACTTGAGGTGTGTCGCTCACCAGGTACTGGCACCCCTCTGGTACCTCATCCAAGTAAACCAATGTTCACAAAAGGGTGTAACAGACTAGTCAGTTTAACCTCAGTAGTGGGGAAGCTTTTAGATACGATAATCCGGGACAAAATTAACAGTCACTTGGGCAAGTATGGATTAATTAAGGAAAGCCAGCATAGATTTGTCAAAGGCAAATCATGCTTAACTAACTTGATTGAGTTTTTTGATGAGGTAACAGAGAGGGTTAATGAGGGCAATGCGGTTGACGTGGTGTACATGGACTTGCAAAAGGTGACATAATAGGCTTGCCAGCAAATTTGAAGCCCATGGAATAAAAGGGACAGTGGCAGCATGGATATGAAATTGGCTAAGTGACAGGAAACAGAGTAGTGGTGAATGTTAGATCCGTGGTTCAGTGGATAAAGAATTACACGGATGCTGTATATAAACAAACAGGTCTTTACTGGAGGAGGATCATCTCTAGACTGGAGTACAGAGGCATGCGCACAGCTTATATACCGGTGTGGTTACTGCCGGTACTATAGTATACAGGAGCTGTAAAAAGTAGTTCTGACTTAAAGCACATACACTACAATTCCTCCCTTTTTAGATTAATAATACCCCCTTAATATTCAAATAACAATTACATTTGTACATGTACATTCAATAACAAAAAGTCCATTTATAGATTCAGTCTTTGGGGCGGCTTCCTGACCCTTTCGGGATAGCGCCTTTCCGGAGGTTCTTGTTCTTGGTGCAGAGGCAATTCTGACCCCTTTTCATCGGGTAGTTCATTGGGTTCCACTGCTACTGGGTCTGAAGTAGATGCTACCGGTATGTCGGGTTCATCCCCAGGTACTCGAGATATGGGGTTGACGCGTTCCTGTGACGCTAATATCTGATTGACGTGGTGTCTCACAATGTTCTCCCCGACATCCACTGTGTACATTAATGGCCCCTGCCTTGTACATATCGTTCCGGGTTGCCACTTCTCTGTTCGATAGTCACGGGCCAAGACTGGTTGCCCTACATTGAAGCTCCTTGTCGGCTTCTCGTTGATGTGCTGGAATTGTTTGTCCTCAACATTTCTTCGTACATTTGGTCTGAGCAAGTCCAGACGAGATCTCAACCTTCAGTTAAAGAACATCATGGCCGGGGTCTGGTTGGAAACTGCATGTGTCGCGTTTCGGTAGGCTAATAAGAAATTGTCCATCTTATGCTGTAGTGGAATTTCCTCATCGCACATGGCCTTTATCGCCTTCTTAAAGGTTTGTACGAACCTCTCAGCCAATCCATTGGTGGCTGGATGATACGGGGCGGATGTGTAATGCCTTACCCCATTCCTTTTCATGAATTTTTGGAACTCGTCGGACACAAACTGTGGTCCATTATCAGAGCAGATCTGCTCTGGCAAACCGTTTCTGGCAAATATGGTCCATAGGACCACAATCGTTTTTCTGTAGTGGTTGAAGACATCTTTATCACCTCAGGCCACTTTGAATGAGCATCCACTGCTATTAAGAACATTGAGTCCATGAATGGACCAGCAAAATCAATGTGCACCCGTTGCCATGGAGAGGAGGGCCACTCCCATGGGTGTAGAGGGCCATGTGGTGGTGCATTTTGGACCTTCTGGCATCCTAAGAAGCTCTTAGTTAGGTCTTCGATTTGTTGATCGATTCCCGGCCACCACACATAAGCCCTAGCAAGGCTTTTCATTTTCACTCCCCCCAGATGACCTTCATGTAGCTCCTTTAGCACTCTCTCCCTTAACTTGGGTGGAATCACCACTCTGGATCCACACATCATTGTCCCCTGGCACACTGACAGCTGTTCTCTTCTGGATGAGAATGCTGGCAACAGTGAGTCGCCATGTGTTGGCCATCCCCTCACCATCAATTCATATACCCGTGACAGCGTCGGATCATTGCGGGTCTCCTTCTCTATATCCGCATTTGTTACTGGCAATTTTTCAATTTTCGGCGAATAAAATATCTCAATAGGGTCCACTGCTGGTGCTTCCTCCACTGTAGGCAGTGGCAGGCGCGATAGCCCATCAGCGTTCCCATGCTGTTTCGTGCCTTTATATTCTATTTCATATTGATTCGCCCCTAGAAACAGGGACCATCTTTGTAACCGCTGTGCAGTCATTACTGGCACGCCCTTCTTAGGATTAAAGATGGAGACAAGTGGTTGGTGGTCAGTCAGCAAGGTGAACTTCTGCCCATGCAGATAATGGTTGAATTTTTTTACTCCCCATACTAGGCTGAGGGCCTCCCTGTCAATCTGGGCGTAGTTGCGCTCAGCTGAGGTTAGTGACCGAGACGCAAAGGCCACTGGCCTCTCCAACCCGTCTGGGAATTTGTGCGACAGCACCGCTCCAATGCCGTAGGGTGATGCATCACATGCCAAACGAATTGGTAGTGCTGGGTTGAAATGGGCCAACACCTCTTTTGATGTGATCAATTCTTTACACTTCTGGAAAGCTCGTCTACGTTCGTCATCCCACTCCCATGGTACCCCTGTTTGCAGCAGGGTGTTCAGCGGGTGTAGTACCGTAGACAAATTTGGTAAGAACTTGTGGTAATAGTTTACCAGCCCGAGGAACGACCTCAGTTGTGACACATTTTCCGGTGCTGGAGCCTTGACTACTGCCTCAATCTTGTCAGGTGACTTATGTAACCCCTCTTCATCGATGACGTGGCTGCAATACGAGATCTGTTTCTGGAAAATCTCGCACTTGTGGCGATTAGCTCGTAGCCCATATTCCTTTAATCTGGCGAGCACCTTCTCCAAGTTAGCGAGGTGATCACCGTCATTTTCGCCCGTGACCAAGATGTCGTCCAAATAACACTGGGTCCCTGGAATCCCTTGCAGGACCTGATCCATCGCCCTTTGCCAGATAGCCGGAGCCGAGGCTTCTCCAAACACCAGCCGGTTGTATTGATAGAGACTTTTATGGGTGTTGATCATAAGGTAATGTTTCGAAGCTTCTTCTACCTCCATTTGCAAGTACGCCTGGGCTAGATCAATTTTGGTGAAGCGTTTACCACCAGATAGCGAGGCGAAAATATCCTCAATTCGTGGAAGCGGATATTGCACCGTGTGAAGGACTGGGTTCACTGTCACCTTAAAATCCCCACAGATGCGGACCTTCTTTGGTTCCCCAGGCGTATTACTCAACGACCTCTTCATTACAGGGACGATGGGTGTAGCCCACTCGCTCCAGTCCACTTTGGACAGTACTCCTGAACGTTCCAACCCTTCCAGCTCTGCTTCAACCGCTGGTCTGATCGCATAAGGCACTGGTCTGGCCTTCAGAAACTTTGGGCTTGCATTATCCTCTATTTTAATTGTTGCTGTTATTCCTTTTAGTGTTCCTAGTCCCTCCTGGAACACTTCTTTCACGTCAGTTATCATTTTTGACAGTCATCCAGGTGTGACGTCATCATCCTTTTTGGCCTCCACCTTCAGTGCCTGTATGGAATGCCAATCTAAATGTATCTTCCGGATCCACTCACGTCCTAGCTGTGGTGGTCCTCCATTTGGCAATACATATATATCCATTTTAGGTATTTCCTGACCTTTATATGTCACTTTCACCCTTATTTTTCCTTTGGGGTAGACTTTTTGCCCCGTATACGTCTTCAAGACAATCTCTGTAGCTTTCAAGGGTATGTGTGAAAATAGCCGCTTGTAGTCTCTTTGATTTATGACTGTTAGAGCTGACCCTGTGTCCAATTCCATTTCCACTTGGACTCCGTCTATCTTGAGTGTAACCCAGATAGTCTGGTGATCCTCTATTTCGGTTACATTATGTAGTTTCAGACAACCCAGCTCCTTGCTTCCGGAGTCTGTGTCACTTTTCTGTTCGCCTGAACCACTGTCCATCAGCTGGTGTACCTTTTTGTACTTCTCCTGTGGAGATTTCTTACTGTTGGTTTTCTTCCCAGACCTGCAGACTCTTGCTATGTGTCCTGCTTTCCCACACTGTCTGCACACTTGGTCCTTGAACCAACAATCTTTCTGGTCATGTGTTGTTCTGCCACAGCGATAGCACTTCCCTGTTCCATAGGTCATTTTGTTGGTGCCGTATTCTTGCGGTCTCCGTTGTATCTCTGCAGCGCCCCTTGTGGCTGCTTCGTGTGATAGTGCCATATTGAAAGCTTTGTCCAGCGTAAGGTCCTTTTCTGATAGAAGCCGTTTCTGGGTTCCTTCACTTTGTAGCCCACACACAAACTTGTCCCTTAACATGTCTGCTAGTCCCACTCCAAACTGGCAGTATTTCGATAGCTTGCGCAGTTCCGTTAGGTACTCAGCATTGCATTCGTCTTTGTGTTGGTTCCATTTATGGAATTTAAATTGTTCTGCTATCAGCAGCGGTGTGGGGCTTAAGTGGTCCTGTAGGATTTCTACTGTGCTTCCAAAATCCTTGTTTACCGGCTTCTCTGGGGTTATTAGATTTCGCAGTAACCCATAAGTTTTTGCACCCATGGAATTTAACAGAACCAGTGCTTTATTAGCATCTGGCACTTCATTCGCCCTGCAGTACACCTCAATACGTTCCACATATGTCGCCCAATCTTTGACTTCATTGTCGAACGTAGAGATACTGCCACTCTTCGGCATCCTTGGTTGTGCATTAACTATCCCCAATGACGCCTCCCACGCTTCCCCTTCTTCTCCGCTGGCACAAAATGGCGTCTCCCGCGCTTTCCTTCCTTCCCGCGCTCGCCCGTCTTCTCCGCTGTGGCTTCGCAAAATGGCGTCTCCCGCTCTCTTCCTCCTTCTCCGCAGCTCAATGGCGCCTCCCGCGCTCTCCCTGCTTCTCCGCGGCTCAATGGCGCCTCCCGCGCTCTCCCTGCTTCTCCGCGGCTCAATGGCATCTCCCCTTGCTTCGCCCCGCAGACCCTGATCAGCCCGTGATCCCTGGCTGTGCTCTGCGCATTCTTCTCTTGATATTTGTCGACGCCGCTCAGTCTAGAACCTGGCTGTTTATTACCCTCTCTCTCTCCGGTTTGCAGTATTTTTCCTCGACGCCGCTTGGTGATCAATCCCCGGCTGCGCCCTGCTCTCTTCACCCTCTTTCTTACCCCGTCGACGCTACCCGGCTCTCTCTCTCTGCCGTCGGTCGGCTCCAGCCGCCACTGCTCGGGAAGGGTCTGCTCTGGACCTGTCGTCGGTCTCTTACTGCTCGTTGTGGCTGGGGAACCAAGCCCGGCTCTCCACAGCCTCCCCAGCGAAGTTGGATCTCTGCCTGACTGCTGGGCGGTTGCTCGCGGTCGACGCCCGTGTTCCTGGACTCAACTATTTTTTTTGTTTTTTTTTGTTTAATGTTGCAGGTAGATTCGCATCAACACTCGTCGCCACTGTTAGATCCGTGGTTCAGTGGATAAAGAATTACACGGATGCTGTATATAAACAAACAACAGGTCTTTACTGGAGGAGGGTCATCTCTAGACTGGAGTACAGAGGCATGCGCACAGCTTATATACCGGTGTGGTTACTGCCGGTACTACAGTATACAGGAGCTGTAAAAAGTAGTTCTGACTTAAAGCACATACACTACAGTGAAGAGTTATTTTTTGGACTGGAGGAAGTACACGGCGATGTTCCCCAGGGTTCGGTACTAGGGGCACTGATTTTCTTGATATATATTAATGACTTGGACTTGGGTGTACAAGGCACAATTTCAAAATTTGCAGATGACACAAAACTTGGAAGTATAGTGCACAGTGAGGAGGATAGTGATAGACTTGAAGAGGACATAGACAGGCTGGTGGAATGGGTGGACACGTGGCAAATGAAATTTAATACAGGAAAGTGTGAAGTGATACATTTTGGTAGAAAGAATGAGGAGAGGAAATATAAACTAAAAATTACAATCCTAAAGGGGGTGTATGAACAGCGGGACCTTGGGATATATATCCACAAATCACTGAATGTGGCAGGGCAGGTTGAGAAAGCGGTTTAAAAAGCATACGGGATCCTGGGCTTCATAAATAGAGGCTATGGGGGGGATTTTAACTCAGGTGCGGGATGGTGTCGTGTTATCCGAATTTCGTGTTTCCCACACGAATCTAAATAGATGTGGGAGATTGATGCAATTTTAACTTAAGTGGCCAATTGATTTCCAACGTGTGGGAAGCCTTTGCAAATGGGTTTTTCATGACTGAAAGTCCCCTCCGATGACGTCATCATTGCTGCTGCATTTAAGGTCCACAGCAAGCCTTGCTTCTTCTGCAGGCTTCCAAGCTTTCTCCGTTTGGTATCAGAGGGACCTGCAGGAAAGAAGACAAGTGGAAGGGCCAGAGCAGCTCCTCGCTTTGACGAGGCGGCACTGCAGGCATTAGTCGATGGGGCTTGGGCCAACAGGGAGGTGCTCTTCCCTTCATCAGGGAGGAAGAGACCTCCCACTCAGACCAAGGCTGTGTGGATGCAGGTGGCTGAGGAGGTCAACTCCTTGGGAGTCATCCACAGAACCTGGATACAGTGCAGGAAAAGATTTCACGACTTCAGCGCACTGGCAAAGTGAGTATGAATTTCCCATTGTTGTGTCGGTACCTTTCTACCTAGACACAATTTAGGACTCAGAACTCAGAGATTCAAACATAAAGTGCTTTATTCAGGAAGGACAGGAAGTTCTGGAACGTTCCGAACAAAGAGAGCTGAACTTAACCAAGAGAACACCCAACCATTTATCTGCTGTGACAGCGCCACCACAGGTGGGAGGAGAACACACAATACATAACATATTCCTCCCTCTTAAATGAAAGGTCCACATTATTGCTCAACAGGTAAGTTACTTTCAATGCACTCACTAACCAAGGGTAGAGGTAGACTGCCTCAAACCCTGACTTTACCCTGGGGTTTATTCTGCCCCAGCCTTGTGGGTAAGTCACTAAGCCTACAGATCCAAGCGTCTTGGAGGCCACCACTCCCTGACAGGATACCGGCGGTCATCGCTGGCTTGCACAGCAGTAGGCATTGACACAGGCCTGGATGGAGAAGGCGCCCGTGTCAGTAGAAAGTCAGGAGTTTGTACAGGTGGAACAGTCTCTATGACTTCCTGTGTTGGAGAAGAGCACTGTGGCAAAGGATGCTGGTTTGCGGTATCATCCGGAAACAGTTCAGGCCAATCAGCCGTTGGAGCCCCTGTGGCTGTCTCTGCTGCTAGCAACAGTTGATCTGTGTGTCTTCTCCAGACAACGTCCTCAGCAGTCTCAACCGTGTAAGATACAGGGCCCGTCTGTGCGATCACCGTAGCAGGAACCCATTTCGGTCCAGTGTTGTAGTTTCGAGCTAGGACGTGCTCTCCAGGGTGAAACTGTCTCTCCTTGGCTCTTTTCTCTCTCTTTTCAACTTGAGCTTGTTGTTGACAATGGACAACCTGTTCTGCCCTTGAAGGTTTGAGTAAGTCAAAACTTGTCCGCAACTGCCTCTTCATCATGAGCGAAGCGGGGAAGTTTTGGTTGTGGCATGCGGCTCGTTCCTGTAGGACAACAGGAAGCTGTTCAGATGTTGGTGGATGGAGCCCTGACCTAGCGATGCCTTCAAGGCGTGCTTCAAAGTTTGCATGAACCTTTCTGCCTGGCCATTGGTAGAGGGATGATAGGGCGCAGACCTGATGTGTTGGACACCATTCACATGCAGGAAGGTTGCAAACTCTTGTGATACAAATTGTGGACCGTTGTCACTTATGAGTTGTTCCGGTGAGCCATAACGGCTGAACATCTCACCAAGTTTCTCAATTGTTTTCTCTGCTGTGGTAGACCTCATCACAGTGACCTCCGGCCACTTGCTACGAGTGTCCACAACCACCATAAACATCTTCTCTTCGAAAGGACCGGCGAAATCCACATGTACTCACTGCCACACTTCTGCAGGCCAATCCCAGGGGTGTAGGGTTGCCAGCTATGGAACATTCCGGACCCTTTGACATGGGGAACATGTTTTGGCTTTCTCCTCAATATTCCCATCGAGACCTGGCCACCAGAAGTAGCTTCTTGCCATTTCCTTCATCCGAACCATCCCACTGTGGCCTGTATGAAGTTGTTGCAGTATAGGTTCCCTCAGAGGTGGCGGAATGATGACACGGCATCCCCAAAGAAGACAACCTGCCTGGATGGAGAGCTCATTTCTTTTTGAAACGTAAGGTTTCAAACTAGGAGAATCTCCTATCGCTCTCCCTCGAATGACATTGTCCATTACCTCAGACAGGACTGGATCGTTGCGGGTGTACCATCGCACCTGAACTGCTGTGACAGGTGCTCCCTCCACTTGTCTAAAGTAGAAGATGTCTATCCGACGAGGCTCTGGGGGAGTAACAGGCAAGGGTAGCCTCGAGAGACGGTCTGCGTTGCCGAGCAAGTCTGATTTGCGATATTTGATGTCGTATGTGTGTCCTGACAACAGTAAAGCCCACCTTTGCATCCTGCTTGCAGCAAGGGATGGAATTCCGGTGTGGGGCCCGAAGATTGAAGTCATTGGCAGTGGTCTGTCAGGAGTGTGAACCGTCTCCCAAACAGGTACTGATGAAATTTTCGAATTCCAAAAACGATTCCCAAGGCCTCGCTCTCAATCTGTTCATAGTTACTCTCGGCCTTGTTCAAGGTGCGTGATGCAAAGGCGATAGGTTTCTCTTCACCAGAGGGCATGATGTGGGATATGACTGCTCCCACACCATATGGTGACGCATCACATGCTAGCTGCATGGGTAGCTTTGGGTCAAAGTGTGTCAGGACCTCCGATTTCAGCAATGCTTTCTTTGCTTGGGCGAAAGCTTCATTGCACAGTTCAGTCCATTTCCATGTTTTGCCTTGACATAGCAACTGATGTAACGGCTTCAGCAATGTTGCTAAGTCTGGAATAAACTTCCCATAGTAGTTAAGTAGCCCCAGAAATAAACGTAACTGGCTCACATTCTGGGGTGCTGGGGCCTCCACGATCGCCTTGACCTTTGACGGCACCTTATGCAGGCCAGTAGCATCAATCACATGCCCCAGGTACTCAACTGAAGACGGAAAGAATTCACATTTGTCTTTACGAACTCTGAGTCCGTACTCTTTCAGTCGTTGTAGTGTCGCATCCAAGTTCAGAAGATGATCCTCCTCATTTGTCCCAGTGACAAGGATGTCGTCCAGGTAGCACTGGACTCCTGGCAGTCCACTCAAAATCTGATCCATTGCCCTTTGGAATAGAGCAGGGGCCAACGTAATTCCAAACGGAAGGCGGCAGTACCTGTATAGCCCCTTGTGTGTCACAATTGTCAGCAGCTCCTTTGATTTGTCATCGACATGCATTTGTAGATAAGCCTGGCATAAGTCTATTTTGCTGAACTTTTGTCCTCCGGCCAGGCCCGTAAAAAGATCATCAATGAGGGGAAGAGGGTACTGTTCCGCAGACAGCACCGGGTTAATAGTCACTTTAAAATCCCCGCAGATTCGAACAGATCCATCCTTTTTCAGGACAGGAACAATGGGTGTGGCCCATTTGCTCATGCTCACAGGCTCCAGGACTCCATTCTCAACTAAGGCCTCCAAGTTAGCCTCAACTTTTGGCCTAATTGCATAGGGTACAGGTCGGGCTTTGTGAAACTTCGGCTTGCTGTCAGGTTTAATGTCCAGTCTCATGCTGATCTATTTCATGCTCCCAAGTTCCCCATTGAAGAGTTCTGCATGTTTGTTTAACACTGCAGTCAGACCTGACTCCGCTTTTGACATCATGCGGACTGCAGGCCAGTCCAGCGTGATTTTCTCTAGCCACGCATGTCCCAGTAGCGATGGGTAATTTCCCTTTACCACATATAGTGGCAGTTTCACAGTCTGTCCGTTCAATTTAACTGTCGCCTCAATGGCACCTCTCATGGCCACAGGTTCGCCGATATACGTCTTTAGCACAATGTTTGTTGGCTGAAGGGTAAGATGCTTTAGCATTTTGTTGTAGACAGTGTCTGAAACAAGGGACACAGCTGCGCCTGTGTCCACCTCCATCCGCACTGATTGTCCCTCCACCAGTGGTGATACCCAGTAGCCATTTGAACCACCTGCAACCATCAGTATGTGCACCTCTTCCTCCTCAGAGGTGTCACTCCCCTTTGTTTCGCTTGTTCCATCATACTGCACTGAATGAACACTCCTTTTCCTCTCTTGTCCAAATACAGACATTTTGCTTTCATGCTTCCCAGCTCTGTCTGTTCTTTTTTTACCTCTATAGGCGCGTTCAATGTGACCCTTTTTGCCACAATTTCGGCATTCCAGCTCCGTACACCAGCAGTCATTAGCGTGATGGCCCGTTTTCCCACAATGGTAACATGTGCCGTTCCGCGCACCTTTAGGCTCAGACGACACCTTGTGAACTCTCCCTGTTGAACTCAACTGGTGAGCCTCCTTCTCCGCCATTTCCATGGAGACACTAACTTCAATGGCCTTTTCAAGAGTAAGGTTGTCCTCAGTAAGAAGGCGCTTCTGTGTGGCAGCATTTTGCAGACCACACACGAGTCTGTCTCTAATGGTGTCCTTCAGCACCTCCTTGAACTCGCAGTGTTCTGACAACCTTTTTAAAGCAGCAATAAACATCGTCACTGATTCCCCCTCCTCTTGATTCCGTTTGTGAAATCTAAATCTCTCAGCAATAACCAGAGGTTTTGGTGAAAAATGTGCTCCAAGAATTTCCACTAGTTGCTTATATGTTTTAGTTCCTGGCTTATCTGGCTGCACAAGGCTGTGAAGTAAATTGAATGTCTTCCGCCCCATTACACTCAAAAAGGTAGGCACGACCTTTTCATTTGCCACCGCATTCGCCAATACAAAATAGTTAAAACGTTCCGTATATGCGCTCCATTGCTCCACATTTTCATCAAAATCACCGATGTTTCCTAATATAGTAGCCATCTCACGTTTCAAATTAAAATTTCTGTTTACTCACTGCCGTAACGTTAATGTGATGCTGCAATCTCTGTTCCGAGTGTTTTGTAGTCGAAAACAAGAAAGTTCCCACAACGCAGATTCATCCGATCCTCGTCGCCACTTGTTGTGTCGGTACCTTTCTACCTAGACACAATTTAGGACTCAGAACTCAGAGATTCAAACATAAAGGCCTAGAAATTCGGTGGGCTTTGCGCCCAGTTACAGCCCAAAGAGGACTTCTGCGCCAGTAGGGGTGGTAGCGCTGATTTTGAGGGCCGCGGTAATGGCGGCGGTAGCCGGTAGCGCTGCGCCGGCACCGATGACGTCATCGGTGTGCGCAGTGCCCCGGTTCCACCCCGCTACCGCCCCGACCCCCATCTTCAGTAGCGGCCGCCTCTTCCGTGGCGGCCGCTAACAACATCGGGAGACCGGGTCCTTACTGCAGCCTTAGCGGGGCGCTTTAAGGTGGAGGTGCGGCCGGCCGCTTTTTCGGCGGCCGCCTGCCCGCACCTCCTTCCCCGGCCTCCTCCACCACCCCCCCCGTGGCGTTGCCGGCTGGTTTCCGTGGAGCCCGGCACTTCTCCGTTGTGCCGGGCTCTTTTGCCGGCACTCGCGATCGGGGCTCCGGCCGTTGCAGGCACCTCCTCCTTAAGAGAAGGAGGAGGCCTGCAGTACCGCAGCCTGCCGCACCGCATCGGGTGGCGCAGCAGCAGCTAGAGTGCTGAAATTCAGTTTCAGCGCCCCAAGCGGGGGCGGGCACACCCTGGAATAGCGCCCGGTTCCGACTTGGGGCGCTAAAACTGAATTTCTGACGGTCGCAACTGGCTCCGCGCCCAGCGCTAACTTTTGGGCGCTAGCCAGCTGGCGGGCCCAAACTGAATTTCTAGGCCAAAGTGCTTTATTCAGGAAGGACAGGAAGTTCTGGAAAGTTCCAAACAAAGAGAGCTAAACTTAACCAAGAGAACACCCAACCATTTATCTGCTGTGACAGCACCACCACAGGTGGGAGGAGAACACACAATACATAACACCCATCACCCTCAATCTGATCCCCATTGCCTTTCCACACCAGCACTTAGCTTTTGCAATCTCTTCCTCCACATCCCACTTGACACTGACATCCATACACCCTAACCCATTCCCTCTCTCTCTCTATGCTCACATTCGCATAACTAATCCGCCATGCAGCCCTCACACTCCCTATCACTCTGCTGCTTTGAACACAACTGACAACCCACAGAGAGGGCCCTTGGTCTTGCAACCTCAGTCCATCTTTGTCTCCTAAGTATCTATGCTATGCAATCTCTACACTCACTCCTTCATTCTCACTCAACCTCCACTTGTCTCCCTCATTGCAGGAAAAGAGAGCTCACAACAAAAGAGAGCGAGCCAGGACAGGAGGAGGGCCACCCTCAATAGCCCACCTGATCCCCTGGGAGGAGGCTGCCCTGGAAATCATCGGCATTGAGGATGATTCGCGCGTGGGGCCGGACAGACGGGTGCAACACAGCAAGCTGGTGACAGAAAAGTTTCCCATCTCTCTCTTTGACATTGCATGGGTCGCTGATAATGATTGTGAAGCTGTTACAGATGCACTTATGAGCATCTGCAAAAAGCTATGTGCATGTAGCCTTTGCATCACATCTCTGACTCTTTCCTTTACTCCCCCACAGGACCATCACAAGCATCTGTTCCCCTCTGAGGGCGCAGCATCAGCAGAATTCAGCGCACCCAGCACCAGCGCAGACACTCACACCTCGGTGGGACCTTCGGGACATAGAGTAGTGTTGTCACCTGGTGTATTACAGCTTACCAATGAGCATCAGCAGATTGCGGAGACAGGGACAGCAGTGGAGAGTCCTAGTCGGAGGGCACAGGACTCTGCCAGCTCGGCTCAGCAGCATGTCGACCCTCTGCCTCTGGGTCCATCCATAAGATCAGAGGTGATGGAACTCCAGGCACAGATGCAGGAGTCTCTGGCAGGTTTTGTCTCCAGGGTCGCTGCGAGTGTGGAGCGAATGGAGGAGTCCATAGCGAACATGAGCAGAGCCTTCGTGGAGTCATTGGCGCATGAACGCATCACCACGGGAAGGATGGCTACCTCCATGGGAACGCTTGCTACCTTCATGGTAAGGCTGGCTACCGTACAGGAGAGGATGGCTACAGTAGAGGAGAGGAGGGCTACGGCCATGGAGGAGGTTAGTCGTCAGGGTATGGAAAACATGGTCATTGTTCAGAATAGAATGACATCTCTTGAGGAGCGATGGGCATCTATTGAACAGAGAAACCAGACCTTCATGGAAGTCCTTCTGAGTAGGACTGCCATTGCAGATACGGGTCCCCATGGCCCCCCTGATGTGCAGCAAGGTGCTCTCCAGTCACTTGCAGGCACGGAGGGGGACCTGACCCATGTGAGGGAGGTTGGTGGCAGACCTCAAAGAAGTGGGGTTTCCTCTCCAAGCGCTCACACTTCAATACCACGGCAAAGCCCTCGGTCAGAGCCCCACCGGGGTCCACACCCAAGTGAGATAGACGTCTCAACCCCTGCACAGCCGCAGGAGCAGCAGACTGTTGACAAGCCCTCACAGGCTCGCAACCCCAGAGGATGCCCGCCAAAGGTGGCGAGACAGGAGCAGCAGGAAAGTGAGCAAGGGGCCTACACATCTACTGAAGCCACAGGGGAACTACTACGTAGGAGCATGCGTAAGAGGAAGATAAAGCACAAGTAGTCACAAGGGTAGTCACTTGGGTGAAATTTGATGTATTGTTAGAAAAAGCCATCAGATTAATAATGTCAATAAAAAATCTGATGGCTAATGCTGTAGTTGTGGCGTGTGTCACTTCGCAAGTGGGACTTTCACATTGAGGGCTTAGGATTACTTGCAATTTTCAGTATGCTGGTCAAATGGCTAGGAATCCGCAGGTTCTTGGCCATTGTCGATGCTCAGGTAAGAAGCTGCGAGGAAAAAGTGTTTGATTGACTAGGCTAAGCAAATCTGGGCAGGATGAGTGCATTCCTTGCAACCCGCTCAACAATGTTCTCGCGTAATGCTGCCGCTGGTTGATGGGCCTCTGCAGGATGTTCATTTTCACCCTCCTCCTCCTCCTCCTCCTCCTCCTCCTCTTCCTCATCTGAGGAGGATATGTGAGGAGCCACTTGGTCCTCAGGAATCTGCAAGCCACGACACTGTGCCATGTTGTGAAGTGCACAGCAATCCACGATGATTCTGGAGACCCTGGCTGCTGAGTACTGTAGGGCTCCACCTGATCTAGCCAGGCATCTGAAGCGCATCTTCAGCAAACCGATGGTTTGTTCGATAATGGATCTGGTGGAAATGTGGCTGGAGTTGTAGTGCTCCTCATCTTCGTTGGCTGGCCTCCTCAATGGCGTCATCAGCCACGTCCTCAAGGGATAGCCCTTGTCTCCAAGTAGCCATCCGTTAAGTTGGTCTGGTGGACTGAATAGCGGAGGCACACTAGACTGGTGCAGTATGAAGGAGTCATGGCAACTGCCAGGGTACATGGCACAAACATGCAAAATCTCCTTCTTGTGGTCACACACCAGCTGAACGTTGAGGGAGTGGAAGCCCTTGCGGTTGACAAAAATACCTGGATTACGATGGGGTCCCCTAAGGGCCACATGTGTGCAGTCAACGATGCCCTGCACCCTTGGCAAGCCTGCCAGATGAGCTAATCCATCCGCTCACGCCGTGACACTTGCTCAATCCTTGGTGAAATGGATGTGATTGTGCACGATGGGCAAAGAGGGCATCGGTTACCTGTGTGATGCAAGCGTTTGCAGCCGCCTGGGAGATGCCGCTGATATCTGCTGCTGATCCCTGGAATGAGCCTGAGGCAAAAAAGTTGAGTGCGGTGGTGACTGAGATGGCCACTGATAATGCTTGTCCACCTGGTCCTCTGGGCAGCAGGTCTTGCTGTAGCTTTGCGCAGATGTCAGTCACTACCTCTCGCGAAAGTCGGAGCCGCCTTTGGCACTGCTGCTCAGACATGTTGAGATAGGTGACCCTGTGTCTGTAGACCCTGTTTGGGGGGTATCTCCTGCACTGACGGGCTTCCAGGCGCTGGCCCCTTCTGACCTGTGCAGCTTCAGGTGGGTGAGCAGCAGGCTGGCGCTCCTGCTGCTGCTGCTGTTGCTGGTGCTGCTGTTGTTCCTGGTTCTGCTCATGCCGCGGCTGGTGCTCGAGCTCCTCTAATGCCCAGATGGGAAGGAAATAAATGGCTCCCATGCTTCTGGTATGTGCCTCAGTTGAGGAAGCGCTGAGTGAAGGTGGCGAGAGGGGTTTCCCAGGAGGCCACACTGGAGATGGGTGTGAGGCTGCAACCTTCCACAGGTGTGGTTAATCCTTGTAAAAGTTGCCCCAGGCCTGAGACCAGTAAGTCCTGCCACCTGCAAATGATGGCTGATCAAATCTCCTCTTTAATGGTTGACCTGCAGTTTATAGTCAGCAATCCAATAGTGCTCCCGCCAGGTTTCACATTCGTGATTCCCACCAGGCATGTTTTACATGGGAAAAGGGTTAAAGTTGCAAGGGCCTGTTAAAATAGCATTATAGAGGTTATTTAGTGGTAATTAAGGGCCTTAAAGATCAGTCCCGCCTGTTGGATGCAGGACGGAGTCGGGACCATCAGACACGACTGAGTTAAAATTGCTCGGAGTCGGGGGGGGGTCCCGCACGCCAGTTTTTGCGATTTTAACTCCCCGCACGCCTCCAAACCCAACTCCACGGCTCAATGAAAGTCGAGCCCATAGAGTACAAAAGCAAGGAAGTTATGATGAAACTTTACAAAACACTGGTTCGCCTCAACTGGAATTTTGGCCTAGAAATTCACTGGCCTTAGCGCCGCTTTTGAGGCGCTAGAGGGCCTAGCGCCGAAGTTATGGCCAGTTTAGAAATTGACAGGGGCCCTAAATCGGCGTTAGGCCGGTAGCGCTGCGCCGGCACCAATGACGTCATCGGTGTGCGCAGCGTCCCGGTTGCCATGGTAACCCGCCCGAACTCGGAAATTGAGTTGCGGCCGCCTCGCCCGTGGCAGCCGCAAGCAACGTTCTGGCAGAGGTGCCTTACAGAACTTTGCGCCGGCGCATTAAAGGCCCCGCGGCAGCCGGCCGCTTTCCCGCCGGCCGCCTGGCCGCAGCTCCCTCCCCGGACTTCCCCCCCCCCACCCCCGGAACAGAAGCAAGCCCGGCACTTGTCCGAGGTGCCGGGCTCATTTTTAAAAAGATAATCGCGGGCCGCGGCCGGGTGCAGGCAGCTCCTCCTTAACGGAAGGAGGAGGCCTGCACTTCCCGAGCCTGCCGCACCGCAGCGGGCGCCGCAGCGCCGGAATAGCGCCGCAATGCGGCACGTGGCGCCAGTTTTGAGGCGCTGAGACCCCTCAGTAGCGCCGGCAGCCATTTGGGCGCGGCGCTACTGAATTTTTGGCGCGCGCAGGGGGACTTAGCGCCGGCACTAACTTCCGGCGCTAAAGCCCTCGCTGCGCCAAAACCGAATTTCTAGGCCTTTGTGTCCAATTCTGGGCACCACACTTTAGGAAGGATGTGAAGGCTTTAGCGAGGGTGCAGAAAAGATTTACAAGAATGGTTCCAGGGATGGGGGACTTCAGTTACGTGGTTAGACTGGAGAAGCTGGGGTTGTTCTCCTTACAGCAGAGAAGGTTGAGAGGAGATTTGATATAGGTGTTCAAAATCATGAGGGGTCTAGACAGAGTAGATAGAGAGAAACTGTTCCTATTGGCGGAAGGTTTGAGAACCAGAGGACACAGATTTAAGGTGATTGGCAGAAGAGCCAAAGGCGACATGAGGAAGAACTTTTTTTTGCAGCGAGTGGTTAGGATCTGGAACGCGCTGCCTGAAAGGGTGGCGGAGGCAGATTCAATCATGGCTTTCAAGAGGGAATTGGGTAAGTACCTGAAGGGAAAAAATTGCAGGGGTACGGGGAAAGGAGGGGGCATGGGATTAGCTGAAGTACACTTGCAGAGAGCTGGCATGGGCTCAACTGGCCGAATGGCCTCCTTCTGTGCTGTAACCATTCTATGATTTTATGTGTGATGCTGAAGAGTGACCGTTAGGAAGCAGTTTGAGTGAGGAGGGTGGGGCACCTCACAAGCCCAATTCATAGCATCCCCACACAAACCTACATTTCCCAATAGGGAACTCTGGCTAAAATTTTAACACACCTTTGAACATAGACACTGGCTTTTACAATTATAAATCCCCTACTGATGGCCTTAGGTGAGATCAGCAAACTCAGCACAGACCACAGTCTACCTGCTCTGCGTGGATCACAATTACACTGGACAGTGCACTTAGCATTGGGCCATGAAGCAAACTAAACTAACAGTGCACTGACCTGTGGGGCTCGATTTTAATGGAGGAGGCGGGTTGAGGGCGGGTCCGCTGCTCGGCGGCTTTCCGACCCACTCCCGGCTGCCGCCTCCCATCACTTACTATTTTGGCTTGATTGGCCTCGTTACGGCCGACATGCGGGTCCCTCCAGGCAACTGCTTGGAGACTGTCAGTTTCTCACGTCGTTTGAATGAAAATTTAAAGGGGCCAAGTTCCCTTTGGAAAAAATGTCAATGGGATGGATTGGTGCTGTATTATATAGAAAGGAGAGTTGACAGCGTCTGCTCTGAACAAAATTTAATGAATGAAATTGCTGGTCATATTATTCCAGAAAGATATTTATGATTTCTTTATATATCAATTTATTATCTGACTATGAAATGAAAAAGATGCCAGATTTGTTCCAATCATTGGCTTAGTGATATTAATGCTTTTTTCTCTTAAAGGTGCTGGCTGCTGCAGGAACGGCAGCCCCAGGAACTAAGGCGGCATCCAGGTTCAATAAGGGCTCTCTCCATGCTCTTGTTGAGGGAGTTCGAGGACGTCAGGAGTGTCTCTTCCCTGGAAGCGAAAGGAGGAGGCTTCCTCAGCAAACCAAGGCAGCTTGGTTGCAAATTGTTGAGGAGGTAGGATGCAGGCCTGATATATGTGTTTCCCAGTTGTTAATAAAGTACTCGTGTTAATTCTACGATATCGCCTCTTTGAGTCCTTGTTCCACTTAATGGATTTATCACATTTGGCGACGAGGTAACTAAAGGACCCTGAATAATGAAGAAAAGTCTGCCGGGATGTTTAAACAACAAAATTACGAGCTACGGTTAACTACCAGTTGGAAGAGAGCATGGCTGCCACAGTAGGAACGGTCTCCGCTTTTGATATTCAAGCACAAACTTGGGAGGAATACTGTGAAGTGTGGGGTTATTTTTTCAAAGCAAATGAAATAAATGGTGCCGGAAAAAGGAAAGCCATTCTGCTTAGTTCAGTGGGAAGCCAGACCTACAGTTTGATGAGGAATCTGCTCAGTCCTGAAAAGCCTGGAGACAAATCATTTGGTGAATTAGTGGCCTTGCTAAAAGGGCATTTCAACCCTAAGCCTAGTGAGATTGTACAGCGGTTCAAGTTTAATTCAATGAACAGAAAAGAGGGAGAGAGCGTAATGGACTATGTAGCGGTGTTGCGTAAATTAGCACAAGATTGCAATTATGGGAACAACCTGAAGGAAATGCTGCAAGATAGACTAGTTTGCGGAATTATGGACGACCGAATGCAACGTAGATTATTATGTGAGACTGGGCTTACTTATGAAAAAGCATTGGAACTTGCTCAAGCCATAGAGACAGCGAACTGAGATGTAAAAGAAATACAGGGTTCAGACAGGGCTAATGCTACGCAAGTTGCAGGTCAGGTTGTTGTGCACAAGTTGAACATGCGTCAGAACCCGCAACATGAGCATGTGAAGGCATGTTATAGATGCAAGGGCGATCACCTGGCGAGTGAATGCCGGTTTCTGGAGGAAAAGTGCTACAAGTGTGGGAAACAAGGACACATAAAACGAGCTTGCAGGGCAAAATCACCTGTGGAGGAATCCAAACCAAAAGGGGGAGGACAGCAAAACCAAGGGAGAGAAGTGAAAAAACATGGAGCACACCACATCAGCGGGGAAGCTGAGGAAGAAGAAGACATGTTCATAATGTATAGCATGTTAGAGAACATTCCAAAAGTGGCTCCTATCATATTGCAACTGAGAGTAAATGACTCTAAGGTGAACTTTGAAGTGGATACAGGGTGCGGCATGACCATAATGAACAAGGCAGAGTACTCAAAATTGTGGAACCGTGCAAAAGTTCCAGAGTTAAAGCCTTGCTCCCTGCATCTTAAAACATATACAGGTGAACGAGTAGCGATATTAGGTACAGCTAAGGTAACTGTGCAACACAGGGACACAGTGGAACAGCTACCTGTAGTTGTAGTATTGGGTACCGGACCAAACCTGTTAGGTCAGGGCTAGATAAAAGGACTTAAATTAGACTGGGGGGCAGTACATCAAATAGATGCGGGCAAACAGTTGACTTTGCAAGAAGTGTTGAGTGAACAAGAGAATGTGTTCAAGGAGGAACTTGGCACATTTAATGGCCCCCCAGCTAAGATTTATGTAGACAAGGAGGCACCGCCAAGGTTTTTTAAACAACGACCTGTGCCTTATGCCATGAAGCCAAAGGTAGAGGCTGAGCTTGACCGTCTATTGAGAGAGAACATACTGGAGCCAGTGAAATATTCGGAATGGGCAGCTCCCATAGTACCTGTTTTAAAACCAGACAATTCGGTAAGACTCTGTGGAGACTATAAATTGACAGTCAATCGGATGTCCAAACTAGAGCAGTATCCTATTCCCAAAACAGAGGATCTCTTTGCGAACCTGGCTGGAGGAAAGAAATTCACAAAGTTGGATATGAGTCATGCCTACTTGCAGATTACACTGGATGACGAATCAAAGATGTATGTCACCATAAATACAAGCAAGGGCTTGTTTACATATAACCGCTTACCGTTTGGTGTCTCATCTAGTCCAGCTATCTTCCAGAGGACAATCGAAGGTGTACTGCAAGGGATTCCACATGTTTCCATCTATCTGGATGACATTCTGGTGATGGGAAGAACCGACCAGGAGCATCTGAGCACTCTGAGAGAGGTACTACAGAGATTGGAGAGGGCAGGGTTCCGGCTCAAGAGGAGTAAGTGCACTTTCCTGGGGAATAAGGCAGTGTTCCTGGGACACAGAGTGGACACCACCGGGCTCCATCCACTCAAGGAGAAGGTACAAGCACTGCAGGATGCCCCTGTTCCTACAAATGCACGGTGGCATAGTGGTTAGCACTGTTGCCTCACAGCGCCAGGGACCCGGGTTCGAATCCGGCCTCGGGTGACTGTCTGTGTGGAGTTTGCACATTCTCCCCGTGTTTGCGTGGGTTTCCTTCGGGTACACCGGTTTCCTCCCACAGTCCAAAGATGTGCGGGTTAGGTTGATTGGCTATGATAAAATTGACCCTTAGTGTTAGGGGGATTAAATACGTGGGGTTACGGGGATAGGGTGGGATATGTGTTGGTGTAGGGGTTACGGGGATCGGGTGGGATATGTGTCGGTGCAGGCTCGATGGGCCGAAATGGGCTCTATCTGCACTGTGAGGTTTCTGTGATTCTATGAAATGTGGCTGAGTTAAAAGCTTACCTGGGACTGTTGAACTATTATAACAGGTTTTTACCAAACTTGTCAACAGTGTTAGTACCTCTTCACAAACTACTGTGCAAGGAGACACAGTGGCAGTGGGGAGAGGAGCAGGGGGTTTCATTTGAACAGTCCAAGAAACTGATGCTGTCGTCGAATGTGCTGGTTCACTACAATGCAGAGAAAGGCATCATTCTCTCTTGTGACGCTTCACCTTATGAAGTGTGGGCAGTTCTTTCACACTGCATGGAAGATGGAAATGAAAGACCAATAGGGTTTATGTCCCGAACTCTAACACCAGCGGGAAAAAAATATACCCAGTTAGACAAAGAGGGGTTAGCAGTAATGTTTGGGTTACAGAGGTTCCACAAGTACATATATGGCAGGAAGTTCACCATATGCACCGATCATAAACCTCTCCTCTCTCTTTTCAATGAAATGAAAGCAGTTCCACAGATGGTGTCACCCCAGATCCAGAGGTGGGCAGTGACGTTGAGGGCATATGAGTATGTCATCGTCTACAAGGCGGGCAAGTACCATGGGAACACAGATGCCTTGAGCCGTCTTCCACTGCCAGGCACACCTATCCGTGCAGCTCCAGAGGACAGAGTGTTGATGTTGGAGGACACTGACACGGCACTTGTGACTGCAGAGCAAGTAAGAACATGGACAGGTAAAGATCCAGTACTCTCTAGAGTTCGAGAATATGTGGTGAGGGGATGGCCACAGCATCCGGAAGGGGCTGACTTCACACCCTACAGTGTCAGGAAAACAGAGCTGAGTGTGCAGGATGGTTGCATGTTGTGGGGAGCATGAGTGATTATTCCACAGCCAGCACGACAGTCTATCCTAGAGCAACTACATCAGTGTCATCCTGGGGTCTCGCATATGAAAGCCTAGGTAGGAGTTACTTGAGGTGGCCAAAGCTAGATGAGGAGATAGAAAATCTAGTCAAGGCATGCAGCACTTGTCAGGAACACCGGAAGGCACCAGCAGTGGCTCCTCTCCACCCTTGGGAGTGGCCAGATAAACCATGGAGAAGATTGCACTTGGATTATGCAGGTCCATTCATGGGGAAGATGTTCCTCATAATCATTGATGCACATTCCAAATGGATGGATGTTTATCCTGTAAATTCTGCTTCCGCCACTACTACTATAGACTGCCTGCGTCGGAGCCTCAGTAATCAAGGGCTACCGGAGATCATGGTAAGTGACAATGCCACTTGACCCTTAGTGTTAGGGGGATTAAATACGTGGGGTTACGGGGATAGGGTGGGATATGTGTTGGTGTAGGGGTTACGGGGATCGGGTGGGATATGTGTCGGTGCAGGCTCGATGGGCCGAAATGGCCTCTATCTGCACTGTGGGGTTTCTGTGATTTCTGTGAAAAGAGTTCTTGAGAAAAAATGGCATAGTGCAGGTGACCTCGGCTCCACATCATCCGTCCTCAAATGGACTTGCGGAGAGAGCCGTATAAACATTTAAAGAGATGATGAAAAAAAGTGCAGAAGGGAGTTTAGCAGCCAAAGTGTCACGGGTTCTGTTCAGCTACAGAACAACAACTCAATCCACCACAGGACTCTCTCCTGCTGAGATGTTATTAGGTCGTAGACTACGCTCCACTCTTGACCTTGTCCACCCAGACCTAAAAAGGAAAATGGAAAACAGACAAATAAAACAAAAAGAGAACCATGACAAAAGAACAAAGAGCCGAAGTTTTGGAGCAGGAGATGCAGTCCTTACCAGGAATTTCAGTTATGGACCAAAGTGGATTCCTGGCTTCATAGACTCAATGACCGGTCCAGTATCATACAAGGTCATGTTGGGAGATGGTAGGGTAGTACGCAGACATGTAGATCAGATACTTCCCAGACATGGGGAGATTAAAATGAAGGTTCCAGATGCAATGACTGAGGACAGGTTTACCCCCAGTTATCCAAGTGCATCTGTGGTGCCACCACCAGGGACAGAAAAAATTCCACAGGAACCCATTTGCCAAGAGGGAACCATCGTTGCAGAGTCAGATACTCCGAGCACTGCTCAGGAGCAGCTGGTGGCTTCACCACAAACAAGCAGGGACTTTACTGTTGGACGTTCACAAAGCATCACAAGCCACCAGAGAGATTGATACTGACCTGTTAGATTCGTCAAGTATGGAACATGGTGAATGGAGACTTCTTATGTGACCCTTAGGAATGGTTGTTTGTTAAGAAATTCATACTGAAATCTTAAGGGGGGAGGGATATAGTGATCTAAGTTGTTATGGTTGGGGTTGTCCACCGGGTGGTGCTGTAGCCAATGCTGCTGCTAAGGTCGGGGGTTTTACTTCCTGTTAAGGTCAGCAAAGGTCGAATGCCAGGATGCAGGCCTGATGTGTGTGTTTCCCAGTTGTTAATAAAGTACTTGTGTTAATTCTACGATATCGCCTCTTTGAGTCTTTGTTCCGCTTAATGGATTTATCACAATTGGCTTAGTGATATTAATGCTTTTTTCTCTTAAAGGTGCTGGCTGCTGCAGGAACGGCAGCCCCAGAAACTAAGGTGGCACTCAGGTTCAATAAGGGCTCTGTCCATGCTCTTGTTGAGGGAGTTAGAGGGCGTCAGGAGCTCCTCTTCCCTGGAAACGAAAGGAGGAGGCCTCCTCAGCAAACCAAGGCAGCTTGGCTGCAAATTTTGAGGAGGTGAGCTCAAGGTCTGTGTGCAGACACACATGGGTTCAGTGTAGAAAAAGGGTTAATGATCTGCTGAGATCACCTAAAGTGTGGCCTCTGTGTTCTGAGAAATGGAAGTTCAGGAGTGAGGGCTCAGGGTGATTTCCATGTAGAATGTTGGTGGTGACACTGAGCGCAAACCAGCGTTTATTGGACAGATGATTCCTGGGGTTTTGAGAATGTCGGACTTATATTCATCTCCATGTGTCAGCCACCTGTGGTTGAAGCGTAAGCTTACGTAAGCTGGCATGGATGAATGCATCCCTTGCCTGACGGCCAGCAATGTAGTCGCCTGCTGTTGGATTGGCCACATCCAGCCTCGCAAGGCGTCACTCCCCGTCCTCCTCCTCGTCCTCTTCCTCTTCCTCCAAGGAGGCTGTGTGCTGAGCCACTTGTTCATCCGGCAGCACTAAGCCGCGCTGCTCTTCCTCCGAATCTGATGGGATGGAAATGGTTCCCATCCGTTGTTATAGATTTCAGTTGAGCCAAGAAGCTTGCAAGTGCACACTCAAAGTGGCCTGAAATTATTCCAATCAGTTCAAACAGCAGATGGGTGTCAGCTTGACCAGTCACAAGGTCAGTAGATTTGCAAAATCTTATCACAAACCTCCAACAATGAAGTTGTTGCATTTGAATGCCAGCCAGGTTACAAGAGCGCTTTTAAAGTTCTGCACCAATAATGACTACAGATCATGTCCTCCACCAACTCGTCTCCTTGCAGCTGGACTGTTTCTGACAAGATGGGAAACAGGAGCCAGAGGCATGAAAATGGGAAACCTCGATCAAAATAGGATTATCAAGACAGTTAACAGGCTCTTAACTGCCTTAACTACCTGTCCCACCGGTTGGAATCGGGTCAGTTTGGGAGCAGCTGAACAGATACTCACAAAAATCGGGTGGGGGCGGGATGGACGTGGGTTGGGTGTCTGAAGCCATTTTTTCCGATTTTCGCAGCTGACCCGCCTCCAAAGGGCTATTAAAATTGAGCCCCATGGTGTCGGGTGAGTTGATCATTTTGTGAGGCTAGAACTCAAAAGGTAGTTTTTAAAATAATTTGTTCTCATGATGTGGACGATGCTGGCAAGGTTGCATTTATTGCACATCCCAAGTTTCCCTGAGAAGGTGCTGGTGGGTCTTCTCCTTGAACCACTGCCCTCCTTGTGCTAACAGTTCTCCCACAATGGTGTTACTTAGGGAACTTTAGGATTTGACCCAGTGACGATGAAGGATTGGTGGTCTATGCCCAAGCCAGGATAGTCTGTGACTTGGAGGGGAACCTGGAGATGATGGTGTTCACAGGACATTGCTGCTCTTGTTCTTCATGCTGGTAACAGTTGTGGGGCTGGAAGGTGCTATCAAAGTTAGGTCAGTGAGTTGCTGGGGTGCATCCTATAAATAGTACATACAGCAGGCACAGCTTGTCAGTGGTGTAAGAGATGGATTTTGACCCCAGTGTTAGGGGTGCCGATCAGACAGACTGTTCTGTCCTGGGTGGTGTTGAGCTTCTTGAGTGGTGTTGCAGCTTCATTCATCTAGATGAGTGGTGAGTATTCTATATATCTGTAAATTAACAAATAATATTAACCTACTTTCTGAAGCATGAGGCAAAATAGTTCTCATTGCACCCATTTTTCAGGTGTCCCAGACGGCTGCTGTAAACATGCTAATGAGGGGCCAAACACCTGTTTAAGGAACACTCAGCAATGTTGGCCAGCGATGAGCAGAGCAAGCGTCAGGCCGGCTCCGCTCAGGTTTTGGTGGGATTGCTGTGGTCTAAGGTGACTCCAATGCAAACTTCTCCCTGCTCGATCTCAGCATGAATTGTGGGGAAAGTTTCCGGAAGCAATTAATGGAAATGAAAATCAGGAGAGATGTCTAACGGGCGGCTGATCCAATATCTCTCGTTTTACACTATAGGCCAAAATCAAAATGACCCCCTATGAATTTTACAGAGCAGTACTTTATCAATACTCCTCCAAACCTTGTTCTCCCTGTTTCTCTTAAGTTGCAACTACATCACCGTACATATATGCCCTTTCTCCCACCTCACTGCGTAAAATCAAGGCTGGAAATTTCCCCTGCCCCATAAATTCACTGGAAGTGCAGACTTACGTGTGTATACAGGATTTCCATCGCACTGCCAGCATAATTACAACAGTGGAGCAGGAAATTTATGGCCCAAGACTCATTGCAATATATTCTACTCTAACCTCTTCCTTCTCGGTACTTGAAAACTATGAAATTCATTACATCCCTCATACTACCATTCCTCCTACAATCTTCAGGTTTTTAAAATCCAAACTTGGCATAACAACAAGGTGCATTTATAAAGCACCTTTAATGTAGAAAAATGTCCCAAGATGCCTCACAAAGGTATAAACAAAAAGATGGATGATGAGCCAAAGAAGAAGATATTAGGAGGGGGGGTGACCAAAAACTTGGTGAAAGAGGTGAGTTCTAAGGAGAGCCTTAAAGAGGGGGAAGAGAGGCAAAGTGATTTAGGGAGGGAATTGCAGAGCGTGGGGCCTAGGTGGCTGGAGCAAACCATTACCCGTTGATTTACCTCATCTTCTCTTGTTCTTTTTTCAACCTTGCACAGTTGACCTTGGCTCCTTACCTAGGTTTCCCCAAAAAATAATGTCAAAGTAATCTCAAGGTTCAATGATAAGTAAAATCTACTCCACCTTTTCTGTTGTAATTTATGATGTCCTCTGAGCCTTGAGATATATTTAGTGCCTTCTAATCACTGGTAGATATCCACTATTTGCATTGACCTTGGCACAGAATGAACTGCCCACCCCCCACCATCAAAAACAAAGATAAAACCAGACAGTGAAGAGTTCTGGGGCCAAGCGGAACTGCTGTGTTGGGAAGACTCTGAGAATACCCTATGTTCGTAAAGTATTATTCCATGTCAAAGCAAATTAATTGCTTTCTTTCCAACAGAGTCAAATTAAATTTCAATGCGTCACTGGTGTGTCAAAAATAAGCCTCGGAGGAAACCTTGCAAAAGACAGGTCAAGATGAGTAAGATTTCAAAGGAGCTGAAGAGAAATGGAACGAGTTTCCAGAGACCAACAAACGCTGTGAAAGACAGTTCAAATTTAAAATCAACGCAGAGTGAGAGGCACTAAAGACAGACATTGATATATTAGGAAATTTGACATTTCACTTCTTTTTCTCATTTCTGCATGTCAAAGCATTCATTAAAATATTGAGATGGTTTTCTGGATCTTCTGCAAATTATCTAATGTAAGGTTGGGTGGCAAATGCATTCATTTAAATGTGGTATTTGCTGATTCTGTAAAAAGAATGACTACTGATCAATCTGAAACAGTTGTTGGATTGTAGATGTGATGGTGGGCAGGGGAATAGATGGATTTACGGGTTCATGCGTCTATGTGGTGATCTTGGATCGGTAACTATCTCGTTTGCTATTTCTGCTGGAGCAGTGGTTTGTTACCTTAATGTTTAAACAGTGGTCTTTTCCAGGCCCTTAATTTAGGAACTTGTTGGACCTGGCGGTACATCTACAATAATGTTTTGGGATAGTTCTAGCATCTGTATAAATGTTTTCTTCATGGGGTTGAGTATACACTTGTGTTACTCTTCCCATGGTCCATCGATATTACTGAGTTATAACTCTCAGTATTCACTCAGTGTTCAGTAATACCTCAAGCACTGCAGTGGGAAGACCAGTGCTATGGATGCTAGGTCTGGTTCCTCATATTTGTACTAATGTTCTCTAAATGCCTGTTCTTCTGCTCACTGTTAACTTGCATCCTAGGGTTTTGAAAGAGTTGGCTATAGAGATAGTTGTCGAATTGGTTGTCATTTTCCAAAATTCCATAGATTCTAAAACAGTTCCTGCGGATTGGAAAGTAGCAAATGAAACCCCACTATTTAAGAAAGGAAGGAGAGAGAAAACAGGGAACTACAGACCAGTTAGCCTGGCATCAGTAGTAGGGAAAATGCTAGAATCTATTATTAAAGAAGTGGTAACAGGGCACGTAGAAAATAATAATAGGATTGGGCAGAGTCAACATGGATTTATGAAAGGGAAATTGTGTTTGACAAATCTGTTAGAGTTTTTTGAGGTTGTAACTAGCAGAATAGATAAGGGGGAACCAGTGGATGTGGTGTATTTGGATTTTCAGAAGGCATTCGATAAGGTACCATACAAGAGGCTTTTAAACAAAATTAGCGCTCATGGGATTGGGGGTAATATACCAGCATAGATTGAGGATTGGTTAACGGACAGAAAACAGAAAGCAGGAATAAATGGGTCATTTTCGGGTTGGCAGGTTGTAACTAGTGGGGTACCGCAAGGATCAGTGCTTGGGCCTCAGCTATTCAAAATCTATATCAATGATTTGGATGAGGGGACCAAATGTAATATATCCAAGTTTGCTGATGATACAAAGCTGGATGGAAATGTACATTGTGAGGAGGATGGAAAGAGGCTTCAAGGGGATATAGACAGGCTAAGTGAATGGGCAAGAACATGGCAAATGGAATATAATGTGGAGAAATGTGAAGTTATCCACTTTGGTAGGAAAAATAAGAAAGCAGAGTATTTTTTAAATGGTGAGAGATTGGGAAATGTTGGTGTTCAGAGGGACCTGGGTGTCCTTGTACACGAATCACTGAAAGTTAACATGCAGGTACAGCAAGCAATTAGGAAAGCAAATGGTATGTTGGTCTTTATTACGAGAGGATTTGAGTATAAGAGTAAAGACGTCTTACTGCAATTATATAGGGCCCTAGTGAGACCTCACCTGGAGTATTGTGTACAGTTGTGGTCTCCTTACCTAAGGAAGGATATACTTACCATAGAGGACGTGCAACGAAGGCTCACCAGACTGATTCCTGGGATGGGGGATTGTCCTCTGAGGACAGATTGAGTAGACTAGGCCTATATTCTCTAGAGTTTAGAAGAATGAGAGGCGATCTCATTGAAACATACAAAATTCTTACAGGGCTTGACAGGGAGGATGTTTCCCCAGGCTGGGGAGTCTAGAACCAGTGGTCACAGTCTCAGAATATGGGGTTGGCCATTTAGGCCCGAGATGAGGAGAAATGTCTTCACTCAGAGGGTGGTGAATCTTTGGAATTCTCTACCCGAGGGCTGTGGAGGCTCAGTCATTGAGTATATTCAAGACAGAGATCGATAGATTTTTGGCTATTAAGGGAATCAAGGGATAGTTCAGGAAAGTGGAGATGAGGTAGAAGATCAGCCATGATTTTATTGAATGGCAGAGCAGGCTCGACGGGCCAGATGGCCTACTCCTGCTCCTATTTCTTATGTTCTTATGATTACCAGAGAACCCTTTGTGTGATTTTCTTTATGTTTGTTTTATTGGTTTTCCATCTTTTTCACGACTGAAAATCTTAAATAAAAAAATAGCAAGCTCCCCTCCTTCCATTTAGAAACTAATTTTAGGGGCAGATAAAATAAAATCATTAGGCACAACTAGTTTGCCCTTATTGGTTGATGGTAAGAGACGGGCCATGTGAAGAACTTTTGCAGTGAATCTTCATTTTGAAGATCAATTTCAGTGTTTCGCGATTGCAGCAAATACAATCACACTATCTACTGATGAAATGAACTATTGATCTTTTAACTGTATATAATAATGCCCAATGCCAATTTTAAAAAAAGACAGGGTAGAGTCATTTCTGAGAGATGGTCCTGTGTCCTACACTTTCAATTTTTTTCTGGAGTTTCTGGCATATGAACTGTGCCTGTAACCCTTGGATTTTCTTTTCTTAATGTACACAAATAGAAGGTGGCTTGCTTCATCCCAAGTAATTTATTAACATAACTCGATATTACTGTCCTGTTAATTATATATGATCATTCTCACCAGTTTGTAAAAAGACACATCTTCCTTAAAATCTATTGTAAGTGTATACTTTTACTCAGCTTTAAACTTTATATTATTTACTCTTGGGATGTGGACGGCACTCGCAAAACCAACATTAATGCCCATCCCCTGTTGGTGGTGGGCTAGCTTCTTCAACTACCACAGTCTTTGCACTGATGGTGCTCCCATGATGATGCTAGATAGGGAATGCCAGGACTTTGACCCAGTGATGATGAAGGGACACAGAATGGGGTAGAAATTGGGCCTCGTTACACCCATTTTCCAGGTGGAAAATGGGGGAAAAATGTACCAATTTTTGGCCGGAGATGAGCCACTTGTTGGAGGGCAGTTACAGAACGTGTACCATTTCTTAATATGTGGGTACTTAGATACTATTCTTATATGTGTAAGATTCGCAAAATTTCTACATTTCCCCAAAGGTTATTATTAATAAAAGGGACCCTGCGTGGACATTTTTAAAAAAGGTACCCAAAGATGGCGTCTGCGCCTCGTGGCCGAATGCCTGTAAGATTTTAAAAGCTTGGACTCTGTGGCACAAGCAGCTTGTGGAGAAGTCGAAACCAAAGCTGCAGTTTCTGTGAAGAGAGACTTTTGTATTTTGAAAAGCAGACAGGACTTTGAATATGTATTAAGCCAAATCGGAGACAGATCAAAACCAGTTAGGCCTATACTTAAGGCCATCAAGCAGTTTGCATAAATAATCGGAAACAGCTTAGGGAAGCCATCGAGGCTGGACAGACCCATTAAGATGTATTAATAACAAAACAACTCGATAATCAGGCCAGTAGATGCAATTACCGGCCATCTAAAAACAGTTAGTTTAGATTGCTACCATTATTTAAACTAGCCCGCCAAGATTGGGACAAAGAACTAACCTGATTTGGCGCGCAGATAAGGGTCATCCGAAGGAGTATAACTGAAGGCCCCGGGTAGCAATCTCTCTCCCTGGCTCTTGCTCTCTTCTTGTTCTGCTCCTCGCCCTTGTGGCTGCTGCTCTTCCCCCATCCTGCGCTTACCGCCTGGCCACTGCCCGTGCCTTTCCCATTCCCATCAGGAACGCCTGGCATTGCACCAGGTGGACACGGACAAACCAGGCCAGGCGAGGCGGGACACGATGAGGTGATGAGGCGAGGTGAATTGGGGAGACGGATGGGAAGACGATTGAAGAAAAGCTTCGAATAATCGGGCCTTCAGTCCAGCTGACCTGCGACTATCTTCATGCAAACTCCAACTGCCAACCGAGGAAGAGGAACCATCATCCCTGCAAGGTAATGTACCCAAGCAGAGACTTTAACTTTGGGGTACTTGTACCTGGACGACGCCCTTGCAGCACCCCAAGACCACGCGACGACGGCAGGCTCCAGAGAGCACAAAGAGCGAACCCCAAGCCCCACCGCTGTTTTGAATTCAGCAGATCTTTGATTGGTGAGCATGAATTCTGGCCCCTCATAGCTTAATCTAGTTAGGTATAGGGGGTGGGATAAGGATGAGGGGATTGTTAAGATAGTTGTTTTCCCTCGATGTGCCGTGTGTTCCCCATTCCCTGTATAAGTATAGTTATTTTATAATTGCCTGTAATTTTATACAAGTAACTTCTCATAAGATTGTGGTCATTTCTATTTCAATAAAATCTTGGCTTTCTTACATCCAAACCACCTGTCTACCCGAGTCTTTTCTGTATCACTGCCTGTACCTAAGTCCGGTGTCTAGAACCCAGGGGCGTGGGAGCGATTCGAACCGCTCACAGTCAGGGGCATAACTGACTGGGCGCACGTGCCAACACCCAACCACCACCCCCTACATATGTATTAAATATAAGGAGTAATTTTATGATTCTGCACTGTCCAGAATATGGTGGCAGTACACGAGTGCACTGCTGTGGGTGAGGCTTCTCGACGATCATTGCGGACTCAAAAAATGACCACTAAAGAATCTTAACAAATAATAATCAGTTTAAGGATTACAGTCATTCAGGAATCAATCCTTACCAGCCCTCTGGTCCCAGGAACTTTAAACAGCTAAAGGGTCCAAATTTCAAGCTTCAGGCAAGGACAGAATGGGAAAAAGGAAAGGAGATGATTGGGGGAGGGAGGGAGGAGGATGCAGTGCATGGGCGGTGGGGGCTCACGTTTCCTGTGTATGGAGGTCTTGCATATGGGGTCTTGTATTTTTATGTATGGGATCTTTTATATGCCAAAGATTGGACATTCCTGCTCTAATGAACCAACTAATTTTAACATTTTGTAAAGAAAAAGAAAGACTTGCATTTATATAGCGCCTTTCATGACCACCGGACGTCTCAAAATGCTTTACAGCCAATGAAGTACTTTTGAAGTGTAGTCACTGTTGTAATGTGGGAAACGCAGCAGCCAAATTGCGCACAGCAAAGTCCCACAAACAGCAATGCGATAATGACCAGATAATCTGTTTTTGTTATGTTGGCTGAGGGATAGAAAAAACACATTCTATAATACAGAAAAGGTAGGAGCTTACCAAATGAATGAGAAAGGATTGTGCTGAAAATAGAATTTTTGATCCCGAATTAATCAGATGACAGGCACCTTGAGGGGCAAGGAGTATTTTATACGCTAATTTCAATTCAGGCACACAGACAGAATTGTGTTTTCCAATTGCTGTCAGGTGCCAAAAATAGAATATTAGCTCTTTTAGAAGCCCCTGTTTGAGCTATTTCCACTTGTCTTTGAAGGTGATAAAATGAGTTAACATTATGGTTGTCTGCCCATTGAGAAGAAATCATTTAATCTTCAAAGGAAAGATAACCTAATGACTCCCTTGTGTTCTTTCGTCTTCTATTTCTCCAAACCTTTATGAGGAGTGTAGAATGGAAGCTCGATAAGCAGTTGTCACATAAAATCACTGTCAAAGGCTTTTGTTATCAAGAGTTTGCTGTGAAAAGTAGCAAGGATTTTAGACTCTGTCTTTTCTTGTTTATGGAAAGTCGGAACACATTCACATGTTATGGAAGTTTGATTATTGTGCTATATCTGCATCTTACTGTGCATTTTATGCTTGTGTATGTCATTTAATCAAAATTGGCCAAATTGGACCTCATTGTGCCTGTTTTCTCAACAGAAAATAGAGTTCCAATTTAGGGGGCCAACTTCCTATGCCCAGAGTCAGAAATACCTCTGACGCCATATTGATCCAGGCGCTGTAGAGGCATCCCTGAAGTCAGCCTAAAACAGGTGTTCGGCCACTTTAATATCCAAATAAGCAGCCTAACGCTGGTTTGAGGATTCATTCTAGAAATTAATTTGCTCTGAATAGAGCAGGCTCCACTCAGGATTACCTGGTTTACATATGGCCTAACCAGTGGTCCTTAAAGGCTGCCGCCAAAAATGTAAGTTTTTTTTAATATTCTTGCCTTAATGTGGAGCCAGGAGGAGCAGGGGTGTTCCCCACAACTCCTCAGCATTACTGCGGCCCCCTTTCAAGCTACCTCCCGATTGCCTCCAACACTCCCAGGTCCGACCCGAGGGGTGCTGCTGGTATGGCAATAGCTCGCCATTCAACCTTGCTTTGCCGGCGAGGTGCCTGAAGGGGCGTGGTACACATCCACAGCTCACTGGTCTTATTAAAATGAGGCCCAACGTCAGGCTTCAGGCCTACCAGTTCCGGCTCAGGTATTATTTCTTGTGTTCAGTTCACACTGGCATCAAACCAATTTCTACTCCTTAGTGTAGTTCTGGAAATTGTTGTCTGGCTGTGAACACAAGTAACATGTTGATATACCTATCAATTCAGTTCATGAAAAGCGACGAGTTAAGTTAGTAACTATAGGTTTTTATTGGCTAAATAACAGAGCCCACCCTCGTGGGTGATCGGATCCAACAAGGAGGAATACCAGCCAGTCGACCACCTTTATACCTGGGCAAGCAGGCGGAGCCATGGGGTGGAGTCAGCTGTGGTCAGCCCAGGTATAACAGCGTGACAAGAGGTGACCTTGTGTAGCGATACAACAGTGTAAACAGTGATAACCATAGTGTAACGATATAAACAGTGATAACCATAGTGTAACGATAGTGAACGATAAAAGTGGTTTACCACATTCACCCCTTGTTTAAATTTGAGTCCGGCGGGGTGAAGTGTACTACCAGTTCGGGTATGTCCGTCTGTCCGGAGGCCTCGTAAGCCTTTCCGATCGGCGCAGCGGCGGCGGCGGTGATGCAGTATCCGATGTTAATGCTGGTGTCTGCGTGGTCGGCGAAGGCTCGTGGGGTTCCGGCATGCCGTCTACCTGGGCTGGATTTGGGGGGGTGGTGGGGGGTAACGGTGGTGTCTCAGGGATGCCCGAGGGTGCGAGGTCTCGTAAGGAGACAGTGTCCTCCCGCCCGTCTGGGTATGCCACATAGGCGTACTGGGGGTTGGCGTGCAGGAGGTCCACCCTCTCGACCAGGGGGTCCATTTTATGGGCCCTCACGTGCTTTCGCAGCAAGATGGGCCCCGGAGAAGTCAGCCATGTTGGTAGCGAGGTTCCCGTAGTCGACTTCCTGGGGAAAACAAACATTCGTTCATGGGGGGTGGCGTTAATGGCAGTGCAAAGCAGTGACCGGATGGAATGCAGCGCTCCCGGGAGGACTTCCTGCCAGCGAGAGGTTGGGAGGCCCTTAGGCTTTAAGGCTAAGAGAACGGCCTTCCAGACAGTCGCGTTCTCTCTTTCCACCTGGCCGTTCCCTCGGGGGTTGTAGCTGGTGGTCCTGCTTGCAGCAATACCTCTCGCTAGTAGGAACTGGCGAAGTTCCTCGCTCATGAAGGATGAGCCCCGGTCGCTATGTATATAGTTCGGGAACCCGAACAAGGCGAAGAGGTCGTTCAGGCATTTGATGACCGTGGTACTGGTCATGTCTGGGCAGGGGAAGGCAAAGGGGAAACGGGAGTACTCATCAATAATGTTGAGGAAGTACACATTACGGTCAGAGGATGGGAGGGGCCCCTTAAAATCGATGCTCAAGCGCTCGAAGGGGCGGGTGGCCTTGATCAGGCTTGCTCTGTCCGGCCTAAAGAAATGCGGTTTGCATTCGGCACAGGTTTGGCAGTTCCTGGTCATGGTCCTGACCTCCTCGATGGAGTAGGGCAGGTTGCGGGCCTTAATGAAGTGCTAAAGTCTGGTGACCCCGGGGTGGCAGAGGTCGTTGTGGAGGGTCTGCAGTCTAACAATTTGCGCGTTGGTGCATGTACTTCGTGATAGAGCATCTGGGGGTTCGTTCAGTTTACCAGGCCGGTACAAGATATCATAATCATAGGTGGAGAGCTCGATTCTCCACCTCAAGATCTTGTCGTTCTTGATTTTGCCCCTCAGCTTGTTATTAAACATAAAAGCGACCGAACGCTGGTCGGTGAGGAGGGTAAATCGTTTGCCTGCCAGGTAATGCCTCCAGCGTCGTACTGCCTCCACGATCGCCTGGGCCTCCTTCTCGACCGAAGAGTGTCGGATCTCAGGGCCCTGGAGGGTCCTTGAGAAGAAGGCCACAGGTCTCCCCTCCTGGTTAAGGGTTGCAGCTAGGGCGAAGTCGGATGCATCGCTCTCCACTTGGAAAGGGATAGACTCATCCACCGCGTGCATTGTGGCCTTAGCAATGTCTCCCTTTATGAGGGAGAAGGCTGCGCATGCTTCTGCCGTCGGGGGAAGGAGGTGGACTTCATGAGGGGTCTGGCTTTGTCCGCATAATTGGGCACCCATTGGGCATAGTAGGCGGAGAGCCCCAGGGTTCTCTTCAGCGCCTTTGGACAGTGGGGGAGGGGAAGCTCCATGAGGGGGCGCATTCTTTCGGGGTCGGGGCCGATGACTCCGTTCTCTACTACGCAGCCGAGGATGGCAAGACGCGAGGTGTTAAACACACATTTCTCCTTATTGTAGGTGAGGTTCAGCCGTTGGGCCGTACGGAGGAATCTCTCCAGATTAACATCATGGTCCTGCCGGTCGCGGCCGCAGATGGTGACGTTATCTAGATAGGGGAACGTGGCATGCAGCCCGTTCTGGTCAACCATCCGGTCCATCTCACTTTGGAAGACCGAAACCCCGTTGGTGACGCCGAAGGGAACCCTAAGGAAGTGGTAGAGGCGGCCATTCGCCTCGAAGGCGGTATACTGGCGGTCCTCAGGGCGGATAGAGAGTTGGTGGTAGGCCGGCTTAAGGTCGATGGTAGAGAATACCCGGTAGTGTGCAATCTGATATGGTTACAGCTTTAAAGTCACAGTCCCTGCCGAGTGTTTGTAGCGCCCGTAAAAATTCATCTACAGACTCTCCTGGCTGTTGCGAGTGGGATCTTAGGAGATGTCTGGCATACATAGAATTTACAGGGCTCCGGTACTGCTCTTTCAACAGGTTGAGGGCGTCCTCATATGTAGCAAGGTCCCGGATGAATGCAAATACTTTAGGGCTCACCTGGGTGGTCAGAACTCTTAGTTTGGATCCCGGAGGCACGCCGGATTCTCCCAGGTAGGATTCGAAACAGCTCAGCCAGTGTTCGAAGTCGAGGGCTGAGTTTGCTGCCTGTGGGTTTAGATCCAGGTACGGCGGTCGGAGGGCTCGCAGCCAGGCCGGCTGCTGGGGCTGTTGTAGATGGCCGTTTGGCTGAGGCTGTACGTCTGACTGGTCGTTTGGCTGCTCCATTGAAGACATTTCAAAATTTAGCCAATAAAATTGATATACCTATCAATTCAGTTCATGAAAAGCGACGAGTTAAGTTAGTAACTATAGGTTTTTATTGGCTAAATAACAGAGCCCACCCTCGTGGGTGATCGGATCCAACAAGGAGGAATACCAGCCAGTCGACCACCTTTATACCTGGGCAAGCAGGCGGAGCCATGGGGCGGAGTCAGCTGTGGTCAGCCCAGGTATAACAGCGTGACAAGAGGTGACCTTGTGTAGCGATACAACAGTGTAAACAGTGATAACCATAGTGTAACGATATAAACAGTGATAACCATAGTGTAACGATAATGAACGATAAAAGTGGTTTACCACACATGTCGGGAAAAGGAAACTTCAATAAGGATGAGGAAGACCCTTGGCGTGAAGGGCTGAGAGATGGAAATGCTCGATCATAATTGAATCTGAATGCCTTTTCTAGAATTGTGGACAATACTGATGGGTCCTTGGGCCATTCTGACTTACATTGGGCTCCATCATGTGGTGGAGATCCTGAGGCATATTTCCAGTTGTATGATGCTGTTCAATGTTGATATTAGGCCGAATATCAGCTTCTGTTTCCTCTGTTGACTGTTTCCTTTTAGTAGTTCAATCCAAAATCAACTAATTTTATTTAATAAAAGTTTGATTTTGATTTCGTGTAAAGCTAAAAATCTCAAAAATAGTCTACCTCACCCAAACAAGAAATAATGTTTAACATATCCACTCATAGCTTCCTATATAACCAGTATTTTATTTTATTTTTCAGCATCAGCACATAATATTGTCATAAAAATAATTTTCATATCTTTTCTTCTAAAACAGGCAATTAGGATGCAACAAGAATCCTGTATTTTACAGTTTGGGGGAAGATGGGCAAAGGGGATTGCAGTGCAATGGACTTGAACCACTATCATTTCTGTGCTATCAGTGTTCGTTACTATACATGTCTCAGATAATCAGATTCTAGGAAAATGATTACCAGCAAGGTTTGCTCCAAGTCTTTTTTTGACAGGTCAGTGATGCATTGAAAACTTGTCTGACGTTAGGCAAATATTTGATTCATTTATTTGACTCCTATGAGATTTAGACTGAGGCATAAAGCATTCAGTATTTTGCATTCTCCCTCAACCCGCTGCAATTTTCAAACTTCATTGTTACTTTTGTTCTATTTAATGTACAATATTCTTCTGAATTTGTATTAACAATGTGAGGAGTCATTGAATTGGGGGCACTAGGTGCACAACAATTGAGGAATTGTTCTTTTACCTCATGGTCCTGGCTTTAAAACTTGCTCAGACTGATTAGTTGCCCCATTTAGACCTGACCTTTAAATTTGTGTTGGGGGAGACATGGGCAAATCTTGCACTGCTCCCCTCCCATTTCAAGAGGGCACTTCAAGGGGAGATCCTGGGTTTCTCCAGGGATTTCCTCCCTTTACACCCTTGAAAGGCCTCAGCTGAGACCTGACATGAATCACATTGAGGCCTTCAGACCTTTACTAGAGTGAGATAATTGATCCAAATAGGGATCAGTTATCTTCTCTAGTGACGTAATGGTTCCAGTAGCAGCAGAAGACTTCAGTTGGGCCTCGGAGGGACTTCAGGCAGAATGGCAAGGAACCACTCAACCTTAGGAGGGCAGATTGGGTTGGCTGATGCCACCTTGCAGGCACTGACAGCTTACCGTGGATATGCACATGAGCCCATCCCTCGGAATAGGGATAGGTTCTCTGGTCTTGGGCTAGAGTGGGCAGGGGTTTGCTTTGCTGCCCTTACACCAGTGGCGCAGGGCCCTAGACATGTCCAGATCTATAAGAAAAAAGAACATAAGAAAAAGGAGCAGGAGTAGGTTATTTGGCCCTTTGAGCCTGCACCGCCATTCAATAAGATCATGGCTGATCTTGTGCCTCATCTCCACTTTCTTGAACTATCCCCATATCCCTTGATTCCCTTAATATTCAAAAATCTATCGATCTCTGTCTTGAATATACTCAACAACTGAGCCTCCACAGCCCTCTGGGGTAGAGAATTCCAAAGATTCACCACCCTCTGAGTGAAGACATTTCTCTTCATCTCAATCCTGAATGGCCGACCCCTTATTCTGAGACAATGATCCCTGATTCTAGACTCCCCAGCCTGGGGAAACATCCTCCGCGCATCTACCCTGTCAAGCCCTGTAAGAATTTTGTATGTTTCAATGAGACCATCTCTCATTCTTCTAAACTCTAGAGAATATATGCCTAGTCTACTCAATCTGTCCTCATAGGACAATCCCCCCCCATCCTAGGAACCAGACTGGTGAACCTTCGTTGCACTCCCTCTATGGCAAGTATATCCTTTCTTAGGTAAGGAGACCACAACTGTACACAATACTCCAGGTGTGGTCTCACCAGGGCCCTATATAATTGCAGTAAGACATCTTGGCCTAGAAATTCATTACAGCCACTTTTGGGGCGGTAAAGTCGGGCGGCCACTAAAGTTTGCGCCCGGCGCAAATTCGAGGCCACTTCTCCGATATTCATTGGGCCAGAAATTCGTGAACGGGGCTTGCCGCGCGTGCAAGGTCCCGATTTGCACTTACCCAACGCGCCTGCCGATCACCTCCAGGGACGCCTGGAATTCCATTTTGAATCTGAAGAATCCCGGGCAGCGTTTGACGTCACGCCGCCCAGGAGTGCAGCCAGCGCGAAGCCTGGAGCGCGCTGTGCAACTGAGACATACCCCTTGAGGTCTCAGTTTAACAGGACACGCCCCCAATGTTTCTGCCAAGCTGCTAAGCATTTTTACATGCAAAGCAGCAGTTTAAATAGGTTTTTGGAAGTTTTTTGAAGCTTTTGGTAACTTTTATAAACTTTTAAAAACATTTACATTATTTTGAAGAATCTGAAGTAGTTTTAAACAGAATTAAAGCAATTTAAAGACTTTTAAAAGCCCTAAAATATTTTTTTTAATTCCATTTATTTATTTAGCAATGTCGTCGTCATACGTGTCTTCACACTGTTCCCTTTGGGGAACTGTATGAAGTGGTGGAAGGATTTATGGCCATGATTAACGCTCATTCCGTGACAGTAACCATCTTTGAACCAGCCATTAGGGCAGTTAGTCCTATGGCAGGAGGGTTTTACGGGCTCCCACAAGCTATACAAGGAGGGGGGGGCACCCACACCCACGGACGCAAATATCCCACTGGATGTCAACCCAGAATTTAGAGCCGGAGCTCTGACTCCACTTGCCGGGACTGTCTGGAGCGGGGTTCAGAAACCCTACCCTGATCTGGCCCAGCGGCGGGGATCCTACCGCTGTGCCAAAGGCCCAATCCGATTAGCAACGTGAAATGGCTGGAATGAGCACAATTCACGGCATTAAAAGAACTCACAATTGAACTGATGATGACCTCAGCAATCTCCTCAAGGAGGTGGAGGCGCAGCGCCTGCTCATCATTGGTAATGAGAAGTCAAAGGCGCCGCAAAAAGGTCAGATGATAGCTTGGTCTTTCAAGTGGCAGCATAGGGCTCCAGTCACGGGGAGGGAAAAGGCGCAGGAAACGTATGGGTGTCACCTTTTGTGCGGAGTGGGCCTTTTGCGTAGCAGTAAGCATCCCCGCCGCTGGGCCAGAAGGAGTAGGGTTTCGAACCCCACTCCAGACAGTCCCGGCAAGTGGAGTCAGAGCTCCAACTATAAATTCTGGGTGGACATCCAGCGGGATACTTGCGTCCGTGGGTGTGGGTGGCCCCCCCCCCTCAGATGGGTTGTGGGAGCCCGTAAAACCCTCATGCCATAGGACTAACCACCCTAATGGCTGGTTCAAAGATGGTTACGGTCACGGAATGAGCGTTAATCACGGCCATAAATCCTTCCACCACTTCATACAGTTCCCCAAAGGGAACAGTGTGAGGATACGTATGACGATGACCTCTTGCGCAATGCACCTCCTTGGACCCTCAGTCGCAGATGCGAGGGGGCAAATCGTGCAATTGTTAAATTTTTCATTTTATTGACATGTAAAATGTTGGCCCAGTAATTCCCTTCCAAATGCGCGAGTACGATCGGGGTACTTACGCGTCTGGCCGGAGGAAATGCCGGTTTTCAGCATGCACAGTGCATGTGGGGAAAACCGGCATTTCCTGTCCTCTGAACGAAGGGGTTCAGAGGCAGAACGCGTGCGACTGTACAGGCAGCGCGTGCGCAGTAAAATTCGCCGCTTTCATTCATGCTATCAGTGAGGTCAAGTCCTTACAACTTACACATGAAAAAAGCATGGGTACAGTTGCTCCAGAGGCTGCGGAGGAAGATATTTCTTATCGTGGAGCTTCTGAAAGTATGTATGTCTGTATATATTCCTTTGCGTGTTATGTATATATTCCTTTACTTATGTGTATGAATGTATTATTTAATTATGACTTTCAGAGAAAGTAACTTATTGGAAAATCATAATTAAAAACATACATTCATACACATAAGTAAAGGAATATAAAACATACATACATATACGTAAAGGAATATATGCGGACATACATACATAATTACTTATTACTGATGAAAAGTTTCTTTCTTAAAAGTGCTGGAAATGTTACATTACTCATTTTAGAACACTCATTTTCACATTCAATTCACACAGCCACAATTGCTCCTTCTACCTACCGTTCTGAAAACCCGTTTAAAAAAAAAAATTTAAACTTTAAAACTTACTTAAAATTTCTTAAAATAACTTCCCTCCCTTTCCCAAACAAAAATATTGCCTTTCAGAAGCTCCACGATAAAATATATCTTCCTCCGCAGCCTTGGAACAACTTTACACATGCTTTTTTCAAGTGTAACTTGTAAGGACTTACCGTCACTGAATCCATGAATGAAATCTACGAAGTTCACTGCGCAAGCGCTGCCTGTGCAGTCGCACGCGCTGTGCCAATGAACCCCTTCGTTCCGAGGTCTGGAAATGCTGGCGTTCCCCGCATGCGCTGTGCATGCTGAACGCCGGCATTTCCAACGGCCAGATGCGTGAGTACCCAGACCGTACTCACGCATTTGGTCACGAATTTCTGGCCCATTAGCTTCGCCCTAAGAGTTTGCTCGAGCGCTAAAACTGGCGATGCACGCCTCTCTTTAGGCGCTAAGCCAGAGGTGCTGAGCGAGAGCGCCGAGGCCAGGCGCAGCGCAGGTGCGGCCATTTCTTGATTGACAGCAGACACCCTGGCGCCGGCCAGCTCTTAAGGGGGAAGGGTCGACTTGGTCTGCTGCCACGCCCTGGATAGTGGAGCCCTGCAGCTAGGCCTGAACACTGCTGCTGGACCCAAATAGCGCCTGAAACCATGGAGAAGGCCCGTGAACGAGCGCAGCGCTTCTCAGAGCTTGATCTGAGGGTGCTGGTTGGTGCTGTGGAGAAGAGACGCCATATTTTGTTTCCGGACAATGGCAGGAAGCCGCCGGCCCGCGTCTACCGGATAGCCTGAAGGCATGTCGCCACCAAGGTGTCATCCAACAGCGAGGTCCCCAGGAGCGGTGTCCAATGCCGCAAAAAGCTAAATGACCTCGCCAGGATTGTCAGGGTGAGTACCCTTTCCAGTGTCCTCCTCATCCTTGCATGTGCACCTCACATTATGGGCAAAGGGACCTGAAAGCCCTAATGGCCAGCCCTCATGCAGCAGCTATGGGACACTCATGAACATCAATTGCACATTGTGCACTTAACACACTGGCCAGGCTATTTGACCATGGGAGGCAGTGCACACAAGATCAGGGCTACACACTGGCCAGGTTATTCGACCATGGGAGGCAGTGCACACAAGATCAGGGCTACACACTGTACTTAGAGGCCGTCCTTTCTCTTGCAGGCCAAGCTGGCCAATAAAAAGAGGAGCCGGATTGCGACCGGGGGAGGCGGACCCCAGATCCAGCCGCTCACCGAGCTGCAACATCGCGTGGAGCGCATCATGGGTGCCCGGGTGATTGGCCCCGTTGCATCTGGAGATGCCGACCCTGTTCTGGGCACCAATGGTAAGGACATCACCTTTTCGACCTCTCTCGTCCCACTTGCGCATCAGATCTACATCCTTTGCCACTGTCCGACCAATGCGCTGAATGCCACCACTCATGCATCCCTCGCTGACGCCCTCTCCTCACTCTAAAGCTACTCTTGTGCCTTCCTGCTTTCAGATGGTGAGGAGGAGGTCCCTGAAGTTGCCAGTGACAGCCCCTCAGAAGAGGAGGAGGAGGAGGAGCAAGAGGAAGGCGGCCCATCAGGGGAACCCTCAGCCGCGGCAACCCATGCTAATGTAGGGGACATGTCTTCCCTGGAGGGGAGCGTGGGGGAAGTGTCGGAGGGGAGGGTAGCTCCTGGGACCAGCGGCCTGCAGAAACGCGGGAGGGGGGTGGAAGCTCAGCGGCCTTCTCCCCAGAGGGGGGAAGGGTCGGAGGGGAGTCCAATTGCTGGGCCCAGCGGCGTCCAGCAACGCAGGAAGGGTCGGCCAGCTCGGCGGCCTTCTCCCCAGAGGGAGAGTCGGCCTCCAGTCCGGAGACGGCCAACAGCGAGGAGATGCGCCGCCTCGAGGACTTGTCCGCGGACTCGGAGCGCCGGCACACGGAGCTCATGGGGGTAGTGGCACGGTTGCCTGAGGCCATCGAGTCCCTGTCTCGGAGTGTGACCGAGTTCGGGGCCTCACAGGCCACCAGTCGGGCGGAATTCGGGGCAGCTCAGGCAGCGAGTGGCCAGGTGATCAGTGGTGCCGTGCAGTCACTGGGTGCTCTGATGCGGTCACTGAACAGGTCAACACGGGCACTCACTGCTGCCACACTCGCTGTGTCAGCCAGGCATCGCCAGGGCACCCGGCACGCTGCAGCAGCACAGCGGTCTGTCCCTCGGCAGATTGGTGCGCATGCTGCAGTGCTGGCCCGGCCGAGTGCCAGTGTCTCAGGTGACCAGCGAGCGCCTGCCATCCGCCAGCTTGCCCCCATTCCTCCAGCCGCCACTGCCACTCCCCCAGTGGAGCTGCCAGGAGCTGCTGCAGCGACTGATGCTGGCCAGCCACAGCTGCAGCATTCACCAGCCGACCCCTCGATGGCCAGACCTCGTCTAGGCCGACCCCCAAGGGCATCTGCTGTCACGACATGTGCCCCTCAGGAGCCTGCCCCCAGCCTTGCAGCAGCCAATGGCCTCACTTTGAGGAGGAGCAGCAGGGCGTGCAGGGGCCGCCAAAGTTTGCAGAAGGCATCGCCCTCGCGGGCCACTAAGTAGAGGGTGTGTCCAAATGTTGTGTTTTCTGGAATGTGTGTTTTGTGAAGGCCGAGGATGAAGGCCATTTTTGTTTACATCTTTTGTTAATGCTCCCCAGGTTGTGGGAGTGAGTCATGTGTGTGAGTGTTTTTTGGGGGTTTCGTCTGTTTTTGGTTTTCATGTGGGAAGGGCCCTGAGTTTGTACAATAAACCATTTTATTTATTCACATTGTCCATGTTTGATCTTTGAAGTGTTTGTTGCCTTAACCGGCTGACGGCTTGCGGAGCGGCTGCAATCATGTTCTTTCATTGGCACAAGCCATTCCCTGACAGGGGGCCTAGAAGTGACGGTCAATAAGCCGCCGACGGGCGGCCCTTGGACCTTCTGCCTCCCTCCTGGGCTGGTACTCCTCGTCCTCCTCCTCCTCCTGCTCCTCCTCCTGAGGTGGTGGTCCAACGTGAGGTGGCAGTGCCTGAGTCCTGCGGATAGCCAGGTTGTGCAGCATGCAGCAAACGACGACGAATTGGGAGACTCGCTCCTGCGAATACTGGAGGGCTCCCCCGGAGCGATCCAGACAGCGGAACCGTTGCTTGAGGACGCCGATTGTTTGTTCTATGATGTTCCTAGTCGCTTGATGGCTCTCGTTGTATGCCTCTTCAGCAGGGGTCGTGGGCGCGCGGAGCGGGGTCATGAGCCAGGTACACAAAGGATAGCCTTTGTCCCTGATAAGCCATCCTCTTGGGTGAGGCTGTGCCTGGAACATATCAGCCACAGTTGTCTGTCGCAGGATAAAGGCATCGTGGCTGCTGCCTGGAAAGCGGGCATTGACAGCTAGGATGCACTACCTGTGGTCACACACCAGCTGTACGTTGAGGGAATGGTAGCCCTTCCGGTTGCGGTAATCCTCGGCATGCTCCAGAGGTGCCCGCAAAGCCACATGCGTGCAGTCAATGGCGCCCTGCACCATGGGGAAGCCCGCTATTCTTGCAAATCCCACTGCACGCTGCTGCTGCTTCTCCAGGGTCATGGGGAAGGAGATGAATTGATGTCTCCTTCTGAAAAGGGCATTGGTCACCTGGCGGATGCAGCAATGCACGGCGAACTGGGAGATGTTAGCGATGTCCCCAGCAGTGGATTGGAAGGAGCCGGTGGCATAAAAGTTGAGAGCCACCGTCACCTTCACTGCCACCGACAGAGACGTCCTGCGCATCAGCTGTGGACGCAGATCTCTGTGCAGCAGCTGGCAGATGTCTGCAACCACCTCCCTTCTGAATCGCAGCCTCCTAACACACTGCGCGGCAGACATGGTCAGATAGGAGGACTGCTGGCGGTATACCCTGGGTGGGTAAGGCCTCACTTGGCGATGCCTGTTGCCCCCTCTGCGTCTAGCCAGGGCTGCCACTCTCTCACGGCGTCTGTAAGCCCTTCCGGCATAAGGCTGAAACTCAGCGTTGGCACCCAATGCAGCCCCCATTATATGCTGGCAAACACTGAGATCTCAATGAAGGCAAAGATAATTGGTAAGCTCTGTCCTGAGCCAAAAATACCTGTCCTAGTGTTGGGCCAAAGCAGTAAGCTCTCCTCCTTGGTCTCTCTCCAAAAAACCGTTGCACAAGAGTGAATGCTGCAAAATGGCTGGCCTTTATAGTGCAGGGTAAGTGCCTCGGCTGTGTACTGTTCCACTTCACAGTTGTTAGGGTCGCCCAGCGCACAATGGGGCGGCGCGAGTGAAGTCCCGGTTCCGGGCGCACAAAAGGCGTTGCACGACGAAATGACGTCATGATCTGCACGCGCAGCAGGGCGCGCGCTAAGACTTTGCGCCGGCGCTAAATGTCTACTGAAGTTGGGGTGAGGCGCAGATCGCGCTGCGCCCGGGCGCTAAGCGCCTAGCGCTCGAGATCTACTCCTCCTAAGGCGCTAACGGCTGGCGCACCCAACTGAATTTCTAGGCCCTTTACTCTTATACTCAAATCCTCTTGTAATAAAGGCCAACATACCATTAGCTTTCCTAATTAATTGATGTACCTGCATGTTAACTTTCAGTGATTCTTGTACAAGGACACCCAGGTCCCTCTGAACACTAACATTTCCCAACCTCTCACCATTTAAAAAATACTCTGCTTTTCTGTTTTTCCGACCAAAGTGGATAACTTCACATTTCTCCACATTATATTCCATTTGCCATGTTCTTGCCCATTCACTTAACCTGTCTATATCCCCTTGAAGCCTCTTTACACCTTCTTCATAACTTACATTCTCACCCAGCTTTGTATCATCAGCAAACTTGGATATATTACATTTGGTCCCCTCATCCAAATCATTGATGTAGATTTTGAATAGCTGAGGCCCAAGCACTGATCCTTGTGGTACCCCACTAGTTACAACCTGCCAACCTGAAAATGACCCGTTTATTCCTACTCTCTGTTTTCTGTCCGTTAACCAATCCTCAATCCATGCTAGTATATTACCCCCAATCCCATGAGCCCTAAATTTTGTTTAATAACCTCTTGTGTGGCACCTTATCGAATGCCTTCTGAAAATCCAAATACACCACATCCACTGGTTCCCCTTATCTATTCTGCTAGTTACAACCTCAAAAAACTTTAACAGATTTGTCAAACACGATTTCCCTTTCATAAATTCGTGTTGACTCTGCCCAATCCTATTATTATTTTCTAAGTGCCCTGTTACCACATCCTGAATAATAGATTCTAGCATTTTCTCTACTACTGATGCCAGGCTAACTGGTCTGTAGCTCTCTCTCCCTCCTTTTGTACATAGTGGGGTTACATTTGCTACCTTCCAATCCA